>NC_132781.1:61825377-62133929 GCF_048418805.1 Vulpes vulpes
AAATGCTCAGATTGTCAGCTTCTTAAGTTTTTAGACAATCTGTTTTATTAGTTGACTTTTCACACAAACCTGAGACCTATACATGCAAGTCACACACACACACACAAAAATCCTGTTTTTTTTTTAACTGTAAAGCAACAACCATTTTATCCTGGTTCATGACCCCATAGGTCTTCAATCTGGGCCAAGTGATGCCACAGCTGAGCTGGGCTCAGTTGTGTGGTTCTTCTGATGGTCTCTCCTGGGTCTCTCCTGGGACATGTGGCTGCAGTCATCGGTGGCTTGAGCAGGACTGCCTTGCTCACTTGTCTCGTGCTTTAACTGTATTCTTATGTTTCTTTCTTTGAAACATTTCCTTACTCTAATAGAGATATAACATAATGTAATGATATAACAACCATTTATTGACTTCTGCTTTGTGTCAACACAGCACTATGACCTGTTTGTGTATTAACCAGAAATGTTACAAGGGGTGTTTCTATCTTATAGATGAGAAAATCAGATATCCCAGAGAGGTTAGATAATTATGAAAGATTAAAAAGTAGTGTTGCAAATTTTTAACAGCTCCCTTTTCAAAAAGTACAATCTATTTCCCATGCCCCTTGACTCTGTGCTGATACTGCTTTGGTCAGTAGAATGTGGGGGAAGTGATATGGATATTTCTAAGCAAAAATTCCAGAACACTTATTGTGGGGCATCTGGGTGGCTCAGTCAGTTAAGCACCAACTCTTGATCTCAGATCATGTCTTGATCTCAGGGTAATGAGTTCAAGCCCCATGTTGGGCTCCATACTGAGCATGGAGCCTACTTAAAAAAAAAAAAAAAAGAGTACACTTGTGATGAGCACTAAGGAATGTATAGAATTTTTGAATCTCTTTATTGTAGTCCCCAAACTAATATAGCACTGTATGTTAGTTACTCTTGAATAAAAAAATAAAGAAGGAAAAAAAACACAGGAAGCTTAGGAGCTCCCCCACCCCCCCGCCTTCTTGGAAAGCTACTACTACCATAAGAGAAGGGCAGAGCTCATCTCTCAGAAATGAAGCCCAGCCAACAGCCAGCACAAAGCACCAGACAAGTGAGCAAGGCAGTCCTGCTCAAGCTACAGATGACTGCAGCCACATGAATGACCCAGGAGAGATCATTAGAAGAACCACGCTCAGCTGTGGCATCACTTAGCCCAAATTGAAGACCTATGGGGTCATGAACCAGGATAAAATGGTTGTTGCTTTAAGCCACTACCTTTTGGAGAGGTGAGAGGTAACTGAGAGAGTAACTTTGCAAATCAAACAATGTGGCCGAACCCATATTTTTCTTCAAATCGTTTGGCCTCAATATTCATCACCTTTCCTTTAGAATACCCTACAGAAGCTTATGCTATGGATGGGCTCCTAGTTATTAATTAGTACCCTGAGGTTCTACAAATTTTAGAAAGCCAACCCTAGAACCAAAACTAAAGAAATTTAATAATTATCTAGTTAATGAAAACAGTCCTGTACTGAATATCAGAAAGCTGAGTCCCAGTCCATTTTGAAATAGGACGGTTCTGTCATATTTGGTAATTCCTTGGTGGTCTCTGAGCCAATGCAGTGCCATCCCTAAAATGAGAGAATTGGGCACTTGGGTTGCTCAGTGTTTGGGCATCTGCCTTTGGTTCAGGTCGTGATCCCAAGGTCCTGGGATCAAGTCCCGAACTGGGCTCTCCATGGGGAGCCTGCTTCTCCCTCTGCCTGTGTCTCTGCTTCTCTCTCATGAATAAATAAGTAAAATCTTTAAAAAAAAAATAAAATAAGAGAATTGATTTTTTATGTGATCTCTGAGATTTGAACTAAACTTCTACCTGGCTGCTACAAGATCAGTTCCTGGTTTTAGTATGTGACTTGCTTATCCCTCTCCAAACCATGTGTTTTTTGCAGGGAACTATTGAAAGCTAAAGAAACAATCCCAACTACTTCTCACTTAAAAAAGAAAATATTTGTCAATTTTTATTTTGAGGACAAAATGTCAATAGGCATACCATCCTCTTCACAGGGGAAGATTAAGTCCTGGAGGTGGGTTTGGTAGACTTTGCCCTTACACCCATTTAGGGCCTTATGGATCCAGCTTCCAGATTTTGACCTTTCCCACGCCCTTCTTCACATTTTCCTCCCTCTTGATTCTCTGATATTATACTCCTGTATAAAATAGTTGTACATGAGTGCTAGCACCAAGATCTAACTTCTAAGGAATCAGAGTTTTCCTGAAAGCAGATCTAATACTAAAATTTGTGTGTAGTAGTTTATCTTGGAAAAAAAACAACAACATAAGACGAACAAGTGAGGGACTGAGGGATTGTGGGATAGAAAAGAGAAAAACACTAGTAAGGTGTATGTGATAAATGGGCTATGTAACTAGAGATAAATGAGTAAGTAACTGGAGATTAATCTTGCCATGGAGCCTTTTAGAAATCTTGTAAACTGTTCCTCAGAATTGTCCCACCAATACTTTCATTTCCAGCCATATTAGATTAAAAGGGAACGGTCCTAGCCTCCAGCCATAAACAACTAGAAAATTCAACAGAACACACTGAACTGCCTTTAAACATTAGAGTGACAAGTAGCAGAAGACTAGGATACCTGATAAAAGGAAATAAAGAAGAACAGGTACATGATCACCCTAGCTTTTTTGCTGGAGTACTTCTGGACCATTTTGCAGGGAGGGAGATTCCAAGCATGGCATTCCAATTTTGCTAAATTGAGGAGACACAGATTTGAAAACAGGGAAACTGAAATGACTACAAGTTATGAAGTTTGCAGAAAGGAGAGATCCATAGAGGAAAACAGAGTTCTGGTACTCTGCACTGAGGTTCCATTAGGTCTCTCTGATCAATACTCGGTTACATGCATATGGTGAAACTCCAGTGGGTCAGGCAGAAAGTGGCCAGAGATCTGTAAGCTGAGCAATTCTTAGATTGCATGGCAGGGGGAGATGTTTAAGATTGGACTGGTTAGGGTAGAGGGATCTTGTAAGCACTTAGGTATTCAGCAGAATAGGGTATTCAGCAGATAGGACACAGATAGGACATGATTTTAGTAGTACAGCTAAACAAACTTTGGGGCAAAGAAATCTCTCTAGATCATCCTAATAAAGCTTAAAAAACAGCCTACAAAAGATCAAGCTGATTCTCTGGTAAGTTAACAGCTTGCCACAACAGAGATCAGGATTCTAAAGAAAGAAAACAAAATCTTGACACTCAGCAACATAAGATTCAAAATTCCTGCATCCGGGCAGCCTGGGTGGCTTAGCGGTTTAGTGCTGCCTTAGGCCCAGAGCATGATCCTGGGGACCTGGGATCGAGTCCCACGTCGGGCTCTCTGCATGGAGCCTGCTTCTCCCTCTGCCTGTGTCTCTGCCTCTCTCTCTCTCTCTCGATCTCTCTCTGTCTCTCATGAATAAATAAATAAAATCTTAAAAAAAAAATTCCTGCATCCAATAAAAAAGTACTACACATGCCAGGAAGAAAAACATAGTGGGGGGTGATGGAGATCAGTCAATAAAAATAAAAATGACAGAATGATACAATTAGTAGACAAGAATTTTAAACTAGCTATTATATATATGCTCAATAATTTTTTTTGTTGTTGAAGATTTAGACAGAGAGAGAGTGCAAACAGGGCAGGGGAGGGGGGAAGGGAGAGTGAGATTCTCAAGCAGATGCTCCACTGAGCACAGAGCATACTGGGGAATGGATCTCATGACCCTGAGATCGAATCTTTAACCGACTGAGAGTCAGATCTTTAACCGACTGAGCCACCCAGGCACCCCAATATGCTCAAGGATTTAAGAGAAAATGTGAACATAATGAAGAGTGAGGTGGAAAGCATATATATAATAAACATATTTATAAATAAATCACTTAGCAAAGCAATGAAATGAGAGTGCTTGTTAAGGTAGCTATAAGAATGTTTTTGAGGAGATAAAATTGAGTAGTAACAAGGTAGAAAGCAGTTCCTTATAAAACACATGTACATGCAAATACACACACAGTGTAACTTCTAGAATTGTCCAACCAAGGGACTGGAAAATAGAATATTCATCCTCTAATTCCTATCCCTCAAGGAGGGCAGCCTGAGGTCATTAAATCAGAGGCCATTGAACCAGAGGCCATCCTGCCTCTGAGCTGAGCAAACTCTTTGCCGTACCCTCCTCCCCATGTCCAAATGGAGAGAGCCCTCAGGAAGAGGATCAGAAGGATAGGGAAGCTTGAGTTGGGAAGCTGTCAGCAAGCAAGGATGCTGCCCATTGCAACTATGGAAGCCATTGGTAAGTGAAGGAGACACAGAGTGGAGCACCAATGGTAAAGATGGCATAAAACCTTCCCCTTATTATTTGTGTGGGTTAAGTCAGGAAAAAAAGAGAAACAGTATCATCTGCTATTCTGGACTGACCCCCATTACACTATTGCAGGTTTGCCACCTCTATCGTCCCCCCAGGGTCTTTCCAGTTACGTCTGGAAATTCTGAAAGAACATCTCAATAGCATTTCCCCCTTTTTGGATTTAGCACTTTGGTAACATTGCTCAAGAAACTTTAGTCAGTGTTGCCACTGCTACTTGTAGCTGATGGCCTTGGAAGTTGTGAGGTGTCACCCAATATTCGTTCCCTACTTCACTTCATGACCACCACCTCACACACCCTTGTGTCCCATTTCCTGCCATAATACTTTCAATGAGAGGCTGCCTTGTACTCTCAAAGTCTCAGGGCAATGTGGTGTGAAAAAACATAGTACATATCCACTTGATCCAGGACAGACACTGAGACAAGATCCATGGAATTGGCTTAAGGACCAGTGGCAGATTTCTGGAGGTATTGACAATGTTTAATCCCTGTAAAAATTTCAGAAAGTGTATTATGTTATTGTCTCCATTCTATAAAAGGGGAAATGAGGGTGGGTGATGTCAAGAAAAGTGCCCAAGAACACACAGTCAGCAAGAGATAGAGCTGGAATGTATCCACCGTCTATCCAATTCTTTGAAACCCATGTCCTTAACCACCATATGAACAGAACATCTCCTTTCTCCTTTTTATGTTGCATGTTCCATATTGACAAGGACTCAGTGGCCAGTAGAGCAAGCTCAAGCCAGTGTTTGAATGTAAGGACTGGTCTCAGGTGTAAGGGCTTTATTGAGCCCTTGGGGGTTCCACTTGGAAATAACTTCCAATGTCCCTTGACTTGGGGTTGGGGAGTGAATGCTAGCATTTGTGGAGCTTCTAGAATGGCTTGCATTTATTTCCTTCTGTACCATTCACAAATTTTCTTACTTCTTATCTCATTGATAACTAATAACATTGGAGTTATAAAGAGGTTACCATTTTTAACTTTATGAAAAAAGGCTCACAAAGGTTGCTTCTCCCTACTTGGAGTCCTTATTTACCCAGCTATTTGGGCAAACCAGAATCTGATCTCAAGTTTTGAGAGGAGGCTTTTACCTAAGGCTCAGGATTTCCTTAATGAGTCCCGACTCAGAGACAAACACACTCCACACATCCACAAATATTCTTCGTTTTCAAGTTTGGAGCCTAGTTTCAGATTATAGGGAGCTTTCCTCTCTTTATACACACATTTTTTTTTTTTCTGTCCTGCAAATCTGGAGTGTTGATATCATCCTGGGGCGGTATTGAAAACCAAGTTCCAGAAGATTTTCTCAGGCTACACAATCCATCCAGTTCTATAAGACTTGCACCAAGAGGGATGGGAACTAATGCATTCAAATCTTAAAACTATTCTATTTGACAAATTGATATAAAGAGTTGGAATGACATTAAACTTAGAGGTAGTTACTTATAAAATGAAGGTTAGAATACTGAATCCAATGTCAGATCTTTCATAGGTGAAGTACTCAGCCATTCACTGTGTTTCTATTGGTGATGCAAATTATTTGAATTTTGAAGAAAAAACCCACTTTACCACTTCACTGTCAGCTTCTTTAAATTGTCGATAATTGTTTGAAAAGTCATTTAGCAAAGCAACAAAATGAGAGTCGTTGTTAAGATTGTTATAAGAATGTAAATGTTTTTGAGGAGAGAAAACTGAGTGATAGGGTGGAAAGGAGCTCCTTATAAAAGCCAGTAATATATATCAGTGACTCACACCGAGGGGCAGAGGGAAGCCCACACTTTGGAAAAGCACATTCTTGGGTACGTGAAACTCAAGAGGAGTAAGCTACCACCAGATAAGTTAAGCATAAATTATATTTCTTTTCTCTGTGTAGCAAACTGGATGCCCATTAAAAAAAAATGTCTTTAAAAAGTCAAGAAATATTGGTGTACATCATCAGATTATGAGTAAAGATAGCCTTTTCCCCCTAAATGAAACAAGCATTTTTTTTTTACTTTGAAATACTTTATTTTCAAGTTCTTTGCAAAAACAACAATAAATGTTTCAACCTCTCTGTTGTAAGATATGGAGAAATAATGCATAATCAACACTAAATAAGGCATTGTGCCTTACAAGAAAGACATAGAATGTCCAAAGGATATTTAGAACATTGTAGTTCCTAAAGCTTCAACAGGAGAAATGTTGACCACATGCTGTGAAATTATTTCTATAAATAATAGCTGACACTCTTTTAAACGATTATAAAAATAGAGGAATACATATATTCCCCAACCTCACGATGACCTCACTCTCTATTTGCTTGAACCCCTCTCCTCAGCTTCAGTCACAGTGGCTGGCATGCTGTGGGCCCCTCAGAAGTATTCATTTAATAATTGGCGAATATTTGCAAACCTTCTACCTTCAAATTAAATAAGCATCAAGATTGAACTAGGTTGGGTTTAACGTAAAATAATAAAAAATAATGGTATGGTGCACAAATGGATTCAATTACATCCTCACTATTTCATATGTAAAATGTTAACACAGAAACCCTTGGAAACCAACCGACCAACAGATAAATAAATAAATAAATAAATACATAGGAGAACTCTCCTAGGAGATGCTCAAACATATGCAGCCCAATTCAGATGGCATTGGGAGTCGATGATTCCACTTTTCCTCTTTGATTCCTTTAAGGGCAGGGCCTGACTCAGGTACAGCCACCCATCAGCTTCCTCCTTCCTCCGGTTAGTTGGAGCTGCCCGATGATGAGAAAAATGTCATCTTTAGTAGCTGCTCAGGGAAGCTGCCTGCACTGCACTCTTCTCCTGTCCTGACCCCAAGGTTCCAGAGTTTTCTGAATCTAGTTTCCCCAGCCTAGCATCAAAAGGCTACTCCTTATGCTGTGTAGCAGAGACCTCTAAGCTCCTGGGTGCTTTTATTTGGGAATGTAGGGGGCCTGTGGTCCCTACTGGATTAGTGGCTACCCACAGGCAGAATGTGTGTCTCTGTCACCCTAAGTCTCATTTCAGCCTCAAAGAAACCCCATGCAGTAGCTCCTATTGTTTTCTCTGTTCTACTGGGCTTAGGGAAGCTTTAGATGATGATGATGATGATAAAGCTTCCCTAAGCTTTAGATGATGATGATGATGATGATAATCATCCTTGAGTTAGATGCCTAATTCAGATCGGTTCCCAGTGCGATGTCACAACAAAGTAGCTGCTCTTCACCTCTAAGCTCTAGGGCCAATGTTGCAGAAAACCAAGGGTTCTGCTTTTCAGATGTTTAGCCCAGAAGGAATTGGGGAGGGGGGGCGGTGGATGCCTGTGTTTAACAGGTGGAAAGCTTTTTAATATAACTGACCAATATCAGTAAGAATTTTAATGAGAGCAGGTTTACCCACAGTCATTTGCATGGGGATGGGGCACTGGGAATCCGCACCTGAACAGATGAGTGATCTTAGTAGCAAATTCAACTATGAACTAAAAATCCTTTCCAGTCCTTCAGCTACACCCTGGGTTTACAAATACCCTGCAGGTGTCTGGGACCAACAACGCTAGTCCCAGGTGTGGACGGAAGGCACGACTCACTTGCTCAGGATCTTCTGGATCATTCTCTTGACCAGCGGGGCCTCGGGGTTGAGACACACCTCGCGTCCGTCCTTGAGAGCGGCTCTGCGGAGGGAGGGCAGGATGCGCGTGGGCAGGATGCGCGTGGGCAGGCGGCGGGGCTGGGGGCTGGGCGGGGGGGGGGCGGCATCACTTACACGACCTCGGTCTGGGCGCAGTGGGGGCCCGAGGGCGTCACCTGGACGCTCCGGATGTTCTTGAGGTGGATGCCCTGCAGGGTCTGCAAGCACTGGCAGCGCAGCTCGGCGACCACCGGCGCCCCTGCGGGGATGGGAGAGCAGCTGGGTGGGCGCGCTGGCCCCGGGGGGCGCCCACCGGCCCGCGGCCCGCCCGTGGCCCCGGGGCGCGGAGTCTCACCTGCGGTGCCTGCGGGGCCCAGGAGCAGGAGCAGGAGCAGGAGCAGCCGCGCGGCGCCGAGGAGCCGGGGGGCGCGGGGCGCGGCGGGGGCCATGGGGCTCAGCTCGGAGGGGCGGGCGGAGCGGCCTCTGGGGCTCCGGGAGCCGGGGAAGCCCTTTTATCGGCGGCCGGCGGGGGGACGGGGGATTCCCGGGTCCGGAAGGGGCAGGGCAGGGGCCCCGCCCGGCCACCCCCACCCCCACCCCCGCCCCGGGCCTCCCGCCGGGCCCTGGCGCGCGGGGCCGTCTCCTCCCTCCTGAGCCCCGGGGGGGGCGGGGGGGCGGGCGCTCCGCGATCCCGGGTACCGGGGCGACGCGCTGGGGACGAGCGGTGAGCCCGGGACTGGGGGCATCGCAGCTTCCGAGAGTCGCGCCCCGTTGGTGCCGCTTCGGAGGGAAGGAAGGACGCTGGGGAGCAAGGGGCTGCGCTGCGCATCCCTCACCTCCGCACAGTCTTCCTCTAAATTTCGTTCTGCTCATTTCCTACGCCCGGAACGAGCGCGGACGAAAGCCGCAGCCGGCAGCTCGGGCTCCAGCTCGTTTCTCTTGTGCATTTTCAAAGCACAGTCGGGTCACCTTGGTCGTGGCTTCCGCTTGGTGGGAATAGGGCTCCGCGTCTCAAGTGCCTTCCAGGGAGCCGAGGACTGTGACACGACCTCAGTTCTGTATTCTGCTGAATTCCCTCCCTTCTTCCCTCTGAAATGTTGGAAACTCCCTCAAAGTCCCGGGGACCTTCTTTTCCAAATGCATGAGGGGTTCAGATTTGATCAATGAAATACGGGACTGGCCCCAGCCTGAAGCTGCAGAGGGGCCAGTCCGACAGGCTCACGGAATTCACCCCTTCGGGTCTATCCCTGGACAAAATAGCACCTGGTCCCCAGAAAATGGGGAAGCACCCTCTGTCCTGCGGATGAAGCGGGAACCGCCAAATCACGCTCAAAATCCGGTTCCATTTACTACCGGACCTTCTGCGACGGTCCCCCTTTCTCTAGCAACAATGACATGGCTCAATTTTCTAAGTAGGAATTTCGGTCTTTGAACCCGATACTTCTTACTATGTTTCCACCAGGAGTCTTAGAGAACGGTCACTAACTCAATAGTAGGTGTAGATGGGTTAAGTGTAATTCTCCAGGTTGGATTCAGACCCCCTTGGAGGCGTGGATTGCGATGGGAAGGGGTGGAGGCTGCAGACAGGAGAGACCCATGGTCCAGGGACAGGTGTCTAGAAACCAGACTCCAGGCAGCCCAGTGGAGTGAACAACCTGCACCTTGCAGCCCGCCACCTGGCGCGCAGCGGCGCGGCTTACATCTGGTTGCCACCTGTCACCTGCAGGTGGTTAAACATGCCTTTGTCTACCCCGAGATTCTTATGAGAAATGAGTCAACAATTTGTGAGAGCTTGCACAGATCAAGCACTTTACAAATGTTCGTTAATGAGCGAGACAGCTTCTCCCAGTATTGCCGACACAGACACTCAACCTGTTGAAAATCCTTCCATAAGGGAAAAATAATTGTAATTGGAAAGGTTCGCTCCCCAGTTTTCCTTTTCCACATTTTAAATTTTCTGTATTAGGCTTTCCAAAAGGAAGGGACATCTGTACTCTACCAGGAGATACACTTACACAGGATTTAAAAAAATTTTACTGTTGAGACCTACCGCTGATTTATTCTGTGGTCCTATTTTCAATCACTTCATCTATAAAAGGAATTTGACTTACTCTCCATCTTATTGGTTGGAAAAAAAGATTTACAAAATGAATGCCTACCTTTATTTATTTTTTTAAAGATTTTATTTATTTATTCATGAGAGAGAGAGAGGGAGACAGAGACACAGGCAGAGGGAGAAGCAGGTTCCGCGCTGGGAGCCCCATGTGGGACTCGATTCCCGATTCCCGACTGGGTCCCCAGGACTCGAGGATCAGGCCCTGGGCCGGAGGCACCCGGGGATCCCGCCCCCGCTTTTGAAAAGATTTTATTGAATGCCTACCTTTAAAGACATTCTAGTCTTTATCAGTAGGATCTTGAGAAGGAAAACAGGGAAATTAAAAGATCAAAATTTGTGTTAAGGAGTAAGAAGTGAGAAAAAAGTTGCAAATGTGTGACTAACTTATGAATAATTGAGCCCATGTGGTTCTCCTGTTATAAATTGTTTTTTGGGATTTGATAGGAAACTGGCCCAGAAACCCCAAAATAGTCTTTGAAACTTAAAAGACGTATTGCTTTGTTTTCGACTTGTATGTGTAAAACAGGCTTGTCCTATGAAGTTTATAAAATCAGAAAGGCATGAAGAGATTATTTTTTCCATTACCTCTCTTTGGTTTGTTTTACAGAACAAACTTTAGGGAAGTTACTGAAAATTTGCTTTATTCTTCAATAAACATAGTAGCTAACAAATAAGAGTTTACAGGATTCTGAGTAAACATGAAACATGCCACTTCCTTTATGTAGTTGCCACATACCATCGGCAAATTACTAAGCCTTTGCACCCACCCCAAGGTACAGCATGTTTGTTTTGTGCAAATTGCAAATGCTCTTTTAGAGGTTTTTACAAATATTGACTGATTCAATCTTCCAAACAACACTGTGAAGTAGACATAGGACTTTAAGGTTATCTTTATGGGCCTTTAGATTTACAAATATAGAAACAGAAGTGAAGAGAGGTGAAGTAACTTTCCCAAGATCACAGAATATTGAGCCTGGAACTCAAACTCAGAGAGAATGGCTTTTAATTATCATGTTATGATAAAGATGCTCTGTGTGTTATATAGTTGAGAATTTCTAGAGAGGAGTGATTAAAAAAAAAAAACATTTGTGGGGGGCATCTGAGTGGCTTAGTCAGTTAAGCATCTGACTTTTGATTTCTGTTAGGTCATTATCTCAGAGTTGTGAGATCAAGCCCTGCATCAGGCTCTGAGCTGGGCATGGAGCCCACTTAGGATTCTTTCCCGCCTCTTGCTCTGCCCTTCCCCTGCCCCAAGCACTCACTCTTTCTAAAATAATAATAATGATAATAATGAATAAAAATAATAAAAATAAAAAATAAAAAACTATTATTCCCCTAGCTGAATGATTCAAATTTACTTTTTCTAAAATGCAAACAGAGCAAAACAATCATACATCTGCATAGTTTTGTTTCACTATGAAGCATAACCCTCCTGTTATAACCCATTCATATAACTCGTGTTTTCTTAAATTGTCCGATTCTGAAAAACTGGTCACTTGACCATGCAGAAATCGGGCAAACATCCCTTTAACTAAAGGATGAAAGTTAATGGCGTCATGCGGTGTTAAGTGGCTATCATGTGCCTCCTGAAATAATGTGATGAAAGGGGCATCTCAGCTCTTTATCTTTTGGGTATTTTTCCCAAAAGTTCATAGCCCTAGTCTAACCATGAAAAGAAATCCTTCAAACCTAAATTGAGGAATATCAAATAGCTGATTAGAACTCTTCAAAAATGTCAAGGTCATGAAAAATAAGGAAAGTCACAGAAACGGTCATACTTCAGAGGGAAGTATGAGATTTCACAACGAACTGCAGTGTGGTATCGTGGGTTGGGTCCTGGACCACAAAGAGGACAGTGGGTAGAAAACCTAGTGAGGTCCAGGATAGTCTGAAGTCCTCATTGGTAATAATGTGCCAACGTTGGTTTCCTAGCTTTGGCAAGGATACCCTGTTAATGTAAAGTGTTTGCAATTGGGGAAACTGAGAGAAGGGTAAATGGAAACTGTACTGGTTTTTGTTTTTGTTTTTGTTTTTACAAATTTTGTCAATGTAAAATTACTTCAAAACAAAAAGGTTGTTTTTCAAAAAGTTTCTCTTTTCCAAATCCATTTAGAATACCCCAAAATGGGGCAACCCGGGTGGCTCAGCGGTTTAGCACTGCTGTCGGCTCAGGGTGTGATCCTGGAGACCCAGGATCTAGTCCCACGTCAGGCTCCCTGCATGGGGCCTGTGTCTCTGCCTCTCTCTCTCTCTCTCTCTCTCTCTCTCTCTCTGTGTGTGTGTGTGTGTGTCTCTCACGAATAAATAAATAAAATCTAAAAAAAAAAAAAAAAAAGAATACCCCAAAATGAAATCAGTGGACATGCATGCTTTCCTGGTAGTTCCTAGAAAAAAAAAATGAATTTTTGTTGAGTTCATATTTGCTCAGATATGAAAATTCAAAATATCTGCTGCCCCAGTTTGGACAGTTCATCATATTTTATAGGATTAAAGAGTTTGACCTCAGCTCAAATCATGCTGTACAAATCTCTCAATTTCATGTAACCAAAGAAAAATAGAAAGTGTTTGCTGTAATGATCTCCAGACCCATCCAAAAGTGACGTAAATGAGGGTGTTCAGGGAGAAGTCCAGTTTACGTACAAAAGCTGCCAAGAAATGAGAGTAAATGAAGCATGTCAAGAAGTAGTTAACACTTGTAGGTTGTGTAGAACTTAACCTCCAGGAATGGCTTCACTTGTTTTGGGAAGTGAAGTAAAAAGGAAAGGTTTCCTGTTGGTTATTTATTTTTTTTCTTTAATATGCCACTTAACCAGTGAAATCTTTCTCAACCAAAATGCAGGAATGTTTATAAGTGCAGGACTCCCGCAGCCTACTGCAAATAAACAAGCCTGCTCTCTGGTTTGAACATGTGCCTCTCCAAGCCAATTACTTCTGCAAGGGTTAAATACCAGGTTTTTATGCACTTTCTTTAAACCAATACAAATAACGACTCTTAAAGAAATGGAAGAGGCCTTCAAAAGGATGCTTTGGTGGTTGGATTCCATTTGCCCCCTGTAATTATTACAAATCTTTCGAAATTGACAATTCGTAAAATCCAAGATGTTCACACTATCTCTTGGCTCACTGTTCTACCCTGGTTGTGGCTGCAGCCACTGACTTCAAGCAGGTATGAACTTACACCCCCTCACCTCCGCTGTGCCACGTGATCTTCTCGGCCAAAGTTTCTCCATTGCTGCCATGGAAAATCTCTTGCTAGTAAGGAAAAGAAGCAATGATAAGTATTTCCTCCTTTTCATGTTTTAGGCAGATCTTCTACATGGCTTCTCATGGGATCCCCAGGAGGGCTGATTCCCAGATGTCTACACTCTATTTCAGTTTTCCCAGTTCTTCACTCCCAAGCTTGGGAATGTTTCCCCAAATAAATATGCCTGCCCGGCAGACTGATGACTCAGGCAGATAGGCATGGCCCAGGGTATCAGATGCTTATCACTCAGGAGCCACTTCCATCAGAGAGTTCATAACAAGGGTGGCCCTGGCCCTTGGCTACAGATCGAATTGTTGGGAACCATTGGTTTACATAGTGCCACTTGGAAAAGAAGCTATCGGATCTCATTTCTTTCTGTGTCCCCATCTCCAGTGTGAGTGTGATTCACACAAAGCATTCAACAAATGTTTGTTGAAGTAGTGCATAAGTAAGTGGTTTCAGGCCATTGTTGAATGTAACCAATGTGTTCTGAGGTTGGGACACTAGGAAATCATCCTTGAAGAACCGGCAACAACCTAGATTTCCTTTACCTGTTTTGACCACTCAGTATTTGAGTAAAACCTTTCTGGGGACATAGATGAACGCAGATGAGTCAGAATTTGAAAGAGTTGAGGAATAGTATCATACCTTGGGCAGCCAGAGAAATGAGTCTGAACCAAAATCTTTAGAAAGTTCTGAGGCCATGGTCTGCCGACATATCCAAAGAACACAAGTAGGACCTACAAATATATACAAAGCCAGAGCACCTGAACGATGTCAGGAATTAAGCAAGGGAAGTAAGTCCCGGCTGACTGCCACAAATGGAACCTTTATGGAACATCTGCCTCATGAGAGTTGGATGGGTCTATCTAATTAAAGGTATAAGATCTTGGCAGGAAGTGAATGGATAAGAGCTATTTACCTCATATGTTTTTTGGTTCATCTATGTGTGTAAAGCACAGTGATAGCAGTAGTAGGAGATATGAAGTTGGATAAAGTTCAGTTTCTAATAAATTGATTTAGTCTGTCTGCTTTCTTCTGCAATGGAAGGTCATTTATTTTTTCTGCTCCTGGCATGATCATAATGATGATATAATTGGTCTACAAATACTTAAAATTATTCAGTTAACACTGAGAACCACTTGATATATTAGTTTTTGTCAGGTTTTTTCTGAGATTTATTGGTTTCTAAATGTTTTATAAATTGCTTTTCAACTCTATTTTCTTAAAATTGTTTCCTAAACTTTCTACTCACTAAATCAACCAACACATAATCACATAGGGTAACAGGAAGAAATACAGGATAGCCAAAATTGTGAAAGAATAAGAAATGAAAAAACTTTTCTTAGAAATAATCACATAAGAAATCTGTTTTGGAGATGAAAACACCCTTATGATATTATCATATTTTGGAAACCAAATTTAGGAAGTCAAAAGATGAATGTATAAACCGCAAAAGAAAATTGCATGCATAGCATAGACAGATTTCAACTAGGAAATGTCTGAATCATCAAAGAAACTAGATATTGAGCATGCTGTCCACAGTATTTTCCAATATTCATTATCTCCCAATTTTGGGGCCAGAAATGTTTTGTTTTTATTTTTGTTTTCTAGAGCCTGTCCATGTACTCAGGTAATCTTGGAGGCAGAGGATTTTGATGATACTTCTTTCAAAGGGTGGCTCTGCTGGTGTATGACAGAGCTGGTTTGTTGATTGACATTTCTGAAGTAGTTGAGGACGTTAAGGAAATATGAGATCCAATTAGCTATGGTGGGAATTATGATAGAAATGAAGAAAGGATGGCTTGATTGTGTGTACTTTATATATGTGTATGTTGCACATCGACTGTATTTGCAGTCAAATCATATTTAATGAGTACATATTGTAGCATCTCTGTGTGATGGAAGGGTGTGGATGGACAGGGGACTCTTAGCAGATTCCCTAATAGTTACAGATGTGACTCTAAAAAATCATACAAATCATCGATACAATAAATGGTGTGAATGTTTTAATGTCTATGAATAATTTGGTGAAACTTCAGAGCCTAACAAAGTCAGGTGTGGGTAAACAGAGTCTTTAAGGTTCAACCGACTTTCCATTGACAAGATGACTTGTCCCCCAGCACCCGACTGTACCATTGCATCATGGTACTAGCTGCCTTACTGTTCCCTTCGTGTAGTTAATAAATATTTATTTAGCACCCACTCCATTAGGTATTTTTCTGGAAGTGGGAATGAAGAGAAGAGGCAAGACCCTTATTCCCTGATCTAAAGGAAGAAATAGAATAATCACAATGCAGTCTAATCATTATCCTGTTGGAGATCTATATCTATATCTATATCTTTCTATATCTATCTATATCTATCTATATATATATAGAGAGAGATTGATTTATTCCCTTTACCCTCAATTGATCCCATCTTCATCCTTAGAATTATTTCAAAAAGAACACTAATTCTCCAACACAGTGGATAAATAAAGAGCTGACTGCTCCAATTCTGCTTGATGACTGCTCTGGTTTCAAGTTTTATTACCTCTCATCACAACACTTGCTAATAATAGCATAATTCCCATGGGTCTGACTTGGCAAAGACATAAATATTTCACAAGATTAAACCCAAAGTTTATTTCTTGTCCTTGTTTTCTATAGTAGATAAACAGTTATGCCAGGCTCCCAATCACCAAATCTCCTGAATATTTTATAGATACGCTGGGTGATAAACATTGTGGTTTTGTTATTTGGTTTTCTTCTAGCTTTTATCATGAATGGAAAATACAGCTTGTATTTGTCACATTGAACTTTTTTCTTAACCACAGTGGCCCACCCTTAACCACGGAGGATATGTTCTAAGACCTCTGCTGGATGCCTGACTTAGTGGATAGTACTGAACCCTATATATACTATGTTTTCTCCTATACATACATAACTATGATAAAGTTTAACTTATAAATTAAGCAGGGTAAGAGATAACAACAATAACAAAATAGAACAATTGTAACAACACATTGTAATAGAAGTTATCTGAATGTAGTCTCTCAGTCTCAAAATATTGTATTGTACTCATCCTATTTCTTGTGATGATGTGAGATGATAAAATGCCTACGTAATGAGACGAAGCGGTGAATGGCATACAATTGTGATGGAGCATTAGGCTACTATGGGCCTTCTGATGCTGTTAGAAGTAGGACCATCTGCTTTCAGAGTTTTCAGACCAAGGTTGATAGTGGGTATATAAAATCAAGGAACACAAAAGTTCAGAAGGGGGTGACTACTATAGTTATCTTCACTCAAGCTTGGAGTTGTGGTTCTGTGAAGGGAAGATTCTAGCTTGTTGGCCATGTTCTCAATGGTTACTTGTTAGTTCAAGGATGTGGCCACTATTTGGAAATGAAATGTACTTTGGAGGCAAAACTCCCAAAGGAAGAGAAGAAAAGTAACTTTTGCTCATTATTTTCCAATTCTGAGTCAGACCCATGCTGGGTACTGTTATAAGTGAGATTCACCCTTTCCTAGCAAACTTTGAGGTGGATTTTCCTGCTGGTTTTTCAGATGAAGAAACTAAGAAACTCAGGGTACACAGAGTCAAAACTCTGTAACCCAGGATTGCCTTATTCAAGAGCCCACTATCCCTGGGCTAAATCCACCCACTCCAGGGTAAGAACTGTAAGGGAAGAAAAAATAGCTATCAAACCATCAATTGAATTTACTAAATGTGTTTACGTTTTCCAAGCCCCCCCTAGAAACCAATGTTTTCTGTCCTCGATTCAGTTTACATTAGGGACCAAATAGGGTGTGCGTGGCTGAAGCTGAGTGGGCAGTTAGTATAAGTGGAAGCCCCAAGCTGAAAAAGAGAATCTTAACAATTCAGACAAGTCTCTCTCTGGTGTTCTATCTTCCCCCTAAAGCCACTCTTTATGGGGTTTCCAAAGATTCCAACCCCAGGTCAGGCCTGCAGATTGAGATTAAAAATGGACCGCTCGCAAGGAGATTTAACTCTCCAGCTGGTCCTGAGCATCCTGTCCCTACTGACGCTCCGAGTATCTTGAGAAGCACTAATTGGAGTGAAATTCCAACATGAACTTTAAAACTCAAATCTTTAATCAAAGAACTGCAGTAATGTTTTAAAACTGTAAGTTACGATCCATTACTGGGTTATGAAATACTTCACGGGCTTGTGGCCAACATTTTCTTAAAAGTGGATAAAGTAGAATAGTCTTGAAAATAAAATATCAAAACACACTGTACCAAACAATGATAGGTATTGAATTGTGAATTTGTTTTAGGGGTGTGTGTAAATATGTAAATACCCACACAGCGAATACAGTGAATACACTATACCTATAAATGTGCAAGTGAATGCTTGATCACTTCAGTTTGACATTCTTTCTCTGACCAAGGAAAAACTTATTACCCTAGGACTTGGTTTCCTGCCTGTAAAATTGGGACAGGAATGCTCCCTAACAATGAAGTGATTACTGTTTCCTTTATGGCTGTGCACAATGATCATTTATTGAAAATTAGCAGTTCACCTTATGATCAATATCCAATAACGACTTTAAAAAAGCTTTTGAGTGGCAAAATTCCAGTTGTTTTAAAATTTTTTCCCTATAATTTCACTGTGTTTTCTGTTATCCATACTGAGCATGTGTTCGTTGTCTTTTATAATAAGAAAGAAACTTGGTTGGATGTATCTTTAAAACCAACTAAACCCTCAGTGATCTATGCAATGAAGAGGAAACTTTTTACCACAAAGGCCTTCTAAGGAGAAAAAAAGCAATAATTAGAAAAATACAGAACAACTTCCACAAGCAAAATATCTTTTGGTGGTTTTGTTCAGTTGATAAGGTCTGTGACTATGCAGTAAGTGCCTAGTTTGTGGACATTTTCTGTAGGAAAAAAAAAAGTAAGGACCTTCAAACTTTATTACTCCATAAATGTTCCTAGAGCAGGAAGCTGTAGGAAGGTGCTGTCTGATTTGGGCTTTCCCCTGGCAGGGAAGTTTTCTCCCAATGTCATTGCTGATAAATGCGGCCACTTAAAAGAGTTCTCCTGCAATTCTGAAGGAAGGATTTGCATGGGACCAGCCTGGGTTGACTTCACAAAATTTACCTGGGCCCTTCGAGTCAACCTAGATTATTGAATCTAACTAAGTAGGTTGTTTGAGGCAGGCTGTAAAAGGAAAATAAGCAAAGAAAAAAACCAGTCTTACTACCCACACTCCACTTCCAATGTTTCTTTCCCAAAGTTTAAGGAACTTTTAATCCTATCACAATATTTTGCTGCTTTTCACCAAGAGTCATCCTGCTGAATACCTTAGTCCACCCTCCAGACTAGCTGGGATGCGGCCCTGACAGCAATATTGAAAGCAACAGTAATAAGTATAGTTGCTAATCTTAAGCATAGACTTTGCAGAAGGAACGATGCTAAGCGTTTTGCCTCTATCTTCTATTTAATTCCTCATGGTCACCTATGAAGTATATGCTCATACTACTCTCACTTCACAGATGAGGAGACTCAGGCACAGGGGGGAAGTAAGTGTGGCATGGCATTGGGCACCATGCTGGAATGGGTGAAAATGTCACCTTATAGGGCAAGGAAGAAAAAAAAAAACTTTGCAGATGTGTTAAGGATCTTGAGATGAGAAGATTGTTATGGACTATCCAGGTGGGCCCAATGTCATCACAAAGGGTCTTCTTTTTAGAGACAAGTAGAGTATAAGTAGAAGAGTTAGAGCAGAGAGAGGAAAGGATGTAGTTTGGAGGTGGAGGAAGAGGCCACCAGTCCAGGACTGCAGATGACCTCTAGAAGCTAAGAAAGACAAGGAGACAGAGTCTCCCCTACAGCCTGCAGAAGGGACGCAGCTCTGAGGACACCCTGAGTTTAGCCTGTAAGCCTCATTTTGGACTTGTGACCTTAACGACCGTAGGATAATGTATCTGTGTTGTCTATGCCATGGTGTTCCTGGCAGTTAGTTACAGAAGCAGCAGGTGACTAACATGCCCATCGGCAGCACCCTCCTGTCTCCCCAAAACATAGTAATGTCTTCCTGAAGGAAGAAGGAAAGCACAATCTTGCGCCTCTCCTAGTTTCCGCAGCTGTTTAACATACAGTCTTGATTTCTCCAATGTTAAGGGATTCATGGAATGGTGGTGGACTGCAATAAAGTGCTACTGAAAGTGAGGGTACCAAGGAAACGTCTCTTCGAGACACTTGTGCGCCTAGAGCAGCATGCATGGTGTGTAAATGAAATGTAATAAGAACCAGTTCTGCGGATTTGCCAAAGGCAGGATTCACTAGAGGCAATAATGCGGGTATAGGAACCACTTTTAACATTTCACCTTGGTGAAATGTCAATGTCACCAATAAAGAGTAAAATATTTTAGTATAATTCTTTGGAGAGTATACATATATTTCTATTAAGTAGTAGAGAATCCTAGTTTCATTTTTATTAATTCTTTTAATACTAGAATAGAGTATAAATCTAAAGGGGATAAAAGCAGAATCTGACTGATTAATTTTAAAAAGCCAGTAACATCTAAGAGTGATTAATATCAATATGCAAATATGTATTAGTCAATGCAAAACACCAAGTGAAGCAGGTCTTTATTAAACTAAACTTTCCTTCAAATGTATTTTTGCTTAAAATTCTGGAATTTTTTTTTAAATGAAATTATGGCAAGCTGACGCTATTTCTTTGCTCTGATAAGAAACCGTTTGTACCGCAAGTGGATTTATTTTATTTATTTAGCACTTGAAGGATAATAGAAACATCAGACGATTTTCCCACAGTTAGGTGGCTGAGGAAAAAACAAAAATAAAAAACCTCCGGCGCAAAGGTGCAGAATCAGGCACCCAGCTGGCTCCTCAAAAGCTTCCTGATTATTTTCTTGTACAGGGGGGCGTTGGGGTCCAGGCAGATTTTCCTCCCATTGTTCAGCGAAGCTCTGCCAGGGAAAGACGCGTCGTTCAGGGGATGGATTTGAACATGGGACTAGGCACCGCGTGAAGGGAGGGCGAGGAGGCAGGAGGGGTGGGGGTGATGGGGGGAGGCGCGGGGTGAGGGGGGCAGGAGGGGGGTGATCGGGGTGGGGAGGCGCGGGGTGAGGGGGCAGGGTGCGGAGGAGGTGGAGGGCGGGCCGCGCCAAGCAGCGAGCTCCAGGCCTCACATCATCCGGGGGTGGGGCAGTGGCTGGGACCGGTCACCTCCGGGCTGCTGCCGGGCCTGGGGGCGCCAGGGCCCTGGTCCTCATACAGGCGCAGCGCAGGTCCTGGTCCTGGTCTCGGTCCGAGCCCCCTGGGCGCAGAAGGGGCCGCTGGCTCTGGGAACCCCCAGACTTACCTTCGGGGTGTGTCCCCGCGTCTGGCTCTCATTTCCTCACCCACGAATCTTGTGTCCCCCAGAGAAGCGTCAGGGGCTGCCGGGCACAGGGCCCACGCCGGGGAGTGCCCTGAGGGTGACAGAGGCCCGGAGCGCCCCACCTGCTCCTGCCCTCACCCCGCGCCAGCTCTCACCTCTAGGGAGGGACCAGCAGCCGCAGGAGCAGCAGCCCTGGGCCCAGCCTGGGTCTGGGGCGCGGGCACCGCCGCGAGGCTCCTGTCGGGCAGGTGTCAGCCGGAGCCCCGAGTGCAAGGGCAGGGGTGGGTGGCGGGGGGGCGGGGCTGGGGCTCTGCAGGCCGGGGGCTCCCGAGCCTCTCCAGGCCTGTTTTATCCCCACTGTCCGGAAGGCTGAGACACTTCACGGAAGAGCTGGGCTCTGGGCAGCCAAGATTAGGTGGGGGGGCCGGGGGCCAGCTGTCTGGGCTGGATGTGAGAGCAAGATCCTCATCCCCAACCCCAACCTGAACTCATGGGTGCAGTCAGAAGCAGCGCTGGACCTCATAGCCTGCATGTGGCCTTTGGTGGCTGTTGTAGACTTCTCTGCGGTCAGAACTGGTACCTTCACACCTGACCCAGGCTGTTTCCTCCCGATTCCCGACTGAAGAACCGCATATTCCCACCTGCCTTTCCTACAGATTACACTCAGCTGGGTTGGGCGGCTGTGTTCGTTAAAGGTGTGTCCTTAGCAATTGTTTCCTTGCTGGTAAAAAGTTGAATGTGGTCTTTTTTTATTTATAATTTTACTTATTTATTCAAAAGAGAGAGAGACAGAGACACAAGCAGAGGGAGAAGCAGGCTCCATGCAGGGAGCCTGAGGTGGGACTCGATCCCAGGTCTCCAGGATCCCACCCTGGGCTGAAGGCAGCACTAAACCGCTGAGCCACCTGGGCTGCCCTGAGTGTGGTCTTTAGATGATGACTTAGTTCTGAATTTGCCCCGGCTGTGGAGGCCTCCCTCAGTCTCTCTTGTACAGAATCTCTGCCGCCCTACCAGCCTTCACCCGATAAACTCTAGGGAGCAAAGTCTGTTTATCCTCATCTATCCTCTCACTCTGAGAAAAATTGTGAAAGTCATATTTGAGGGCATTCTTTCTGTAGAAACTTGGTGCTTAGATGTATCTCCATTGGTCTGGGCCCAGAAATGAGATGAAGAAGGGGAGTTTGCAGGCCTGCTGTGACCTGGACCAGTACTGGGCATCAGTTTAAGGCAGGC
Organism: Vulpes vulpes; assembly: GCF_048418805.1. Classification (NCBI taxonomy): domain Eukaryota; kingdom Metazoa; phylum Chordata; class Mammalia; order Carnivora; family Canidae; genus Vulpes; species Vulpes vulpes. Next base: position 61,847,318 of record NC_132781.1, read on the forward strand.
TGTACTGTTGGCCAGAGCAATGCTGCTCTCAGAAGGACACAGAGCATCACGGAGTGGCACGTGGAAAAGATTCAGAAGAGTGAATGGAGCATATGCAACAGAATCCCACACAGGAAAGGTCAAGGGATCAATATGAACCATCTTCCCTTTCCTGAAAAAGGATGACTTGGGCTCTTGATTAGGGCAAGGTATACCGTCATCTCAAAGCCAAAAGCTTTCTCCCACACTGATTAGCGGTGGGAAGGGCATCAGTAGCCCATTGCATGGACCCGGCTGGCTTTTTAATGCTCGTCAGGACCAGACCTCTGCAGGGGTGTGCAGTTTGCTTCCTGGGCCTACAGTGTTCCTTCTCTTAGTGTCCCACCCACCGCCTGTCTATCCGCTGACCAAGTCCTTTTTGAATTTCTGGTGTCAGCCTAACATCACTTCCTCCAAGAGGCCTTTCCTGACAGCTACAGCTAATTGTGTTCCCTGTTGTGTTTTGTAGCACCCTATGTATTTGCGATTTCTCGCAGATCTTCCAAAAGTGCACACGTGTACATTTTATTTACTTATTTTAGAGAGAGAGAGAGAGAGAGAGAGAGCACACATGAGCAGGGGGAGGGGCAGAGGAGAGAGAAACATCTCAAGCAGACTCCCTGCTGAGTGTAGAGCCTGATGTGGGGATCCATCCCACAACCCCTGAGATCATGACCTGAGCAAAATCAGAGTTGGATGCTTAACCGACTGTGCCACCCAGGTGCCCTGCACATATGTACATTATACACACATGTATATGCATGTTTGTGAGTGTTTGAAAGTGTTTAAAATGTTTTGTCTCCCCAGATGGAAAGTTCTATAAGGTGAGAGAGATCATAACATTTATCACTCTTGCAGCACATGGGTAGGGACTTGATATAAAGTACTATATTCATGAAGATAGTAAATTTTGACAATGATGATGCTGAGGCTTTGACTTGTTTATGTGTCTGTTTTTTTCATGCAGTTAGAGCATGTCTCTATTTTAGTATGTGTCTCGCATGGTTGTGATGATTTTTCAACCTAACTGCCTCTCCAACTAGACAGTGATCGCTTCAAGGACAATTCTCTGTGACTTACATTTTTTGAATATCCAGCATCCAAAGCAATGGCTAATACAGAGTATGCTATAAATTAGACAAGTTTATTGCATTAAAACTTGAGATCCCAAATAGGGTTCGTGGCAGAGGGAGCGGACAGAAGGGATGGTTTGGGATGTGAATGGGAGGGATACTGGATTTGTGCAAACTTACCCATGGATTTCAGTATTTGCAGGAAGTAGTAAGTGGCAATTAAATTATTCTTTCTCTGCATTAAATGAAACAGTTTAACATGTGTACACAAAAATAAAAGACATCTCCATCTTAGGAGGTATAGCAGTGAAAAAACTGTGTCATGTCTCAGGAGCTGGCGCTGTTGGATCTCAGTAGGAAACCACTATAGAAATGAATGAGATGTCTGAACTATTTTGATTTATTGGAGAAAAACTAATGAAAATGACTGCAATCCCCATTTACTGCTTTGTTACATGTATATGTCATAAATAAATATATATATACACAAAATTGTTAGCTATTAACAAATACATTTATTTTGTAGACAAAACATTTTAAGTTACTGAGCCTATGATGAGAAGATAATAAAAAGAGATCTTAATATATAAAATTTGTAAACTAAATGCTTAATACATGAATGTTCCCCAAAATCCATCCAGAGGTTGGGGTTGATGACCTTATTTCTTCTACTATAATCATCACAGTAGGCTACTTACTATGATCAGGTCCTATTTTGTTTGCCAGTGACATTGCGTGATATATTATGTAATCTCTACTAGAAAACGAAGAATCAAGGAGAGTGGTGTGGTGGTTAAAAGCAGAGTTTCAAACCCCCACTCTGTCACCTACTTAGTTATCTGACCTTGAAAGAAATTTCCTAATCTTTTTGAACTTTAGTTTTCTTCCCTATAACATCTGGGATGCTAATAGTAATAAAAACAAATAGTTACCCATTTATATATGGGCTATAATGTGATATGCATTACTTCTAGCCCTTTGAATTTATTAACTCTTAATTTTCACATCAACTGTGTGAGATAAATAATGCTATTATCTCCTTTTAGAAATGAAGAAACTGAGGCACAGAAAGGTCGTGCAACTTTCCCAAAGTCACACAGCTAGCGAGTGGTAGAGTTATTTATCCAATTATTCTCTCTGCAGAGGATGTCCTCTTAACCAGATCACAGCTATCTTGTGAGAATTATTTAATTCATTCTTACAGAACACTCAATATGCCTGGTATATTGAAACTTATCAATAAAGTTCAGCTGTTATTATAATACATTTAAAATGACACAAATCATCAACTAGCCATTTTGCTTGCTATACTGTGGAATGCTGAGGTGTAAAAAAAAGGTAATTAAGGCATTTTTTCCTCCAACAATTCTGTTAAAATTAATATATGACAACAAAGCAATAACAAATTTTGATTTCCTGTTAACACTTGTGTAAGAATAGTGTGGGTGTAAATTTAAGGGATTAAGAAATACCAGAAGGAAGGGGAAGAGAATGGGCAAAGCAGATGAAGGGGTACAGGAAGTAGAGGCTTCCAGTTATGGAATGAGTAGACCATTGGAACAAAAGACACAGCATAGGGAATATAGTCAATGATGTCGTAATAATGTTGTAACAGTGTCATAACACCACAGATGGTACTTGTGCACACGGCATAAGGTATTGGGAAGTGTAATCACTCCGCTGAAATGAATGCAACATTGGGTGTCAACTATATTCAAATAAAAACAATTTTAAAAAGAATGAAAGTTCTGTTGATTATAAAATAGTAATTAGAAGTCCGATAAGGTTTACATTTTTTATTTCACTCATTCACAAGGTTGAATCTAATACTAAAATTGTAACCAGGCAGATATTAAGTGAATGCAAATATATAGAAACATGATTGGTTAAAACATTTAACACCATACTGAACCTGTATTGTTATGAGTATTATTATTGAAAATACTGAAGTTTTTAAAAATATTGAATATTAATGTTTTTCACCATATATTTTTTATTCCACTAGGATTAAATATATTCTCTTTAAAATAAATTACCTCTGCTTACAAGACTCACATTATCCAACTTTATTATTTTGGGGTTTGAAGGTTAAAATAAACACTTAAAAGCTCTTCAGAAAATGCTTTGAAAGAAGACATCCTAAGATTAAGACAATGAAAAACTCTATTACGTGCCTAAATTAATTAAAAACATTTATTGAACAAATGCTCTATCTGGGCTCTGTGCAATTCCTAATATCATTGACCATTATGGAATCTGTTAATCATCATGGGCATAGCTAGTCTAACTAGTAAAGTACAACCAGATAAGTTAAGACACATGCAAGTATTTGAAAAGAAAATTTTAAATAAAGGAATGTAAAGCAAGGGGCCACATTTAACCAAGAGTTAGAGAATAAACCATACACTATATTTCGAATGTAAGTTTGCTTATTGTCGCCTTCTCTTTGCATCTATGAAGCAACCTTCTCAGAATACCATGCGACTTTTTGAGGCAGAATAGAAAACATATCCAAAGTTTCATACAATGCAAATAGGTATTTTGGATAAATAAGAACTCCAAAGAGTCAAGCCTTTAAACTCCTACCATTCGTGGGGGATAAAAGAGTTTGACAGAATGAGAACAGGTCATGCCGTTCACTCAGCACTTTCCAAAATTTTCTGGACTATTCTCTTGATTTTGGGAGCTTCTGGGTCCAGGCAGATTCTCTTCCCATTCTTCAGCGTGGCTCTGAAAGAGGGAATGGAATTCTGTGTGAGGGACGCCTGAGAATATTCATTCAGCAGTTTGGCGCCTGCCTTCTGCCCAAGGCATGATCCTGAAGTCCCAGGATCGAGTCCCACATCGGGCTCCCTGCATGGAACCTGCTTCTCTCTCTCTGCCTGTGTCTCTGCCTCTTTCTCTCTCTCTCTCTCTCTCTCTCTCTCTCTCTCTGTGTGTCTCTCATGAATAAATAAATAAAATTTTAAGAAGAAAAAAAAAAAAAGGAATTCTGTGTGAGTGTCCTGCCATGACTCTCCGAAGGGATCCATGGGGAGAGGTTTCCCTAACTCTCAATGAGACAATGATATGGAAGCAAGGACTTACATCACTTCGACGTTGGCACAATGGGGTCCTGCTCTGAGCACCTCCAAATTTTGGATGTTACTTGGATGAATGCCAGAGACAGTCTTTGTACACAGGCAGCGAAGTTCCAAGAACCGCTCACAGTCCACACCCTTAGCTGGAGTAGAAAATGTGGCTCTATTAGTGGTCACGATTATGGTGAAGACCTTATCTCTTGACTTATTTCCTTAGTACCCTTATTCGTTAGCTGGCTCTCACAGAGCCACTGCGTACATGATCTTCAAACCTTCGGTCAAGTACCTAAGCAGAGCCCCTGGCACATGTTAAGTGCCCACGAAGCACAACCTCGCCACTTAGAGTTATCAGTATAAAGACCGTCTCCAGCCCCAGGAGAACCAGGGCAGGCTTTCCCCCATACACTGCTGCAGCAGAAGCAACCACAGCTGCACAGCAGCAGACACCCCACCCTCAGTTTTCCTGCCTTTCTCTTACTTTCTCCAGCAGTCGAGGGGATGAGTGTAGTCAGCAGCACGGACAGCAGTAGCAGCCCCTGTAGGACCTGGAGAGTGCTGGCGTTGGTACAGGAGGAGGTGGCCTTAGGTCTGAGGTTCATGGTGGGGAAGACCAAGCTACAGCTGTTCCTAGAGGCAGGAGACCTCAGAGTGAGGGTGAACTGCTGCCCAGGAGTCTGCAACAATGTGCTTTTTCATGCTCTCCTGATGCCTTTTATACAAGCTCCCTCAATGCTAGTAAGGAGAAAAAAGATAGGGAAGGAGAAGTGAGGGTGTATGGAGATACATGTGGAAGGGTGGTCAAGTTGTGCCCAACTCAGATAAACACCAGGCGGGGCAGGGTTCCTGCTAAATTTCATTTTTGCTTCCCTTTGTAGCCTCCCTCTCCTTTTCTCAGTCCCTATCTCCTCTACACAAATATTACCTCCCACTTAGGAAGGTAAGAACTAGACTGAAGTATTACACATATTTTCTGGGTATAACTGTGTAGATGATGCCCTGCCTTTCCTACAGGCAATTGGTAGGCTTCTGAGACACTTTATGACTATCTGAAAGCATAAATATGGGGTTCTCTCTGGTTGCCAAGGAAGGCAGATGTTCTAACTTGGCTGTTGATAAATGTTAGGATTTGTTTGTAGTATGTGGCTAAAATATGAGCTAATAGCCATAAAAGGCTCACTTTGCCTTGTACATATTAGTTTATGGGCTGCTTTCTGTTTCCCAAATGTATTATTATTTTTTTTATCATTTCATCCAGAAACTAGAAGAGAAACAAACTCATCCTTCCTTGTGTTATAAAATAAACTGCTTATTTCTGCCATCTGAGCCTACCTTAAAAAGCAAGACTCAGCGTATTTGTTTTTTCTTTTATTTTTAATATTACAGGGAAATATGTAATATAATTTCTCATAAAAGATTCATACACTGCAGATGTATGCGGAATAAGTTTCTCTTCACCATTATTCTGTGTCCTCACTTTCCAATGGAAACCTTTGGCAACCATTTGGCTTTAGTTTTCTATTCTATCTGCATTTATATACACATGTATGCATGCATCTACATAGAGACACACACATCATTCATGGAGAAACGCATGTATAAGATAGAGGTAGACACAGACTTTTTAATAGAAATGGGATCATTTTATAGCCTGCTTTTCTCCTTCAAAAATGTGTCCTCGGCATTCTTTCATGCTACCCCAATGGAGTTTTGCCCCATCCTTTTTAATGGCTGCACGACATTCTATGGCAGGGACAATCCTTTGTCCAATTTCTTATTGGTGACCTCAAGGGTGTTTCCAGTTTTGCTGTATTAAAATTTGCAATAAAATCTCTATTCCTCAATTCTCAGACCCTAACTGTGGGTGTCGTTCTCAAACCCTACATGATACAGACAAAGCCCGGGGGAGATGCAGGAGGGCAGACTTAGACATCACAAGGCTGGCTTGTGTATAGCATTGCCTGGATCTCTATTTATCCTATAAGACCTGCTTCCTCAAGTGGACTGTACACTTTTGAAAGCAGGGGCGTGGGCAGCCTGGGTGGCTCAGTGGCTTAGCGCTGCCTTCAGCCCAGGGTGTGATCCTGGAGACATGTGATCGAGTCCCACGTCGGGCTCCCTGCGTGGAGCCTGCTTCTCCCTCTGCCTGTGTCTCTGCCTCTCTCTCCCTCTGTGTGTCTCTCATGAGTAAATAATAAATAAATAAAATCTTAAAAAAAGAAAGAAAGAAAGAAAGAAAGCAGAGGCGTGCCGTAGGTTTCTTGGAATGCTTTGTCCTTAGGTGTGTGGGATGATGCAATATATAGTAGGTCCTAAACAGTATTAGTGAGTAAATTAATGGCTGTGTGTCAGATGAAGGAAAGTTTCTCTTTCCTTTTTTTTTCTTTTAAAGATTCCATTCATTTATTTGAGAGAGTGTGTGAGGGAGAGACTGAGAAAGAGAGAAGGAGCAGGGGGAGGGGCAGAGGGAGAAACAGACCCCCCACTGAGCAGCCCCCCCCCCCACTCAAGGGGCTCAATTTGGGACTCCGGGATCACCACTTGTTCCAAAGGAAGACAGACGCTTCACCCACTCAGCCACCCGGACACCCTTCTTTCTTTCTTTCTTTTTTTTTTTAATTTTTTTTCTTAATTTTTATTTATTTATGATAGTCACAGAGAGAGAGAGAGGCAGAGACACAGGCAGAGGAAGAAGCAGGCTCCATGCACCAGGAGCCCGACGTGGGATTCGATCCCAGGTCTCCAGGATCGCGCCCTGGGCCAAAGGCAGGCGGCAAACCGCTGCGCCACCCAGGGATCCCCCTTCTTTCTTTTCAAATCAGATACAATCCTCAAAATGAACTCCACGTGGTCCCAAGTATCTAAGGGATAAAAAAGATGATTTAAAAGCTGGGAATAAAGGATAGAGTTCAGGCTTCAAACTGTCTTCTTATTCAACTATGTACAAATCTTATACATTATTATTTAAACTTCCCTTTTTTTGCCTACTTTTTTATACCTTTAAAATTCTGAAAGAAACTCTCAAAATATTCAAATGTACAAAACTACTTTTTTTTTAATCAAAAGAATGAATACAGTAGATTATTTTTTCCAATCTTTTTTTTTTTTTTTTTTTTTTAACTTTTAAGCCAATTTCCCCGTTGTGGAACAGTGGCTGACTGACTGACGATACCTCCTTAAGTTCATAAGCCCCGTTTTGTAAGTGTATTTCTTCTTTTTCTCACCCCATTTGTTTTCTTCTTGTAACTTCCAGTTGAGCAGTAGAACATCTTAAAATGATTTTCCACCTCTCCCAACTCAGAAATTCATAGTCTAAGAAACAAGCTCAAGGAAAAAGCTCAGTGGCGCAGCGGTTTGGCGCCTGCCTTTGGCCCAGGGCGCGATCCTGGAGACCCGGGATCGAATCCCACATCGGGCTCCCGGTGCATGGAGCCTGCTTCTCCCTCTGCCTATGTCTCTGCCTCTCTCTCTCTCTGTATGACTATCATAAATAAATAATAATAAAAAAAATTAAAAAAAAAAAAAGGAAAAAGCTCAGATGTGGAGAGAATTGCGGAGAGAATCTCAGCAGGAAGCAGAGTAAGGAGAGTGGACTTCTTCCTAGTTCTCCCTGAGCTATGACTTGATCCTCTTTCCCCATTATTGTGATTGAAATGTGATTAATTCTCAGGTCAGAGATATTTTTATTCAAATGTAAGCTTGAAACCACTTCCAGAGCAAGATACAAAGATATTTTTTTTAAGTATCATAGTATCTTTCTTTTTCCATCCACCATATCCCCCAACATATTGTTTTGCTGTATTTATTGGCTTCACTTGACACAATTCCCCTCATAGACACACTATCCGGCTTTCTTTCCTGGTTCATTTAGTACCAGGAAAGAGGTAGGCACGTAGCAGAGTATCATTAAGTCATTGTCTTAATCAACAAATTTGTCACAAAAGACACATTGTCAGCAAGGTTCATGAGGAAGCATTAACAAATTTCTTGAGTCATTAAAATTTCACAAGCCTATTAGTCGGCATTTGAGGTACATAACATTTTGCTAGTTTTCACTGATTCGATAAATATTAAGTATCTACTCTGTGCCAGGTGTTTAAAAGTTCTCTTTGTTGTGTGACTTGGTCACTTAACTATTTCTTTTTTAAAAGTGACACCTCAAATATTCGTGCAAAGCAATGGGAACAGCAATACTAATCTGCTATGCTTGTACTATAAAAGATATTTTGAAATCAGTTATTCAACCAAAAGAAGCCGGCTTATACAAAATAGTATGTTTAAGCAAATGCTCGGAAATTAGTGTCAAGATTCTTAGGTTTTAAAATAAACTTGACAGCCTTTTTATCAATCTGACATTGTCATGCTGTTTTATTTCATTTCATTTCATTTTGTGGTGAGTTACTTTATCTCTTTTTTCCTTTAAGTCATTGTATAAATAGCAGAGTCATAGAGTCATTCAGGAAACTAGCAAGTTTTCTATAGCTCAAAACAACTTATCTGTTAGCTATTTTAAAAGAAAATATCTAAAGACATTGGAGGAGCATAATCCATGAAAGTTAAGACATACATTAACTCTGCCTTACACAAAAGATTTTGAACTGGCATCTCCCAAGTATGAAAGAAATAAGCTATCATTTGAAAATTGATCATAAAAGCAATTGGTACAGAAAATCTTAGGGAGAATGCAATTTTAGGTCTTGTTGTTCGAGTGCCTTAAACAATAAATTAAAATACTAGCCAATGAAAGATTTCCTCTATGTGCTGAAACTAAGTAAGTTTTCTGTATCATTCTGAGTTGACAAGAATGATCCAGACCTTAATTACTCTGGCACTCAAGTCAATTGAGGCTGGATACTGCCAGAGGTGAAATGAGGGTAGGGTGGCAGAGGGAAGGAAGGAGGATGGGGAAAGAATGGAGTGGCCTGGCTTTCCTGGGTGCTCACTCACTGCAAGGTTTTGCAGGCCTGAGAATTTTCACTTTAACTTTATGTTTGATGAATATCATCCATTGAACATCAACTGTATAATGATATTCTTATGTAACAAGTCAATCCCAAAGTTAGTGGCTTAGAGCAACAATTTACTATTTCTGATCATTCTGTATGTTAATGAGTGGTTCTTCTACCTCACTGAAGTAGGTGTAGTCAAGGACCCCTGGAGAGGCTGAGACCTCCACCCCTGCGGGGGAGGGCCCTGGGCTGGCTGCTGGCCCAGCTTCCTGCCAGGGCACCTTCATCCTCCTGCTTCTTCTCTGTCAAGTTGCATTATTTTACTTCTCAGAAGTACGTGAAGAGCTGGAAGGAAGGTAGAAAGGAGGCAAACAGAGAAGGAGGGAGGGAGGAGACAGGAGAGCTGGGAAGGGAAAGGATAGAAGAAAAGAGAGAAAAAAAGAAAATTTAAGACTCAAGTCCTCAACTCTCCTCCTATTCCTTCTCCTCCTATTCCTTCTCCTCCCATCCTCTCCTTCTTGTCCCCTCTGCACCCCACCCCCTCTCCATCACCCCTCCTTTCCTCCCTGCCTCTCCCCTTCTCTGACCTTTCCTTCCCCTCCTGCCCTCCCCTCCTCTGCCCTGAAGCTCGGATGCACCTCCTAGGTCGTTCCCTTTCAGGAGCCTCTCTCCGGGTGCTACACCAGAGCTGGGTCCAGTGCTGTGAACGAGGGCCGCAGGCTGCTCCCAAGGAGGCCTTCTCCGGGCACAGCCCAGGGCCTGAGGGAAGTGTCTCACCCCAAGCTGTGCCTGCACATCTGCCCAGAGGTAGCAGCATCCAACGACTGGTCAGTAGGGACAGAGGCCTGCTCCCCTGCCTCAATTCAGAATAGCTCTGAAAGGCTACCCCAGCTCCAGAGCTTCTCAGAGCATCCCCTGAATCTTCTGCGGTAACAGCAGCTCTTCCTGCGACCCCACTGACCCCACCGTTTCTTTACTTCCTGACAGATGATAATTTTTAGAGCTTTCCTCAGTAAACTTCCTGCACACAAAGGTCCTCTCAGAGTTGGATTCCAGGGAATCCCACCTAAGAGACTCTTCCTTCCTCTTGAAAAAAAGTTAGTCCCTTTTCTTTCTTTCTTTCTTTCTTTCTTTCTTTCTTTCTTTCTTTCTTTTTATTTTGGATTTTATTTATTTATTCATGATAGACAGAGAGAGAGAGAGAGAGAGAGAGAGAGAGGCAGAGACACAGGCAGAGGGAGAAGCAGGCTTCAGGCCGACACAGGACCCCATCCCGGGACTCCAGGATCATGCCCCGGGCCAAAGGCAGGCGCTAAACTGCTGAGCCACCCAGGGATCCCAGCTAGTCCCTTTTCATTCAGCATCCAAGTAAAGCTTTGTCAGAGAGAACTCAGTATATTGGCTGCCAAAAGGCCTCAAGGCCGAAGGCTTCTCATTTTTGTCATTTCCATATAATGAGTCTCCTGGACTCGGTCTAGTACCTAACAAGATTATCAACAAATGGGTATTGATGGATGAATATTTATAAGAAGGAAAACACACCATACATGTTGGTAATGCTAACACATGAATGACAGAAAACAGAGAAAGAGTATGTATACATTGTTTCCAGAACCTTCCTAAAAAAGAACAAAAACTGGTGGAAACAAATTCTTAGGTGCACGAAACATTAATCATTCATGCATCAACAGAAAGAATATAGATACTGTTGGGAAAAAATGATGGCATTTAAACTACAGGGCCCTAGTTTTCTGAGTTTGAAATAGGAGAGAGGAACTAATTGTCAAGTATCTACTTTGTTCTAGGATTAGCCCTTGGTGTCTGTCAGTTGGATATTTTTGTACAGATTTTACAGATGAGAAAACTGAAAAATGGAGATGTTAAATAAATTGCCAAGGTCAAATAGCTGGAAGTGCTCAAAATGAGATTTGAAACACAATCACTCTGACTTTGTACTGTACCATAAAGGGTAAAGAATGATCACTGGCCTCCCTGGCTAGAAATGGTTTAGCCATTTTTTTTTTCTTTGTTCAACCTAGAGGTGGGTCAGAAAACAAGCATCACACTGATGGGGCAGCAGAATCACATCTATGGAGAATATGGATTTTTGAGAGGAGGAAGGGGTTCTTGAAAATTTTCAATATCTAAGAGACGAGACTCAAGGGGTGCCTGGGTGGCTCGGTAGGTTAAGGGTCTGCCTTCCACTCAGGTCCTGATCTTAGGTCTTGGGATCCTGCCCCAAGTGGGGCTCTCTGCTCTTGGGGGAGTCAGCTTCTCCCTCTGCCTCTCTCTGCCTCTCTTCCTGCTTGTGCTCTCTTTCTCTGTGTCAAATAAATAAAATCTTAAAAAAGAAATGGAGCTCTAGACTTTGTAGAAACAAAATTTTACACGTAAACTCCAGGTCTTTCTATGTCATTATGAACAATCCTTTTCGGGAATATGATATTAATTCTGCTGACTAAAAGCAAACCGAGACTGTCAGCCAAAATCAGAATCATGTGCACTCTGCTTGTCTTCTGTGATTCAGCGGGAGGCAAATCAAAATCCCCAGGTGCTCATTTTGTGTGGACAATTTCTCAATTTGTAACATCCAGGAAGGACTTTTGAAGTTGCGTACAATATGAGAGTTACCCACACCAATTCTTTTCCTTATACAAGAATTAAAAGTATGATAGAATAACAAAGCCACGAGTCAGATTTGATCATAGATCTTGTCATACCTTCAGGAATTGAAGGATTATGTGAATGTGTCACACCCAGACGCAAACAGGAAAATGTGGTAAAATGAAAGGCCTTAATTAAACATGGAAAATTGTCTGGTTTGGGGCAGTAACAGATATTTTCGCTGACCTTTTGTTTAAGTTCTAGTGATTTCATAACTGACAGTTTCAGGTGGATAACAGAAGGAATGTAGTGTTTAGGAGTTTACATGAGGAAAACATAAGGTATATCCCTAGAAGACCTTCACTGGGTTAATTTTCCCCAAACATGTTAATCCTTGAATTTGCTAGTGGCAGGATCAATGGTAATAGTAGGGCTAGTGAGTAGTAGCTGTCACTGAGGTTCTTGGATAGGTTATATATTTCAGTGATAGAATCTTTGTTTAAAAAAAAGTTTTTATTTATTTGAGAGACAGAGCATGAGAGAGAGCACAACCTGGGGGGAGAGGTGCAGAGGGTGAGGGAGAAGCAGATACCCCAAGCCCAATGAGGCTCCATCCCAGAACCCCAGGACCATGAGCTGAGCTGAAGGCATCCCTCAGTGATATAATCTTTTTTTTTTTTTTTTAGAACAATGAATTATAACATGAGTATGGCAAACAATTGCAAATGAGGACTCCTTCTGTGGTCTGTAAACAAACTAAACCTACAAATCTTGCTTCTGGAAAAACAAAGGTCTTGAATGATGACAAAGAAAAAAGTAATCAGTAATGTTTATTTCTTCACAGAACATTCATTTCACCTTTTCAAAGGACATGTAATATGCTTTCATTTATTAATGTCAGGCACTTAGTGAGTATTTTGGGACTGATACGAAAAATCAGAGATTGTTTAAAACACTGAAATTTATAGTCTGCACATCTATGGTAATTTGGCTTGTTTTGTTAGTTTTCCTAATACTAGTGTATGATTCATAGGTTCAAAGGAAAAAGGTTAGAGAAAGTAAAAAGATACCACAGAAGTTTAATGATCTTTTAAAAAATTTGGAGGTAGTTTGTGCTTTTCTCTACTGCTAAAAACTTTTGTCAGCAAATCACCTCTGAATTTTTCCATATCTTTTTATCTTCCTGTCTTTTTTCATTTTTTTCTGCCATATAGAAATATTGCTATAATTAATATACTATATTAATTAATATGTTAATAACATATAAGAATCTAATTGGTATTTTACATATAAGGAGAGATGAAAAGATGTAGAGTAACATAATTTAGATATAGATTTTCTGATAATACATTAGTATGTACTAATAAATACGTATGTGTCAGTATAAACATATATATTAATCCAGTTGAGGTATGTATATATATGCATATCAATTGGATTAGTTTCCTTTCTTCCATTTTCTTGCTTTTCCTAAGAATGAGCTATTTACATGAAATTGCTGGAGTTTTTGTTTGTTTGTTTTTTAAATATTTTTAAAATTTGTTTATTCATGAGAGACACAGATTGAGGCAGAGGGAGAAGCAGGCTCCCTGTGGGAAGCCCAATGAGGGACTTGATCCCAAGATCCGGGGAACATGTCCTAAGCCAAAGTCAGACGCTCAACCACTGAACCACCAGGTTTATCAAAATTGTTTTGATCCTGAGAGACAGTGGGTCTCATTCAGCTTGGAACATTCTTCTGCTTAAGCACCTACTATGTGCTAGGCAGTGTCCTAAAAAGAGAGATGAATGTGACCAGCATATACCTGACCTCATACAGCTTACAGTGAAGTTGGATAGACACTAAGTAAATGACCACATGTATATAATGTCTCCGTGGATTCTACAGTCATGTCAGTGACAAAATGTTAAAAGGAAAGGAACAAAAAAATAAAAATAAAAATAAAAAAATAAAAGGAAAGGAACAAAATGATATGAGAGGATATAAAAGAGGCCTTCATCTGGTTAAGGGCAATGACCAGTGAGGCCCTAGGTGACAGATAAACTGATCTGGAAGTAAGGCTGGAGTTAGCCAGGTAAAACTGAGAGGCGGTTGTTGTTGGTTGAGGGGACTGAACCTACCAAAGCTGTCTTTGGATTACTTGTAGATGAAAAGAAGGAAAGAGAATAAAGGAATTATAACTTCTTCACCACCACAGTCGAGCAGGTTACTGATGTTAGGACACAGCCTGAACCTGAGGTTCACGATACTTTATGAACTCATTAGGCCACCCTGTGTTCAGGTACTGAGGCAGAGATAAATGACATATGGCTGAGGATCTAGGAGAACTTGTAGAATAATGAAGCCTACAAACCAGCCCCCCCCCCCCCAATACTAATATTTGCTATTCAAAGAAATTCAAATACCTAGAAGACGCTGGGAGGCCAGCAAAATGGAAACCAGGAGTTCCTCCTGGAGTGTCAATGGAAAATTTCCTGAAGGAAACATTGCTTGAGCTGAGTTCTAAAGGATGAGCAAGCTTCCTCCTATAGGCGGAAAGTGAAAAGACCCTTCCAGGTAGAGGTGCTAGCACAATCAAAGGTGTGGACCCAGCAAAGAACATGCACAGTTAGGGGACTGAGTTCCTGACTTGCACGGATGCAGGGGAAATGGGGACATTGAAGTAGTAATCAGCAAGGGTGGCCTCATGAGACAGAATCCAATCTGCCATCCTTTGCAACTGTGATATGTCTAGAAAACAGGGAGCCCATTAAGAATTTAAGGTAAGGAAGTATTACCTTAAATTTGTGGTTTCATTTTTTTTAAAAACAATTTTATTTATTCATGAGAGACACAGAGGCAGAGACATGGGCAGCGGGAGAAGCAGGCTCCTTGCAGGGAGCCCAATGCAGGACTAGATCCCAGGACTCCAGGATCACGACAGCTGAGCCACCCAGGCATCCCAAATCTGTGTTTTCTAAACAACCTGAAGGCTGTTGGGGCTCTGAAGGAGTAACTGGAAGGGGCCTAAGCTTGGAGAAAGGTGGAACTAATGCAATGGCCCTGGGAAATGAGGGTCCTCTCTGCTAGTCAGAAGGTAGCATAGTTATTTTTAACATAATGTGGAATTAAAGACAATAGAAACTTTGTAATAGTATAAGAAGGAAGAAACAACCAAAATAAATTTTATAAATCTTTTTTTTTCCAGAGAAGTGCTATAAACCAATGTGACACGCAAAAAAAAAAGTTATTTTCACGTAGTAAGTATGAGGTCTTTTTTTTTTTTTTTAAGATTTTATTCATGAGAGACACAGAGAGACAGGCAGAGACACAGGCAGAGGGAGAAGCAGGCTCTATGCAGGGAGCCTGATGTGGGACTTGATCTCGGGACTCCACGATCACGCCCTGGGCCAAAGGCAGACGCTTAACCGCTAAGCCACTCAGGCATCCCCGTGAGTGTGATAATAGATAATATAACATATATTATAATAGATAATATCCTTACAACAAAATCGTCAAATCCTTAACCTATGTATATTTTTTGTAAATTAAATGTGAATCTACATTTAAATAGCTCACATGTATTTTCAAAACATGCTGAGTACAAATCATTGTTAAATTTGCTTTTATTCCTAAAAAATGCAAATAATGCATTTCCATAAAAACTAGAAATAGGGAATTTGCCTATTTCCTAGCTTTTTCATCTATCCAAAACATATATTTAGTGACTAGAATTATAGTATTCCTAGTAAAATGGTTAATACACACCATAAAATCAATGTTTAATGAGTAAGTCATGACATTATGCCATACTAAGAAGACATCAGATGTCTAAAAGTATAGGAAAATATTATATTAGTCCTTATAGAACTTAAACGTTTAAAAGTTCTAAATAAGGAACTATATTTTATACACATAACTGCATGATACACCAGCTTTTTAAGGCAATATAACTTAGCATCCCAGAGCCAAGAGCATCCTCCTAACATATTCCCCAAGAAACGATACCAAAGTATTTCCTATTTCCTGAGGAGTGAAGATAACAATTTATCTCCATATACTGCATCTAATGAAATATCATTCACATATTAAATTCACAGCCTTCTCATAATATCATAAGGAATGCGTTCTAAAAATAAAGTTGTTACCTTGGAAGCTTAGGAAGCACTGGTTCTTGACTCACAATTTAGTGAATCGCCAAAGATTTCGATAGCATGGCAGATAAAATAACGGCAAATAAATACTATGTCAAATATTTCATGAGCTGAGTATTAAACTGGAAGGACAAATATAGGTCATCCCCTCCCCCACAGTGGGGAATTTAGGAAGGAGCCTAACTCGTCCGCGAAACCTCGTCCTCACTTCTTGTCTTCACGGAATCCCGAGACACCTCGAAAGCGCTTCTAAGGGACTGGGCAGTTCTTCCAATGCACGGTCCTTTCTCTTAATTAGTTTTTCTTCCACTGTTGAGAAAAGAATCACAGCAGTTCAACCAATTTCCACCCTCCTGTCTGCTCCAACCTGTTTTCAAAACACTGAGCTTCAGATCAATGGAAGAAGCCAAGGGCGGTCTCAAGGACTATTAACCCCAGAAATACTTCTCAGTGACGAGCCCTCTGGAATCCCTTAGGCAATCCCCCAACTTTCCCCCTTTCTCTTGGGTCTTTTATTCTAAGCGGGATCTGGAATGTGGTAGGCAAATCCCACGCAGAGGGGAAAAAAAAATCTTGTGAAGTCTGCACCCTCAAAAGAGATTTAAAAAGCTCCAAGATGAAAGCAACAGTGCACCTGTCCAAAATCTTCTGGATGGCCTTCTTCAGCACTGGGGTTTCTGGGTCCAGGCACACTTCCCTCCTGTTCTTCAGGGTGGCTCTGCAGAAAACAGCAACAACAACAACAAAAGATGAGCCTTTGGGCCACGAGGGCTGAAGACTCGGGCTGAGGCGCTTCTCTCCGCTGGAGGTCGCGGGGGTCGCCGCAGCGCGCGAGGACTTACACGACTTCCACCTTGGGGCACTGGGGGCCGGCGGCGACCACCTGCACTTTAGCGATCATCCTGGGATGAATGCCCGGAGTGGTGGTCAGGCACACGCAACGCAGCTCCCTCACGATGGTAGCCACAGGGCCGGCTGGGGACGGAGAGAGACGCCCTTAAGGGCAGGTCGGGGCTGCGCGCCCTCCCCAGGGCCCCGCGCCCTCCCCAGCGCCCCGAGTCCTCCCCAGCGCCCGCGCCCCCAGCGCCCCAGCCCTCCCCAGCGCCCGAGCCGTCCCCAGCGCCCCAGCCCTCCCGAGCGCCCGAGCCCTCCCCAGCGCCCCGCGCCCTCCCCAGCGCCCCGCGCGCTCTCACCGCTGCCCAGGGGCCGCGGCGGCGTCAGCAGCAGCAGCAGGAGCAGCGCGCAGAGCCCGCCCGGCAGGCGGGGGACGCGGGGGGCGCGGGGGGCGCAGGGGGCGCGGGCGGGCGGGAGGCTCATCGCGGCCACGGGCGCTGCACGGGGCGCGGGCTCTGGAGGCGGGGCGGGGCGGCGCGCGGAGCTCCAGCGCACTGCAGCTCCCCGAGCCCTCCGCACCCCTTTTATCTGCACGGGCCCCTTCCCCCAGGCAGGAAACTCCAGCTTCGGGATGCTCGGGACGCTCCCGGGATGCGGGGGGCGGGGTGGAGGGGCTGAGCCGCGGGAGCCGAGGGGCAGGGCGGCTGGGAGGAGCTGCCCCCGCCAGCTGCGCGCTGGGCTCCGCGGCCGGCCGCCCTGGTCCCGCAGGGGGTTCATCCCCTAGGCCAGCCGGGTCAGCGAAGGCCACTCCTCCTGGGGACAGAGCCCTTGGGAGAAGCCCCTCGTTTCCATCTAAGGAGGAAGACTGGAATCAAACGGACAGGTTTGACTTTGGAAAAATGTCTAAGCGGCCTTTCTGATTTATCACCATCATCATCATCACCGTTCAGGAAATGTCAGCTGTGATTAGAGCCGCTCCAGGCAGGGGTCCCTGGGTGGCGCAGCGGTTTGGCGCCTGCCTTTGGCCCAGGGCGCGATTCTGGAGCCCCGGATTGAGTCCCACGTCGGGCTCCTGGTGCATGGAGCCTGCTTCTCCCTC
The DNA here is from genome assembly GCF_048418805.1 of Vulpes vulpes. Lineage (NCBI taxonomy): Eukaryota > Metazoa > Chordata > Mammalia > Carnivora > Canidae > Vulpes > Vulpes vulpes. Next base: position 61,865,106 of record NC_132781.1, read on the forward strand.
TGCCTGTGTCTCTGCCTCTCTCTCTCTCTGTGACTATCATAAATAATAAATAGAAGAAAAAAAATTTAAAAAAGACTGGAAAGTCTTTCCTCTTCTGCTTGCAGGTAGGTCATTGCAGGTTTCTCGAATTAACTTAGGATTCTTTGGCCTTCAGCTAGCTCTAAAGGCCAAGATATTTTCATGAGAGCATCTCTGCTTGGAGTCAGTGGCAGGGAGAGACTTCCACGTCAACTCTGCTGACTGCAGATGCTGTCCTCGTAATATGCATGTCCAGGGAGTCTTCCAAAATCTTCAAAAATCACTCAGCAAATTGCCCTGGAAGAGGATGCCTCGCCTTCCAAGAGGCCCCCTCTTTTGGGAGGGGGATGTGATGGGGGTGGTAAGTACAGATTGAAGCAGAGTCGGGGCTGAGCCTGTTCCAGATAGGGCCCCAGACTCTAGCCAGGTGTGTAATTGACCCAATTTGGACAAGCGGTGGGAGCTAATGAATTTGAGGAGCTCTTCTGGAAGTTTTGTCCAGGGATTTGAATCAATTTGGCAGCAAGACAGCACCCACTCCAGCCTCGCTCAACTTCATGGGAGGGAAAGGTGATTAAACACAAGTTTCTGGAGTGATTTAACTTCACGATCAGTGGTTGTGTCAATCCACAGGCCTACTTTAATCCAAATGAGACCAGAGCTGACCCCTGAAGATGCAAGGTGAGGTAGATTCCTGCTCCCCCACCCTCTTCCTCCTCGCTCTCTTAATTGTGGAAATAGAATACTGACAATTTATTTTATTTTAAGATTTTATTTAAGATTTATTCATGAGAGAAACAGAGAGAGAGAGAGAGACAGACAGACAGACAGACATAGGCAGAGGGAGAAGCAGGCTCCATGCAGGGAGCCCGATGTGGGACTGGATCCCAGGTCTCTAGGATCCCACCCTGGGCTGAAGGCTGCGCTAAACCGCTGAGCCACCTGGGCTGCCTGAACACTGACGTTTTTATTTTTTTATTTTATATTTTATTTTATTTTATTTTATTTTATTTGTTTTATTTTTTTAACACTGACATTTTAATGGCAGGTTTTCACACATCTAACTCTCTGGAAGGCATGAGTATGATACTGGAATGACACACGGGCTTGCTTCCACTGACATCTAAGTAGATCCTCTTCTGGATTGTTCTCAATATCATAGTAGGCCAGCAAAGGCAGTGGATAAACATGACAGCGACTGGAAGCCAGTCGTGGAAAGAAATTCCTTTCCTTGTCCCTGAGGACCCTGGGGAGTTTTATGGACTCCTCCACATATCTTGCTTGGCAGAACATCAACCCATTGGTGATTAAGGAGGAGGTCTCATTACCCTTTAGAACTTTTAGTCTGGAAGGGAACTTCAGAAATTCTCTAGTTGAGAAGGGCTGGGAGGTTTGGCCTCACTTTGAGGGAAGCTAAAAGGAAAGTTCTCTATTCTGCACAGCTTCCTTCTACCATCAGCATCATACCTGACTCAGCTAATAGAATTCTTCATCCTCCTAGGGAGTGGTAATCTGGGAAAACAGCCTGCCTGCAGATTTATTATATTGACTTTTTAGACATTAGAATGCATCTAAAGACAAAGGTAATCCTCACTGATGTAAGTAAAACAAAACTTCAAAAATGTGACTAAAAATCTTGGGCAATTAAATTCAACTTAATCACAGCAAATAAACCACAATATAATAAGACTGTGTAAAAAACCTTAATGACTTAGGTTATTTAGAGGTGTGTGTGTGTGTGTGTGTGTGTGTGTGTGTGTGTGTTTAGATTAGTTAGTTTAGATTAGTTCCAAATAACCTATTTAAATATAAATGAATATATGAGTTACTTTGGCACTAAATGGTAAGATCAGAGAAGTGTCATGAGATGTGATTTCCAGTTCCTCCTGACACTCTTATAGTTGTGCATGTCTCACTGGTTTGCATTCTCAATCATGGATTATTTATAGAATATAAGGCAAAAAAGTTTCTTCAGCTGGCAAGCAGGTAATAGAAAGTCCCCGGTAGATGCAGGCTGTTGGGTTACCCCAACCAGGAAACAATGTATAACTTAACCTGGGTTCCCTTTGAAATCATTCTGGCTCATTGCCTGTGCCTAGTTCCTGTCTAGGCATCACTGGTGTAGGCCTCTTGGAAAGACAGATAGCAACGTGGATGGTCCGAAGACTCCCTGCAGTTGAGAATGACACCACCGAGAACCATAGGAAGCAGAGCTCTTTGAAAGTAGTTGTTTCTTTATTGCCCATTTAAAGGGAGGCCATTTGTCTTACCTGAACTCTGTCTAGGGAGTAGGGAAAGGCACTGTGTTATTTTTGTCCCAAAGTATAATAAAACAATCTACAAATCCACTATCACAAAATGGCATTGACATCCTGATAGCCGGAGAGACTGACTTGTTTCTCAGAAGCAATAGAATTTTAGTCATAATACCACAGAGTAATATAATAGGAATTAAAACATTCTTAATGGCTTGTGGCTTCCGAAACACTTTCATACTCATTATCTTTTGAGCTTCATATCAATCCGTTGAGGCAGATAAGAAAAATTTTCCTATCCTCATTTTAGGAGCAGCTTCTTGTGTTGACAGGAGATGATACAGATGAAAAAAAGAAGTTGAGAATTAAAGTCTGAAATGTTTCCAAAAGCCCTGGGCTTCTCAGAAGTTGAACCATCCACTTGGTCTGGGCTAAGATAAACAAACAAACAAACAAACAAACGAATAAATAAATAAAGTAAAGCCAGAGAAAGTAACCTTTTCTACTTAACCAGTAGAAAAGCAATGACTGGAAGTGAAACACTAGAGAATTTTTCACAAGAATTTTTTTAACTGGGTCAAATCAATATATAATATTATATAAGTTCCAGGTGTACAACATTATAATTCATTATAATTTGTTATCTATACACTATCAGGTATCACCACAAGATATCTAGATATCATCCATCATCATATAATTGATGCCCTTCATCCATTTTGCTCACCACCTTCTCCCTTCCCCTCTGGTAACCACCAGTCTCTTTTCTGTATCTATGAGTTTGTTTTTGTTTCATTTTATTTGTTTGTTTGTTTGTTTGTTTGTTGTTTTAGATTCTACATAAAAGTGAAATCATATGGTGTTTGTCTTTCTCTGGCTGACTTATTTTACTTAGTATAGTACTTTTAAGATTCAAGGTTCTTCTATGTTGCCGCAAACACTAAGACTTCATTCTTTTTTAGAGCTGAGTAATATTCCATTATTATTGCATATATATATGTATATATATATGCACATACCACATCTTTATCCATTCACTCACTGATAGATATTTAGACTGTTTCCATTTTTAGCCTATTGTAAATAATGAACATAAGGTGCATATATCTCTTTGAATCAGCATTTTTGTATTCCTCATGAATACCAAGAAATGAAATAGCTTAATCATATGGTAGTTCTGTTCTTAATTTTTTAAGGAATTGCTATACTTTTTTTCACAATGGCTTCCCCATTTTACATTTCCACTAATAGTGCAAGAGGGTTCCTTTTTTCTCCACATCCTCTCCAACACTAGTTATTCTTTGCCTTCTTTTTTTTTTAAGTTTTTTTTTTTAATCATTTATGAGAGATACAGGGAGAGAGGCAGAGACATAACCAGAGGGAGAAGCAGGCTCCCTGTGGGGAACCTGATGCACTCGATCCCAGGACCCCAGGATCATACTCTGAGCTGGAAGGCAGACACTCAACCACTGAGCCACCCAGGTGCCCTCCTTGTCTTTTTGATAATAGCTATTTTAGTAGATGTGAGGTGATATCTCATTATGGTTTTGATTTGCATTCCCCTGATGATGAGTGATGTTGAACATCTTTTCATGCATCTATTGGAAAAATGTTTATTCAGATACTCTTCCCATTTTTCCATTGAGTAGTTTTTTGTTTTTGAATTGAATGAGTTCTTTATATATTTTGGATATTAATCCCTTATTGGATATATGATTTGCAAAAATCATCTCCCATTCAATAGGTTGATGATGACTTCTTTTGCTGTGCAGAAGCTTTTTAGTTTAAGGTAGTCCCATTTGTTTATTTTTTCTTTTCACCAGAGAAATGTTAATGTTTTTCAGATTACAAACCGTATTCCTCACAGTCACTGGCAAATACCCCATAGCTCTCCAGATCTGGTTAACCACTTGTATTGCCCAACAAACATATTTTAAGCTGTTGAAATCCTTAGTCTGTGTATTTCTGGCCTCTGAGGCAACAGTGATGTCAAACATCCGAGAGATTTCCAGATTAACCAGCCTGAAACTGCCACCTGCTTTCCAGATTCCCTCTTTCTTCAAGACCAGTATGAAGCCCTGTCTTCTCAGAGAAGGTTTATTTTGGAAAAGCCAATTATTATGTATTCTTTTCATCTTCAGTCTTTGAACATCTAATGTACTTGTAATAACTGTCTCATGAGACAGAGTTTAATTATTCCTTAATATTGCTTTTGTCTCTCTCAAGTCAACTATAAGCTCTTTAAAATCAGGGGTGGTGAAAATGTTGACTCCCTATATTGTATACCTGAAACTAATATTATATTGTATGTTAACTAACTGGAATTTAAATAAAAATTTAAAAAATAAAATCTGTAGCGATCTTCTATTTCTCACGTAACCTCCATATGTTCTGGGTTCAGTAAAAGTCTATGATCATTTGATGAGATAATGATGACTTTTGATTTTGCGGTGTTCTTTGAATTACAACTGGACCTTAAAGTCAAGGAGAAGAAAATAGGGTGGTTTGCTGCCATTACTCACTTGAACTCCTCAAGGTTTTTTTTTTTCTAAAGATTTTACTTATTTATTTGAGACAGAGAGTGAGAAAGAGCACAAGCAGGTGGAGGGGCAGAGAGAAAGGGAGAAGCAGACTCCCCGCTGAGCAGGGAGCCCACCTTGGGGTTCTATCCTGAGATCATGACCTGAGCCGAAGGCAGCCACTTAACTGACTGAGCCACCCGGGTGCCCCTGAGCTCCTCAGTTTTGGATTAGCTTTCCTCTGTGTTGAAAATTATTTCTTGGTTATTCATAGGGACAGTTCAAATTATATTTTCAGTCTTTGGAATTTGAACTATTCAAAAGAATGTTCAGAAGCCAGCAGGGTATTTCATATTAAAAGAAAAAAATTATACAACTATGGTAGCAACCAAATTAAAAATTTTCTGGGACTTAGAAACTGTTGAGGATAAATGATAAGGAAACATTCTGGTTAAGTTATACTGTGCTGAATGTTAACAGTGTGAGACAATTATACTAAATTGATGTCTTCCAACAAATGAAAGAGGCCTTTAATTGTGTGACTGAGTGTATAACCTAGGCCTTTAAAAATCCGGGATCGAGTCCCACATCGGGCTCCCTGCATGGAGCCTGCTTCTCCCTCTGCCTGTGTGTCTCTGCCTCTCTCTCTTTCTGTGTCTCTCATGAATAAATAAATAAAATCTTAAAAAAAAAAAAAAGAATGTATTGATCAGTAAGAGTTTAAATACAAGATGGAGTTACTTTCCTGTGCACAAAAGAAAAGGAAAAAGCCAGTTACTTTTGGGTTAGCTTTGCAACATCAGTGCGGGCTGTCTCCTTCCACATTGGATTGGCAGTCCAATGAAGAAATGGTATTTTTCATGGAACAACTTTGCTTCAAAGTTGCCCTAACTGTATTGTGAAATATCAGAAATGCTTTCCCCTGTCCTTCTCTAATTTTTATTGCTGCCCATTTCAGATTACATCTACTTGAGAAAGGAGTGAATCAATGTACCTTAACTGAGTTCAAACTGACTGAGGCTCCAAGTACCCAGGGATGGACTTTTTCTTGCCACCTCCTGACTCGATGGGGTAGCTCGTTATTTTTTGCTCATCTGTGCAAAGGCTGCGAAATATTTTGTTGACGAAAGAGATACAAAGTAGAGGTTTAAAATTTTAAATGTTTCCAAAAGCCCCGTCTTCTCAGAAATGGAGAGCATTTATCACTTTCTTCAGAAATTTGGTCTGGGCTCAGCAAAACAACAACAACCACCAAAATCTTTTTAAAATTTAGCGATTTTAAATAAGTTTTTTTTGAGAAGTCGTTTATCTGATACTACAGAAGTCCTTTATGAAAATTAGACTTTAAATGCTGTGCTTAATAATGGTCATTTACTGTACTGTTTTTTTGACAACCATTACCTTCATACCTTTTCCTTTTTAATTTTGGAGACTATCCACTTCTTCATGAGCTCACAATATCTGTCATTCTCATTTGATATATATTAGAACCTCATCGGTTGCTGCTTTAATAGGAATAATTGTGATGTATTTATATGTCTATGGTTTATACACTTGGTAGATAATCAAAACCTGTTGGCCTCCCTTGTCATCACTTGAACAAATAGCAAGGACTCATCATATGACATGTATCTAAGATGATGTTCATGAACTTAAAAGTCAAGCACACATACACATTCCATCACCACCACCACCACCACCACCACCACCACCACCACCACCACCGATAACAACAATAACAATGCTATGGTCCAAATGTTTGTGCTCCTCTTCCCAAATTCATATATTGAAATACTAACACCCAGTATGACTGTATTAGGTCAGGCCTTTAGGAAGTAATTAAGTCATGAGTGCAGATCCCTCATGAATGAGATTAGTGCCTTTATAAGAGTCCCCACAGAGCTCCCACACTCCTTCCTACCAAGTGAAGACACAGCAAGAAGGTGCCATCTATCAACCAGGAAACAAGCTTTCACCAGACACTGAACCTGCTAACATCTTGAACTTGAACCTCCTGGCATCCAGAACTGTGAGCAATACATTTCTGTTGTTTATAAAATCAAGAGAAAAATAAGAATAGAACATATCTTATAGCTGATTTCTTGCCACACATTTTTTCATAAATCTGATTATAAATTCTTAGTGAACAACTATTTTTTTAGGAACTACTTTCATGCATTGAAACATTGCCATAAAAGGAGGGGGTGGGCGATGGGCAAAATGGGTGGAAGAATTGGGAGGCATAGGCTTCCAGTTATGAAATGAATAAGTGATGGGAATGAAAGGTCTAAATGCATATAGTCAATGATACTGTAATAGCATTGTATGGTGACAGATGATAGCTACACTTGGGGTGAGCATAGCCTACTCTATACAGTTGTCAAATCAATATGTTGTATGCTGGAAACTAATGTAACGTTGTGTGTCAATTATACTTCAATTTAAAAGCATTTAATTAATTAAAATTTTGCAAAAAAAAAATTAAAAACCATTCATCTCCTTGGCCACAGTTAATGGATCAGAATGGACACATAACTAAAAAAAAATTTAAGAATTGAGAATTAGGAAATTGATCCCACTGACATAAGATGTGTTGTAATACCAAAGCAAAAATCACAGAATCCTAGAAATTCTGGCTAAAACTGGACTATGAATTTCTTAGTTACCAGTTGGGATTTTAAAGCATGGCTTCCCCTGGAGAATAAATTGACAAAACCACTTTGGTGGTTTGCTTTGAATCATTTTGGTTTCCCAAAAATTCAGCATCAGTAAATCAGACTGGAAGTCATTTTCTTTGGAACAGAATGTCCCTTGGAAATAGCTTTTATTTTTCCCTAATTTAAATTTGAGAACCAGACTGGTGAATGCTATGACTAGGGATTATGTCATAGAAAAGAGAAAAATAGTCACTAGTGCACTAGAAAAAGACCAAAGGGCAGCCCTAGTGGTTCAGCAGTGTAGCGCTGCCTTCAGCCCGGGGTGGGATTCTGGAGACTCGGGATCAAGTTCCACATCAGGCTCCCTGAATGGAGCCTGCTTCTCCCTCTGCCTGTCTCTGCCTCTCTCTCTCTCCGTGTCTGTGTCTCTCATGAATAAATAAATAAAATCTTTAAAAAAAAGAAAGAAAGAAAGAAAAAGGACCAAAGCTTGTTTCTATCATAATATGATTATGGACAAATTAGTTTTTTGTAATAAATGAAAGTTACAAAAGTTTCATATGAAGTATATCCAATTATCTTTTTATAAATGTTTGAAAACAAAATCATAATGTAAATTTAGGCAGTACAATTGGTGAAGGAAAAAATTGGTAAGCTGAACCTTATTAACATTAAAATGTTCTGTTCTGCAAAAGACACTTCCAAGAGAATGAAAAGTCAAGCCACAGGCCAGGATTAAATATTTGTAAAAGACATATCTAATAAAGGACTGTGGTGCAAAATATACAAAGAATGCTTAAAACTCAACAATAAAAGATGGTCTATATCATATGTCATCAGGGAAATGCAAATTAAAAAAAACAATGAAATATCACTACACACCTATTAGAATGACCAAAATCTAGACTGTCGATAACACTGATTCCTGGTGAGGATGTGAAGCAACAGGAACTCTCATTACATTGCTGTTGGGAATGCAAAATAGCAGTTTCTTACAAAACTAAACATATAGCCCAGCAGTCATGTTCCTTGGTACTTACCCAAAGAAGTTGAAAATTATGTCTGCACAAACATCTGTAGATGGGTGTTTAAAGCAGTTTTATTCATAATTGCCCAAACTTGGAGGCAAGTGAGATGCTCTTCATTAGGTTAACAGATATATACACTGTGGTCCATCCGGACAATGGAATATTATTCAGTGATGAGAAAAGACATGGGGGGAAGCTTAAATGCATATTACTGAGTGAAAGAAGACAATCTGAAAAGCCATACAATTCTAAGTATATGACATTCTAAAAAGGCAAAACTATGGAGACAGTAAAAAGATCTGTGGTTGCCAGGGTTTAGAGGCTAGGGAGGAGGAGAACATAGAGTATTTAGAGCAGTGAGACTATTCCATGGGATTTTGTAATGGTTGATACCTGCCATTATACATTGGTCCAAACCCATAGACTGTACCACAGCAAGAGTAAACACTAATGTAAACCTTGGACCCTGAATGATAATGATGGGTCAGTATAGGTTCAGTGATTCTAACAAATGTACCACTCTGGTGGGGGGGGGATGTCAATGACAGGAGGCTGTGCACATGTCAGAACAGGGGATACATAGGAAATATCTGTACCTTCTTCCCAGTTTTGCTGTGAACCTAAAAAATAAAGCTTATTTTAAAATTTAAAAGATTAATTTCTAAGAAGAAAAAAGATTTTTTTTCAGCCATTAATCATTGCCTTATTGGGATTCTATTTCTATGCCACTTTATGTGTAATCTTAATTTATCACTTCCTTATTTTCTTTTAAAGATTTATTTATTTATTTGAGAGAGAGAATGTGTGTGTTGCGGTGAGGGGCAGAGGGGTAAAGAGAGAGAGAATCCTCAAGCAGACTCCCCACTAAACGAGAAGCCAGGCTTGCGGCTCGACCCCAGGACCCTGAGACCACCACCTGAGCTGAAACCAAGAATTGGTTGCTCAACTGACTGAGCCACTCAGGCACCCCTTATCACTTCTTTAAATTGAAAATACCAATACCTTTTTTCTTTATAAGACTGTTAAGAAGAACAGTAGTCATGGAAACTTTTAATTTTTTGTGTTTTTAATTGATTTAAAATTTGCACAGCAAAATGCATACAACTTATGGGTATAGGTCAATGAATTTTGAAAAAATGTAAATAATTAATCAAGATATAGAACATTTTCACCCTCTCACGAAATCTTTTTTATTCAACCTCTCTTTTCCAGAGAATACCACTATTCTAATTTGTGGTTTTCAAATTTATAATTTGAAATTTATAATTTGAAAATTTATAATTTGTGGCTTTCAAGTTTATACTTGAACTTCACGTAAATGGAATTATCCAATATGCACTCTTTTTGTGTTTGGTTTCTTTTGCTAAACTTAGCCTCTGTGAGATTCATCCATGTTGGTGTGAATATTAGTACCATACTCCTTTTTATTCAGTTGAATATTTCTTGAGGAATTGGAGTATTCAATTGTACAAATATGCCAAAACTTGTTTATCTGTGCATTTGTGGATGGACATTTGGATCTCTTCCAGTTTTTGGTTAACAAGTCGGCTATTATGAATAAAGCAGCTAAAAACATTACAAAATATTTTTGTGCTTGTGGAATAAGGATAGTAATACATTTATTGCCTTTCTTCTCACTGGAATATGGCAGCTGTTGGAATCTGAACTGTTTCTGTAACTGGTTTTGATCAATATAATTTGGCAGAAGTGATACTGGGTAACTTATGAAACTATATCCACGGCTTCCACCTTTGTTTTTTTGAACCCTCCTTCTTAGAACCCAGCTGCTCTGCTGTGAGAGTCCTAGGCTGTAGGCAGAGAGACCATATGACAGAGACCCCAGGCAGCCCTGCTGATTTCCTCAGCTGAGCTTTCAGCTAGAAGCCAGTTCCAACTGTCAGGCATGTGAGTGATCATCTTGTACATGCCAGTCCAGGCAAGTTTCAGATGACCCCAACCCTAGCCTCACAGAGCAAAGGGACCACCCAAATGAGTTCAGTCAATCCAGATAATCCTGAGACAATAAAGTTGTTTCAAGTCACTCAGTTTGGAGATGAGTTTGTTTTTTCTTAAACACAGAAATAGATAAATAAAATAGTTTCACTTCTCTTGAATGAGTAATATAAGCCTGGAATTACTAGGCCATGAGATATGCAGAAATTTAACTTTTCAGGAAACTTCCTAATTGTCATACTTCCACCAGCAAAGTTATTCCATGTCTTCATCATCCATCTTTTTAAAATTTTAGCTTCTGTTAGGCATTTAGTGGCAAATAATTGTGCTTGTGATTACTATTTTATGACACCTTTCCATGTGCTTTGCTATTTGTAATCTTCATTTGTGGAGTATATTTTCAAATCTTTTACCTATCTTGTTTTAAATTGGTTTGTCTTTTGTCTTTTTATTACTGATTTGTAAGAAGTTCATTATATATTTTAATTACAAATCCTTTGCTTGATAGATAAATGTATTGTGATTTCTTTTTTGTCTATAGTTTGAATTTTCATTTTCTTTTTTTTAAGGTTTTATTTACTTATTTGAGAGAGAGAGATAGTGAGAGAGAGAAAGATAGTGAGAGAGCACCCATGGGAGGTGGAGAAAGGGAGTGGGAGCAGATTCCTCACTGAGCAGGGAGCCCAATGTGGGACTCTGTCCCAGGGCCCCAGGATCATGATTTGAAACAAGGCAGGTGTTTAACTGACTGAGCAACTCAGGTGCCTTAGAGTTTTCATTTTCTTATGAGTGTCTTTGAGAAACAGAAGTTTTAAATTCTGATGAAATGTAATTTGGGAAATTTTTCTTTTATGATGAATTTTTTATGTTCCCTCTAAGAAATTGTTGTCTACCCCAAGGTTGAAATATATTCTCTTGTGTTTGATTCTAAAGCTTTACACTTTCAACTTTTATGTTTAGGTATGTGGACTATGTCAAATTAAATTTTTATGAATTTTTCAAAGTAGTGGTTGAGTTTCATTGCTTTATATTTGTTTTCATATAGATATCCAGTTATTCTAGGGAAAATGTTTTAAATCTTTTCCTATTGACTTTCCTAGAAGCTATAATCAAAATTCAGTTAATAGTATATATGTATATCTATTTCTGTACTTTATTTCATTTATGAATCTATTTAGCCTTTCTTATACCAAAACCAGTGTCCTCATTAATATAGCTTTATAAGTCTTGAAATCAGATAGTATGATTCCTCCAACTTTGTTCTTCTTTTTCAAAATTATATAGGCTGTGACAATTCCTTTGATTATCTATATAAATGTTTTAAGACATGTGCCAGTTTCTCATAAAAGAGCTTACTGAGATTTTTGTTTGATATTGCACTGAATGTATATATCAATTTTGGGAGAATTTTCATTTCCATAGTTTTGAGTCTTCTAATCTATGAACACAGTGTAAATATCTTTCCACTTGTTTAGATCTTTTTTCTGTGAGCTGTGTCTCATCACTTACAGTGTAGAAGTTTTTATGTCTTCTGTTAAATTCTTTCTTTTTTTGTTTCAAGTTTATTTAAATTCAAGTTAGTTAATATATAGCGTAATATTAGTTTCAAGAGGAGAATTTAGTGATCCATCACTTACATATAACATCCAGTGCTCATCACAAGTGCCCTCCTTGATACCCATCACCCACTTAGGCATTCCCTCTAGCAACTCCATTTGTTCTGCATAGTTAAGAGTCTGATTCTTGGTTTGCCTCTCTCTCTTCTCTTAGCTCATTTGATTTGTTTATTAAATTCCACATATGAGTGAAATCATATGTTCTTACACTATTGGTGGGAATGCAAACTGGTGCAGCCACTCTGGAAAACAGTATGGAGGTTCCTCAAAAAGTTAAAAATAGAACTACCCTGAAACCTAGCAACTGCACCACTAGGTATTTACCCAAAGAATATAAAAATACAGATTCAAAGGGACACATGCACACCAATGTTTGTAGAAGCATTATCAACAATGGCCAAATTATAGAATGAGCCTAAATGTCTGTAAGAAGTTGTGGCATACATGTACAATGAAATATTACTCAGCTATAAAAAAAGACTGAAATTTTGCCTTTTGCAATGACATGGACAGAGCTAGAGTGTATTATGCTAAATGAAATAAGAAAGACAAATACACATGATTTTGCTCACATGAGGAATTTAAGAAACAACAGATAAACAGGGAGGAAAAGAGAGAGTTGTTAAATTTATTCTTATGTAGTTTACATTTTGATGATACTGTAAATGATATTTTAAATTTTTTATTTCCAATTATTTTCTACTAGAATACAGAAATAAAATAGAGTTTAATATATTGATTTCATAACCTGAAATCTTTACTACATTCTCTTATTAATTCTAGCAAATCTCTCTCTCCCCCTTTCTCTCTCTCTTGTATTAAATCTCAAATAATATTTATCTTATAACTGGAAGTTTGTACCTTTTGGCCAACATCCTCCCTCTACCCCTTAGCCCTTGGCAACCACCATTCTATGCTCTGTTTCTAGAAGTTTGACTTTTTGTAGATTACACATGTAAGTGATATAATACAGTATTTGTCTTTGATTTATTTAACTTGGCTAAATTTTCTCAAGGTCAATCCATGTTGTTGCAAATGAAGAATTTGCTTCCTTTTTAATAGTTAAATAACATCCTATTGCATATATACATACACACCACACTTTATTCGTTTGTCTGTCAGTGAACACTTAGGTTGTTTTCATGTTTTAGTTATTGTGTATAATGCTGCAATGAGCATGGGTTATACAAAAAGATTAATCTGTAAATAAAGATAGTTTTACTTTTCCTTTGCCAACTTTTATGCCTTAATTTCTTTTTTTTTCTTTTTTTCTTTTTCTTTTTTCTTTTTTTTGCCTTATTGCACTGGCTAAAGCCTCCAGCATAATGTAATGTTGAAATAGTGAGAATGAATATAATTGTCTTATTCCCTTTCAAGTAGGTGAAGTTAATTGATACGATTGTTGAAAACATCTGTATATTAACTGATATTTTCGTCTGCTTCTGTAAATTACTAAATGGTATTAAAATCTCTGTGAAGTTAAGTTTTGTTTCATGTAATTTAAAGCTTTGTGTTAGGCACATACATATTTAGGATTGTTATGTTTTCTTGATGAATTGACCCTTTATCATTGTGAAATGTTCTTTTTTATCTCTGATATTTCAGTGTGAAAAACCCTTTTCTTGAAGTATGTTTGGCTAATATTAATAAGACCACTCTAGGCTTCAATGATTGTTTAGTGCATGGTATGATTTTTTTCTATCCAGTGACTTTCAATGTATATGTGCCTTCATATTTAAAAATGCATTTCTTCTGGACAATTTGTAATTTTGTTCTGTTTTGTTTATCCAGTCGACAATCTCTGCTTTTACCCCCCTAAGTTTTTATTTAAAATAAAAATATTAGTTAGTTAATATACAGTTAGTTAATATACAGTGTAATATTAGTTTATGGTATAGAATTTGGTGATTCATCCTTATATTTAACACTCAGTGCTCTCACAACAAGTTCTTCCTTTTTTACTGGATTTTTAAAAAAAGTAATCTCTACACCCAATGTAGGGCTTGAGCTCATAACCTCAAGAGTCACTGGCTCCACCAACTGAGCCAGCCGGTCACCCCTACATGGTTGGAATCTTAGCATACAAATATCAAGGAGGACATAAGCTACCCAATCATGGAAGGTTGACAGTTTTCTCTAGGGTACATTCAACTTCTCCAGAATTTTCATTAATATTATCAGTTTCCAGGTCTTATGCCTGTTCACCGAAGTTCTTTCCTCTTCTTCTTCTTTTTTTTTTCAGTGAAATAATTTCTAATGTTGCATTTTTTAGCTCTAAAATTTCCATTTTTTATGGTTGCCATTTTCTTATTAATATGTCTCATCCACTCGCTCATTATGATTATTTTTTAAGTTCTTGAAAATATTCATAATAACTGCTCTAAAATCCTTGTATGCCAATTCCAACATCTGCTTTGCCTTGGATATAATTTAAATGATCTCTTCCTTTGTCTCTTTTGTCATTTTTTCTGCTTCTTCATTTGTCTGGTCATATTCAGTTACATGCAGAACATTGTATATGAAACACTGCCAGGAGTTGGAATAATATTGTTTTCTTTTAAAGAGTATTGGCTTTTGTTCTGGAAACTACTACAGTATTGGTAGATTATTTTGGTCCTTGCAAAATGGGTTATTTTTCTATTTGGTTTTCTATGTAATGCTAGGGTATGTCCTTTATTTTAGAGTACACATTATAGGTTTTTATGATCTCACCTAGATAATGGAGATATTCAACAAAGTCTCTATTCTTTCTAGGTCAGAGCTGCACCATTCCTAGCACTATGTGACCTCAGGTGTCACAGAGCAGGCCCTATTTTCTAAGCCTTGGAGGCTCACCCTATACCCACCTTTGATCAGGGCCCTGCAGTACCCCATATTCCCTAGTTCTCTGCCTCACCAATTATAGCTACTTCAAGAATCCACTCTGCTTGAACTTTGGGTTCCTCTTCCTTGCAGGTTAAAGATTCCTTAACACAGAATGATTGAAGGGTCACACCATGTGTTTCCCTTCTCTCAATGATTATGATTCTTCACTGCCTATTGCAAAATTCCTGAAACCTATTACCTAATAAATCTTGTTAGTTTTTTATTTTTGGCAGAAGGGCAAGTTTAGTACCAGTTTTTCCATCATGGCCATGAGAGAAAGACCTGAAAAACTTTTTATAAAGTGCAAATATTGTTGTTAAATATTATTGTTAAATATTGTTTTTTTAATTTTTTTCTTTTAATTTTTATTTATTTATGATAGTCACACACAGAGAGAGAGAGAGAGAGAGAGAGGCAGAGACATAGGCAGAGGGAGAAGCAGGCTCCATGCACCGGGAGCCCGACGTGGGATTCGATCCGGGTCTCCAGGATCGCGCCCTGGGCCAAAGGCAGGCGCTAAACTGCTGCGCCACCCAGGGATCCCTGTTAAATATTATTGATATTATTACTGTTTGGTAATAAAGTTAAATAAGATGGCATTTCAGGATGAGTCTTACAAAGTAGCTTCATGGGTTCAGAAAGTTGATTTCATTCATTCATCTGGGAGTGCACCTAAACATTAAATACTCCTTTTTATTTGCCTACTTTAGTCTTTTTGTCTCTCAAGTCTGTACAGAAGCTTCTAGGAGGAATGTCTCATTTTCTTGTCTTAAAATTTGTTAACTTCGTTCTGTCACTAGCAAGAGATTTTCATTATATGCATATTTCATTTCATTTTATATTCTTGCAATGTACATAGATTTTATAATAATAACAACAATACCTATCATATGGCCAAGCAGACTTTTAAAAATCATATAGTCAGATTACAGCACAGTTCTCAAAAATTTTCTGTCGACTTAATGCTGTATAAAGACTCATTTTCTATAGATATAGATATAGATCTCACAACTTCTTTATCCATTCACCAATCAATGGACATTTGGGCTCTCTTTGTAATTTGGCTAGTGTTGTTAATGCTGCATATATCCTTTTGAATTAGTATTTTATATCCTTTGGATAAATACCTAATAGTGCAATTGCTGGGTCATAGAGTAGTTCTATTTTCAACTTTTTGAAGAAGCTCCATACTGTTTTCCAGAGTGGCTGCTCCAGTTTGCTTTCCGACCAATAGTGCAAGACTATATGATTTCACCCATATGTGGAATTTAAGAAACAAAACAAACAGGCAAAGGGGAAAAGAGAGAGAGGCAAATCAAGAAACAGACTCTTAACTATAGAGAACAAACTGGTGGTTACCAGAAGGGAGGGGATTAGCAGGATGAGTTCAATAGGTGAAGAAATTTAGAGTGTGCT
The DNA here is from genome assembly GCF_048418805.1 of Vulpes vulpes. Taxonomy (NCBI): domain Eukaryota; kingdom Metazoa; phylum Chordata; class Mammalia; order Carnivora; family Canidae; genus Vulpes; species Vulpes vulpes. The sequence continues at coordinate 61,881,433 of NC_132781.1, forward strand.
TGCTGTGATGAGCACAAAGCATTGCATGGAAGTGTTGATTTACTATAGTCTACAACTAAACCTAATATTACATTGTACGTCAACTAACTGGAATTAAAGTAAAAATTTAAAAATGTATATAAAATTGTCAATAAGCAAATGAAAAAATGTTCAACATCATTATTGCTTTAGGAAAGTACAGGTAAGAAACTACAATGAGATGCTAATTTCTATTGACTAGGAGGACCATAATCAAAAAGTCAGATAATATGGAGTGTTGTATGTGGAGAAAATGGAACACTCATACATTGCTGTGAGGAATATAAATAGTGTGTAAGTTTCAGAAAATAGATTAGCAGTTCCTTAAAATGCTAAATATAGAATTACTATGTGAGCCAGCAATCTATAACCAGAAGTACTGAAATGATATGTCCACACAAAAACTTGTCCATGAGTGTTCATTGCAGTATTACTTATAATACCAAGAAGGTAGAAACAACCCAAATGTCCATCAACTGACAAACAGATAAACAGAAGATGGTATATCTATATAGTGGAATATTATTCAGCCATTAAAATGATTGATTTATGCTACAATGTGGATGAACTTGGAAAACATTATGATAAATGAAAGAAGACAGACATGGAAAGCTATATATTATATGATTCCTTTTATATAAAATTCCCAGAATAGATAAATCCATAGTGGTGTCCTGGGGCTGGACAAAGGAAAAAATGAAGAATGACTTCTTTTTTTATTTAATAATAAATTTATTTTTTATTGGTGTTCAGTTTGCTGAAGAATGACTTCTAATGATTTATGGAGTTTCTTTGGGAATGGTAATAGCTGCACAACTTTGTGAATATATCAAAAGGCATGGAATTGCATCCTTTAAAAGGGTGAATTTTCATCCATTTTGGATTTATTTTTGTGTATGGTGTAAGAAAGTGGTCATTTCATTCTTTTGCATGTTATTATCATTTTCCCAACACCATTTATTGAAGACATTGTCATTTTTCCATTGGATATTCTTTCTTGTTTTGTTGAAGATTAGTTGACCATATAGTTGTGGGTCCATTTATGGGCTTTCTATTCTGTTCCATTGATCTTAGTGTCTATTTTGTTTTTTGTTTATAATAAATTTATTTTTTATTGGTGTTCAATTTACCAACATACAGAATAACACCCAGTGCTCATCCCGTCAAGTGCCCCCCTCAGTGCCTGTCACCCACTCACCCCCACCCCCCGCCCGCCTCCCCTTCCACCACCCCTAGTTCGTTTCCCAGAGTTAGGAGTCTTTATGTTCTGTCTCCCTTTCTGATATTTCCCACACATTTCTTCTCCCTTCTCCTATATTCCCTTTCACTATTATTTATAGTGAAATGAGAATGAGATGAGAACATACAATGAATGAGAACCCAAATGAATGAGAACATACAATGTTTGTCCTTCTCCGATTGACTTACTTCACTCTGCATAATCCCCTCCATCTTAGTGTCTATTTTGGTGCTAGTACCATACTGTCTTGATGTAACTTGAAGTCCAAAATTGTGATGCCTCCAGCTTTGTTTTTCTTCTTTAAGACTTCTTTGGCTATTCAGGGTCTTTTGTGGTTCCATAAAAATTTTAGGATTGTTTGTTCTAGCTTTGTGAAAAATGCTGGTGACATTTTAATAAGAGTTGCATTAAATGTGTAGATTGCTTTGGGTAGTTGGACATTTTAATAATATTTATTCTTCCATTCCATGAGTATGGTATGTTTTTCCATTTTTTGGTGTCACCTTCAATTTCTTTCATAAGTATTCTATAGTTTTCAGCATACAGATCTTTTACCTCTTTGGTTAGATTTATTCCTAGGTTTCTTGTGGTTTTTGATGCAATTATAAATGGATAGATTCCTTGATTTCTCTTTCTGCTGCTCATTATTGGCGTTTAGAAATGCAACAGATTTCTGTACGTTGATTTTGTATCCTGTAACTTTACTAAATTCATGAATCAGTTCTAGCAATTTTTGATGGACTCCACTCTGGTAAGCAGTATGGCCATTCCTCAAAAAGTTAAAAATAGAGGGGATCCGTGGTTGGCGCAGCGGTTTAGCGCCTGCCTTTGGCCCAGGGCGCGATCCTGGAGACCCGGATCGAATCCCACGTCGGGCTCCTGGTGCATGGAGCCTGCTTCTCCCTCTGCCTGTGTCTCTGCCTCTCTCTCTCTCTCTCTGACTATCATAAATAAATAAAAATTTAAAAAAATAGAACTACTCTACAACTCAGCAATTGCACTACTAGGTATTTACCCAAAGAATACAAAAATACTAATTCAAATGGATACATACACATAGATGTTTATAGCAGCATTATTAACAATAGCCAAATTATGAAGAGAGCCCAAATGTCCACTCTCTGATGAATGGATAAAGAAGTTGTGGCACATATGCACAATGGAATATTACTCAGCCATAAGAAAGAATGAAATCTTTTCATTTTCAATGACATGGATGGAGCTAGAGTGTATCATGCTAAGCAAAATAAGTTAATCAGAGAAAGACAAATACCAAAATACCATATGATTTCATTTATATGTGGAATTTAAGAAATGAAACCATTGAACATAGGGGGATTAAAGAGAGGGGCGAACCATAAAACATACTCTTAACTGCAGAGAGCAAACTGGGTTGCTGGAGATAAGGTGGGAGGGAGATGGACTAAATGGGTGATGGGCATTAAGGAAGGCACTTGTTATGAACATGGGGTGTTGTATGTAAGTGATGAATTACTAGATGCTACTCCTGAAACTAATATTACACTATATGTTAACTAATAGGAATTTAAGTAAAAACTTGAAACTAAAAATAAAATAAAATAAAAATAAAATAAAATAAAATGAAATAAAATAAAATAAAATGGTGAATTTTCTGGCATATGAAGTATATCCCAAAAAAAAATAAATAAAAATATTTTGGGGCTCTGCCCTAGCACTGTTGAATCAGAATTGAGGTGATAGGAAGGTTGCTAGGAATTTGTGTTTTAACAAGCTCTCCAGGAGATTCTTGTGCACACTAGGTTTGAGAACCCCTCTGTTAAAACATTAAATAATTTTATTTATTTAAAAAAATTTTTTTTGTATTTATTTGATAGAGAGAGAGCACAAATGAGGGGAGTAGTAAAGGGAGAGGGAGAAGCAGACTCCCCAATAAGTGGGGAGCCCACCATGGGGTTTGCTTCCAGAACCCTGGGGTCATGACCTGAGCCAAAGGCAGACACTTAATCGACTGAGCCACCCAGGCACACCATAAAACATTAAATAATATTTAAAAGACTCCAGCAAACTAGTGCTTAGAATGTTCTGGTCCTTTCTGGCAACTTTCTCTCATTAAGGTTTCAGAGTATATCCTTATAGAGCTTTATAACAATGAAGATTTTTTCATAAGTTTATATTAATAACAACAATGCTTATCATATATGCCAAGAAGATTTTTAAAAATCATATAGTCAGATTACAGCGCAGTTTTCAAAAACTCTTTCTGTTGACTCAATGCCATATAAAGACTCTTATTTTCTCTTGGTCAGCTCTTTCTCCTATTCCCCTCAGCAGTACTTTAAATTCCTGTTCTGGTCTCTTCAAGTACTCCCTCTGGTAGAAAGTTCCTCAACTCATATCTCCCTGTCTTCAGACTCTTCTGTATTTGTACCTAGTTTTGTGTTCTTCCAATTCATTCATTCTTCTGTTGTTGATTTTAGCCATTCTGACAAGTGTGAGGTGATATTTCATTGTAGTTTTGATTTGTATTTCCCTGATGATGAATGATGTTGAGCATCCAATTCATTTGTCCTTATACTCAATTTCTATTCATTGAAAATTTCCATTGAGCTAGGAGCTAAATATACAATGATGAACAAGGTGGCCAACTTATAATCTAGTGAAAGATAAAAGCCAAAACAGTCAAGGAAACAAGATAGAGATTGCAATATGCTATATATGCCATGAAGGAGGCAGAATAATTTCATAGCTTGGTAAAAAGTAACATGAGCTGGGAGTGTTTACATTAGAATGACGGTCATTGAAGAGATGACATTTTACGCTGACATCAGAAGCATACACATGACAGAGCCCTGCAAACTGCCTAGTGAAGAAAGCATCAAGTGAAAAGAACAGTAAGGGGAGAGGTAGAGGTAGGAAAGAGCTTGTGTGGGCTTTTTTCCCCTTTTTTTGGCCCATCATAAATCTGTTTTAAATTTTTTTTTAACTTTTTAGATTTTATTTAAATTCAAGTTAGTTAACATATAGCGTATTATTAATTTCAGGGATAGAATTTAGTGATTCATCAGTTGCATATGACACCCAGTGCCCATTACACAAAGTGCCCTTCTTTTTTTTTTTTTTTAGATTTATTTATTTATTCATGAGAGACACAGACTGAGAGAGAGAGAGACAGAGACACAGGAAGAGGGAGAAGCAGGCTCCTCACAGGGGGCCCAATGCAGGACTCTATCCCAGGAGCCAAGGATCACAACCTGAGCTGAAGCAAGGTGCCCAACCGCTGAGCCACCCAGGCATCCCTCAGTGCCCTCCTTAATGTCCATCACCAATTACACCATCCCCGCCCCTCCCACCGAGCTCCCCTCCATCAGAGAGAGAGGTAAACCATAAGAGGCTCTTAACTATAGAGAACAAACTGAGAGTTGCTGAAGAGTATGTGTTTAAATAACTAAAAGAAAGCTGGTGATGACTAGAACTTGGTTAGAAAGAGGAAGTGTAGTGTGAGTGAGGTCAGAAAGATAAACAGGTCTAATCCTACAAAAATTTCTAGGCCAGGGAACAGAATTCATTTCTTATTTTATTTGCAGGGAAATGCCTTTCAAAGACTTTAGGCAAGATCTGAGTTGTTTTATGTTTTAAAAAACATGTAAGTTCTGCATGAAACAGTAATGCAAACTTGTGGACACAGAAACACAAGTTAGAAGGCAATTCTAACAGTTTAGGTGAAGAGTAGTCAAACTATCAATCATGGGCCTGCCACATGTTTTTGTAACTGAAGCTGTATTGAAACACAGTCAACAGTAATTTGCGGGCAAATGGCCTATGACTGTTTTTATGCTACGATGACAGTATTGAATAATTTTGACAGGGACCATACATTCTACAAAGCAAAAATATTTACTATCTAGTCCTTTACAGAAGAAGCTTGCCAACCCTTTGTCTAGATGAGAGATATGACATGGATGAGGAGGATATCAAATGGAGATATAGAGATGTTGGGAGATTATGAATACATTGTATCGATGCAAACTTCTCTGCATGCTGATGGATGCAGGCAAAGAAAATTCAACAATTGCTCCTGGTTGTTTGATGGAAACAATAGAGTGTATGGTAATACTATTTACTGAGAGGCAAAAAGCTGGAGAAGGAACATGTTTAGGTGGTTACGTGATTAAGAATTCTCTTTAAGATATAAAAAGTTTAAAATGCCTGTGACATATCCAAGTGGAATTATCAAGGAGGAAGTTGTATATGAGTGTGAAATTCAAATTCCTGTGCTGGAATTGTTGTGTGAGTGACATTGGCATGAAGAATTACTTGTGGAATCTTCTAGTGAGACAGCTAGAAAGAAGTCATGGTCTAGAAAAGTGGCTTGAGGACTCCAATATTTAGCGGTCTCCTATCTGAGAGTATTTGTCCTCATGTTCAAGTCATTTACTTTTTTCTGCATTTCTGATCCCTTCTTATCTCCAGGATTTGGCTTGTACTTTATATCAATTTTCTATCATTCCTGTAACAGGCCTGCAAAACAAATGGTATTATGCTATTATTATTGGTGTATGTATAAGAACAATATAGTTCCAGAGAGCATAATAATTTTGTTATATATCTTGTAAATGGTCACTTCTGATTTCAAGTCTGATGGTCTTTCACTTTGCCACACTGCTTCCCAGAGAATGTCTTTATGCCATATTTGGTGGGGTGAGGCTAGACAGCGCTGTCAGCTATCACTTCTTGTTGCTCTTCACCCCATCCTGGTGTAAAATCTGCTTCACACTGTATATAAAAACTTAAAAAAAAAACTGGTCCTTTTCAGAGATCTATTCAAAGAGACTTCATTCAGACTCTCATGTGATTCTAATATTTTTCTAAAGGCAATGATGCCACTAGTAACAAATAACGAATAACAATTTGAGCAAAAAAGACACGCATTAGAAAGACACTGAGAGGTTCACACAATTTCCAGCAAGGTCAAATAACCAGACTCCAAAGATACACATCAAGAAAAATGTTTAAAACCAATAGCAGAACCAGGCTGGTGCAGACAAACCAAGCTTCCCCCGATGGTCATGGACACCACAGTTTGCATTACTTACACACACTTGCCATGCTGGGCAGTGGATGTTTTCATGAGAACTGCTGCAGCTGAAACAAGATGTATCCACTATCATGGCCACTGTTCATTGCTGGAAGTTCCCTACCTCCTCCAGATGGGTCTCACCACAGATATTTTCTTCAGTTAATGCTGAAACCTATCAGGGCTTCTGATAACGACTCCTGAGACATCTATCTAAATCCATGAGAAATCTCACTAAGGAGACAAAGAAGGATTTTCTCTATTTTTCATCCTCTGCTGGCACCCACTAATAGCATCTTAATTATAAATACTAGTTCTGTAGCAAGTCAAAAAAATTCATCTTGTTTAGCATGGGGGATGGCTTTTTGGCCAGTCTTAGGACAAAAGTATTATAATCAACAGATATTCATGTGCTTTTTCTCAGAATTATTTTTCAATTGGTGAGGCATTTTTTTAAAAGATTTTATTTATTTTTTTTTCTTTTTTTTTTAGATTTTATTTATTTATTCATGAGAGACACAAAGAGAGACAGAGACACAGGCAGGGGGAGAAGCAGGCTCCATGCAGGGAGCCCGACATGGGACTCGATCCCCGGTCTCCAGGATTATGCCCTGGGCTGAAGGCAGTGCCAAACTGCTGGGCCACTGGGGTTGCCATTGGTGAGGCATTTGGATTGTGGAATCCTATAATAACTCTGGCCAGCTGTTAGCCTACAGCTCTATAACAGATGTCTTTAGGCCATTTACCACTAATCAAGCAATTATTCAATGCTTATTCGAACATTTTTATTGTCATTTAACATTTTGATGTCATTTGCTCTGTGAATAGCCAACATTCATTTAATGTAGAGAAAGTATGGTAACCCTAGCCATGAATTCCCCTTTGATATATTCTACTATCCACAGGTCATTTACCTTTTATCAATTAAAAGTTACTTGGACTCAATTTGGGGAGGGGGGTCTTCTAAAAAAGATTATCAAGAGAAAAAGAAATTGTCAATAATTTTCTTTTCTTTCAACCTCTAGCTTCTAGCAGGTGAGGTGACTAATTCTTACTAGACTACTCTTAGGAGTACCAGGACCTTAGAAAGGATAAAAATAGTCCAATCAATGTCACTATTACTATAGTGCATGTTGGATTCCCATGTGACACAGGATTCATACAATCCATTCCTATATTGTTATGATATCACAATTTTAAAGCTGAAGTATGATTAACGTACAGTTAGTTATACTAATCATATTAATTTCAGGTATACAACATAACGATTTAACAATTCTATACATTTCTTAGTGTTTATCTGGGTAAGTGTACTCTTAATCTCCTTTAAAAAATATGGAACACTTCATGAATTTCAGGTCATCTTGCACAAGGGCCATGCTAACCTTCTCTGCATTGTTCCAAGTTTAGTATATGTGCTGCTGAAGTGAGAACTATAATTTCACAATTTAATCAAAGAATTTCAATCTCTCCATAATGTACCTTAGATTGGAAAAACACCAGATCAAACAACAAAGACCCATTTTTGTTAATTTATTAATGCATTTATTTCACAGACATTATTGATTACCAAATGTATGAGGAGCAAGGCTATTGTCTTGTATCATTAAGTGATAGGAAGGGCAGATAGTAATCAGAAAAAAGGCTTAGAAATTTTTCCTTCTTCTACCCTCAGTTTATTCTCTAATCGATAGAAATTTATCAGAGAATAGACTTAAGTACTTCAGAGTCTAGGTTGCCATTATGAGACTAAATCTCTATACTATTTCTATCCCTATGGCCCTTCTCTTCTCCTGAGAGGCCATTTTCTTAGTTGCAAGCAGTGTTCCTCTGGTGGGTAATTAAGTTGCCTCGTGGTGGTAGCAGAGATACGAGTATGCCACTGAGATCTTGGTCTTTCAAGGACTGAAGATATGTAAACTCTACTTAGGGAAGGAACCCTGGCTAGCCACAAACCCCAAAGTTTTTAATGTGGAAGGCATGATTTCAACATGCTATCATGACCACATTGGTGCCTATAACCAAAGTATGAGCTAAGATCCCAGGAATGTCTTTGTAATCTTCTCTTTTTGTCCCTATTTTAAGCCTTGAATAGCACTTCCCTATCTTGCTTCTCCCAAATTCTAGTTACTGCCACCAAAAATCAGGGTGATGAGTGGTCACTCAGCATTCTCAGTTCACCTATGTCTACACAGAATGTTTATTTACTTCAGCTAGCATCTTTTCTCATATTTTCTAGGTAAACTTAATCTTTCAGAACTGCTCCATTAGTTCTCTCTCCACTCTCTTCAGAAATAGCTTTTTCAGTATCAGCACATAAGAGATTTCTGTTTTCTCTTGTCCTTTAGTGGATTTAACATACATGTCACTTCTTTTCCATTCATTTCCTTTCCCTTCCCTTTCTTTTTCTCTCTTTTCCATATTCAAAATATCCTCAATAGCCTCTAATAGTAAGGTCATAGTTCAGAGATATTCATAATCTTTGGTCACTGAACAACCACCAGAGGAGAACCTTGCCAACAGATCTTCATCACTCTCTTCCTCTTTTAGCTGATTATTTCAGCTATATTTCCCTGGGATTATTTAGCTACCTACCAGAAAGATGTAGTCCTGTGACTACAACCATGGTTTTAGATATATCAGAGAGTCTGTATTAGGGACTTGTATTAGTCTTCTATCTGTATTGGTGGACTCCCTTAGGGGGAGCCTTTCTAAAACCTATTTAACATCTATCTTCAGAGCAAATACCTTTCCCCAGAGTGCCACAGCAGATGTGATTTAAACATCAAATTTTACACTAAAACAATTGTTTCATGTTCAACAAAGAGACTATTTTGCTTCAATGTTTGACTTAAAGATTTATTTGTTACTGGTCAACTCATCAAATATTGAGGCTTATGGAAAACCCCAGATACTTAATGACAGATGTAAGAATGAGCTGTCTGTTGATTTAGCAGTGTGAGATGTTGGAGTGTCAAATAGGAGATGCCCAATAAAAACAATATTAATGCCCAACCGTGCATTTCCGTTTCTGATCTCAGTCATCTCTGAGAGAGGTTTTGCCAGCCTGATTGCCTTAATCATATCGATACTTGTGATACAAATCTTAGCATTTAATATTTTGTAAATACTAAAATTGTGAATTGGCTGCAAATTGATTCAAGCATATGAAATTTCAAATGGTATGATTGGATATAAACTAGTATTTGGATTTACCAGTACATTAAAGGTTTGAATATTGAGGGGTGCCTGGATGGGCTCAGTCAGTTAAAGTTCTGCCTTCAGCTCAGGTCATGATCCCAGGGTCCTGGGATCGAGCTCAGCATGGGGCTCCCTGCTCAGTGGGGAGCCTGCTTCTCCCTCTCCCTCTGCCTGCTGCTCTACCTACTTGTGTGTTCTCTCTCTCTCTCTCTCTCTCTCTCTGTCTCTGTCTGTGAAATAAATAAATAATTCATCTCTCACTTCTCCAAATGTAGGGATTAAGAAGAAATCTCACACTTGTACTTTTCTTCATCATTTGATGGCTGTGCTCACTAAAGCCGGAGTTAGTGGCCTCTGGCAATGGTTGCTGACGTTGAGTTAATTAGTCTTAACTATCTTTATACTCCTAGGACACACGATACTGGTTGATGGCTGAAAAAAATAACAGGATATGGTGCAACATGACTCACTAAATCCTCTGCTGAATCAAGCGGAGGATTTAGTGTTGTTTTTTTTTTTCTCAACTATCTTCCTCCTTTCATCTGGCAGTTGATCTAATTTGCCTTACCTCTATGAACTTAGAGGTCTAACTAGGTCAACACTAGAAAGACTGTGACTATTGCCGTGTCATTTACCTCTTACTCTAAACAAGCATTTTAACAGGTGAGAAAGGCCTTATTTATCTAAATATTTGCTGCAGAGTAAGCCCAATGTCTTGGCTTTCCTGATCCTTTTCTTTTCTCTTTCTTTCATTATTTCACCAGTAGCCAGCCCCACTCTGTCATGTAATAATTAACAACAGCTAATACTTGATGACAACTACTTTGTGCCAAGTATATTTTATGAATTATCTTTGTTTAATCCTGTCAACAACAAACCCTTTTAGCCCATTTTTAGATAAGCATATAGAAGTTTAGAGAGGTTGAGTGGCTTGGCTAAAGTCACATGGGAATGTGGTGGAACTGGAGTTCCAAATCAGGCCTTGTGACAGCAGAGCATATTCAGCAAATAGATACCTCTACCTCCACCTTGCATATGCACAACTTTACCTGCTGAGGGGGGGGGGAGATTTGATTTTTTTCAACAACAGGGCAGATGTGTCAAAGATACCATCATACACTTTCCAGGCTCTTACCACCCATCCCCAACCATTTCTTCCTATCAGTCTCACCAACTTTTCTCTATGACATGTATTCATGCATCAACTATTTATTGAGTTTCTATTAAGTACCAGGCAATGCTCCCAGAAGTGAAGATATAGAAATAAACCAATTAATGTTTCTCTCTCAAGGAACAGGCATTCTATTGGGGGTGACAAATGATGAATAAAGAGAAAAAGACCTGTGCATGTATATATGGATATATAGAGTGTTCTAAGAAAGACTCTAATGCAATGATATTTGAGCAAAAGCCTGAAATAAGTGGACAAACTTTAAAGGCCTGTGGATAAAAAGTATTCCAGGCAGAGAGAACAGTTGGTGCCAGGATCCCTAGGTAGGAGTTTACTTTGTATATTTAAAAACAAGTTTATCTGAGCATTATTAATAAGTAGTTAGAGGCGGTAAGATTGGAGGATTTGTGACTTGAAGGGTATGATGAGAATTTTGGATTTCCCCTGGGTAAATGAAAAAGCCATTTGGTAGATTTTGAAGAGAAGAGTAAAATAATCTCTCTCACTTTTTAAAAGTATACCATGCACTTTGTGAAAAATAGAACACAGGGAATTTTAAAAAGATGAAAAGAGATCAGTGCAAAAGCTTTTACAACAATTCAGGTGTAGCACTGGGTGTTATGCTATATGTTGGCAAATTGAACTCATATATATATATATATATATATATAGAGAGAGAGAGAGAGAGAGAGAGAGAGAGCATAGTATACTTGAAATACATTTATACAAATGAGTTGTATATCCTATATTATTAGATTTCTTTAGAGTTATTCAAGTCACGAGTATCCTTATAAGTAAATTGAAAATAAAATATTGATTGGCAACATGCTTAAATCAAAGACTTGACAACCAATGCTAAATCATTATGCAAGATATAATGTTTTTATATAAGGGTTGGGAACTGGAAATATTTGCTGGTAATCTCTAACAGTCAAAATAAATGCCTTTTGAGTTATAAAATACATTATTTGAACACCACCTCTATAAGGTTTTCACTGATGAGGATGTGTCTTACCAACCTGATATGTTTGAAATGGTATCTGAGTACAGTTTTAATTTGCATTGTCTTATTATGAGCTAGGTCTAGCAATTTGCCGTACATTAAAGTACTATTTACATTTCAAAAAAAAAAAAAAAAAAGAAAGAAACAATTCAGGTGCAAGATGATGATGCCTTAATTTATAGCGGAATCCTTAGAGCTGGTTAGAAGTTGTTGAGTTGGGGGTGTCTTTGAATGATAGAGCGAATAGGACTTGATGATGAATAGATTCAAGTCATGATATGCATGATGTATTAAGAATGGCTTTGAGATTAGCCCGAGCAAAGTGGAAGCATGAAGTTGCCATCACTGAGATAGGGAAACTCAAGAATGGCTTGAGATTTAAAGTTTTACTTGGGTCATGTTAATGTTAGAAATTCCTATTAGTTCATTCAATAAAAATTTAAAGTATTACACAGCTGGATATAAGTAGGAGTGTGTAGTTCAACCAGAGGTTTGGCTTGGATTGTGTAAAGTTGGGAATGATTATCATATGGATGGTATCTACAATCAGAGAATTGGATTAAGTCACTTATGGAAGTGAACGTAGAATAAAGAAGAGAAGCCTCCTCTTAATAGCTCCTGATCTTACTTGGACATCAGAATCCCCATGGGACTTTAAAATATATACACATATCAAAGTGCCACTCCAGACTCATTGAATCAAAATCTTTGACAGCAGAACCCAAGAATCTATATTGTCAGTTTCCCCAGATAATTGATTATGTAGAAATTGACATGTGTTTAGGAATCAGTATTATAAGCCATTCTGTTTGTGTTATAACAGAAATTAATTTTTAATGCCCTGGAGACACTTCTATCCATGCCCACTGTCATCTACTTAAATCCAAGCTATGGTTTTCCCCTACCCTAAGTGTTCCACTCACATCCATTCTTACCCCTATGTTTGCACAATTAGCTCAATAATCTTTTTGAAGATTAAATCTTCAATGCCATCTCATAGTTCTCAAAGGCAACAATCCTTAACATGGCCTGCAAAATCCTGCCTGATGTTGGCCATCTGTCTATCTACCTCATCAGGCACCAGATACCTCCTTGCTCTCTGCACTGCAGTCCGACACTGGCCTTCCTTCAGTCCCAAGTGCACATCTATTTCATTTTGTCCCCAGGTTTTGCACATGCTCTATCTTCTGATGATTTTATCCTCCCTTCTTTCACCTAATTAACTCTTAGTCATCCTTTAACCTTGGCTCAATCATGATTTCTTTAAGGAAGGTTTCTCTGATTTTTCTGACTAAGCCAAATTCTCCACCCCCCTGGTAGTAGATTATGAAATAAATTTAGGAAGTTATGACTAGCATTTTTTAAAAAGGGGAATAGAATAGAATAGAATAGGAAAATGTTGGAGTGGGTTGCACATAATAGAGATAAGTATTATTTTATAAACTTTTGTTTCTATGTGTACTAATAAGTTGATGTACACTGGTAATACTTTTACAGTTGCAATTTTTTTGTGTGCACTTTCTAGCTTATTGTTTGACTTTCTCATTAGGTTGAAAGTACAAAGTGGGCAAAGGACAGCGTCTGCCTCCTTTCCATTTTTAAAAAATATTTTATTTATTTATTTATTTATGAGAGACATGGCGGGTGGGGAGGCAGAGACACAGGCAGAGGGAGAAGCAGGCTCCATGCAGGGAGCCCGACGCTGGACCTGATCCCGGGTCTGCAGGATCACACCCTGGGCTGAAGGCAGTGCTAAACTGCTGAGCCACCTGGGGTGCCCCTTCCTTTCCATTTTATCCATAGTCCCTGATCAAATGACTAGCCTTATCTAAGCACTCAAAATATATTTATGGGAAAGAGGGAAGAAAGAAGACAGATACGGAAATTTATACCTAGGGCAGGGTAAGCCTGTACCATCACACTTTATAGTGTGGCCATACTAGCTCTGCCAAGGCAAATTCTGTGGGTTTGTTGACCTCATATTTGAAAACAAGGCTCGGGGATCCCTGGGTGGCGCAGTGGTTTGGCGCTTGCCTTTGGCCCAGGGCGCGATCCTGGAGACCCGGGATCGAGTCCCACGTCGGGCTCCCGGTGCATGGAGCCTGCTTCTCCCTCTGCCTATGTCTCTGCCTCTCTCTCTCTCTCTGTGACTATCATAAATAAATAAAAATTTAAAAAAAAAAATTTGAAAACAAGGCTCCTCATAATGCTTATTTATTTTAATAATGTTTAAACAAGGAGTGAAATGCCTTCATTTACAAATGTTAAGTGAAATGATAAGCTCAGGAAATCTGATATTGCTGTTGGTTGCATTATTTCTTCAGAGGAGATTTAGAAATCCAAGCCTTCCTGAGAACCACTTTAGGGAATCTGTTTCTTTTTCCTTCTGAAAATTTACGGACAATTCAGAAATATGACAACTCATGATTTAGTGTCTCATCCCTGCTTGAGAGCACTTCTTATTCGCTTAAGAAATGATTGTTTCATTCTTGAACTTCTGATTCACTTGTCCCTATGACACAGTACCTCCTCATGTAGTGGACTTTTCTTAAATTATATCACTGCATCACTTGGAATGTAAACTCCACTTTTCATACTAACTAGTTTTACCAAAAATTTCATATGTGTAACTTGTCATTCAAATATATTCTAATTTTTTCATGAGTATAAGGTTCTAAACTGTGTTATACTTTTTACATTGATGGAATTCTGATGTCTTCAGGGAAGTCTCCTCCCCAGTGTTAGTCTAGGACCTCCAGTTCAATCCCTACCCTTTACATCTTTTCTTTGAAGTTGCATAGTCTTTGACTTTTTTTTTTTTTTTTTTTTTTAGTATTTGACTTTTTGAATAAAATGTAGCTGCCTTAAACTCTGGATCAAAAGATTTCTGGGAAGAGGAAGAGTATTTAGCTTCAGAGAGGAGAAAGTAAAGACGAAGTCCTAAAAAGTAGTAAGAGGAAAGAGAATCAGTATTATAAGCCATTCTGTTTGTGTTATAACAGAATGTGGCTCCACATACGGTGAGAAAGTGCCAAATTAGTTGTTTTACTCATTACTGAGAAAACTAAAGGGATGATAAACACTGGTTCAAAGAAAAAGAAGAGAGAGATGTGTAACCAGTAGGAAAAGAGAATGTTGGGACTAAATTGCAAAACTAGATAAAAACTGATTAGTGGGGGAGGGGCAAGATGGCGGAGGAGTAGTCTCCTGTCACCTGTCACAAGTCACCTGTCCCCACCAAATTACCTAGATAACCTTCAACTCATCCTGAAAATCTATGAATTCAGCCTGAGATTTAAAGAGAGACCAGCTGGAATGCTACAGTGAGAAGAGTTCGCGCCTCTATCAGGTAGGAAGACGGGGAAAAAGAAATAAAGACACAAAAGGCCTCCTGGGGGAGGGGCCCGCGAGGAGCCGGGCTGAGGCCGGGGCGAGTGTCCCCAGGACAGGAGAGCCCCGTCCTGGAGGAGCAGGAGCTGCACCAACCTTCCCGGGCGGAAAGGGGCCCGCAGGGAGGTGGAGCAGGACCCAGGAGGGCGGGGATGCCCTCGGGCTGCCGGGGACACTAACAGGCACCTGCGCCCGGGGAGTGCGCCCCGAGCTCCCTAAGGGCTGCAGCGCGCATGGCGGGACCCGGAGCAGCTCGGAGGGGCTCGGGTGGCGGCTCCGCGGAGGGGGCTGCGGGGCGGGAGCGAATCCAACAGCGCAGGTCCCGGAGCACAGGGCGCCGGGACACAGCCCAGGATCCGGCCTCCCCCGGGACAGGCAGAGGCCGGGAGGGCCCAGGACAGCGAGGACGCTCCTGCCCCGAGCTGAGCAGATCAGCGGCCCCGCCCCGGAGCCTCCAGGCCCTGCAGACGGAGAGCCCCGGAGCTACTGCGGGAGCTGACTCCAGGGCTGCAGAGCTGGCCCCGCCACTGCGGTTGTTCCTCCTGGGGCCTCACGGGGTGAACAACCCCACTGAGCCCTAAACCAGGCAGGGGCAGAGCAGCTCCCCCAAGTGCTAACACCTGAGAATCAGCACAGCAGGCCCCTCCCCCAGAAGATCAGCTAGACGGACAGGGGAAAAGCAAGTTATTGACCAAATAGCACTGGAAAGTTCCAGGGGAAGTCCAGAGATTTACAGTATATAGAATCAGAGGATACCCCCCTTGCTTTTTGTTTTCTGTTTGCTCTCCCTCCTTTTTTCTTTTCTTTTCTTTTCTTTTTTCTTTTTTCTCTTCTCTCTTTTTCTCCTATTTCCAGTACAACTTGTTTTTGGCCACTCTGCACTGAACAAAATGACTAGAAGGAAAAACTCACCTCAAAAGAAAGAATCAGAAACAGTCCTCTCTCCCACAGAGTTACAAAATTTGGATTACAATTCACTGTCAGAAAGCCAATTCAGAAACACAATTATAAAGCTCTAGAAAAAAAGCATAAAGGATTCAAGAGACTTAATGACTGCAGAATTTAGATCTAATCAGGCAGAAATTAAAAATCAATTAAATGAGATGCACTCCAAACTAGAGGTCCCAGCGACGAGGGTTAATGAGGTAGAACGAGTGAGTGACATAGAAGACAAGTTGATGGCAAGGACGGAAACTGAGGTTTTGGAATTGTGATGCTGGCCTCATAGAACGAATTTGGAAGTACTCCATCTCTTTCTATTTTTCCGAACAGCTTTAGTAAAATAGGTATGGTTTCTTCCTTAAACGTTTGATAGAATTCCCCTGGGAAGCCATCTGGCCCTGGACTTTTGTGTCTTGGAAGGTTTTTGATGACTGCTTCAATTTCCTCCCTGGTAATTGGCCTGTTCAGGTTTTCTATTTCTTCCTGTTCCGGTTTTGGTAGTTTGTGGTTTTCCAGAAATGCATCCATTTCTTCTAGATTGCCTAATTTATTGGTGTAAAGCTGCTCATAAAAAGTTTTTAAGATCATTTGTATTTCCTTTCTCATTCATGATTTTATTAATTTGAGTCTTCTCTCTCTTCTTTTTAATAAGGCTGGCTAATGGTTTATCTATCTTATTAATTCTTTCAAAGAACCAACTCCTGGTTTTCTTGATCTGTTCCACAGTTCTTCTGGTCTTGATATTGTTGAGTTCTGCTCAAATCTTAATTAACTCTCTTCTTCTGCTGGGGGTAGGATCTATTTGCTGTTTTTTTCTACGGCTCCATTAGGTGCAAGGTTAGCTTGTGTATTTGAGCTCTTTCCAGTTTTTGGGTGGATGCTTGTATTGTGATGTATTTCCCCCTCAGGACTGCTTTTGCTGCATCCCAAAGACTTTGAACGGTTGTATCTTCATTCTCATTAGTTTCCATGAATCTTTTTAATTCTTCTCTAATTTCCTGGTTGACCCTTTCATCTTTTAGCAGGATGATCCTTAACCTCCATGTGTTTGAGGTCCTTCCAAACTTCTTCTTGTGATTCAGTTCCAATTTCAAAGCATTATGCTCTGAAAATATGCGGGGGACGATCCCAATCTTTTGGTATCGGTTAAGACCTGATTTGTGACCCAGTATGTGGTCTATTCTGGAGAAAGTTCCATGTGCACTTGAGAAGAATGTGTATTCAGTTGCGTTTGGATATAAAGTTCTATAATATCTGTGAAATCCATCTGGTCCAGTGTATCATTTAAAGCTCTTGTTTCTTTGGAGATGTTGTGCTTAGAAGATCTGTCGATTGTAGAAAGCTCTACAGTCAAATCACCAAGTATAAGTGTATTATTATCTAAGTATGTCTTTACTTTGGATATTAATTGATTGATATACTTGGCAGCTCCCACATTCAGGGCATAAATATTCCAAAACCAGACAAAGTCCCCACCAAAAAGGAGAATTATAGAGCAATATCCCTGATGAACATGGATGCAAAAATTCTCAACAAGATACTAGCCAATAGGATCCAAAAGAACATTACGAAGATTATTCACCATGACCAAGTGGAATTTACCCCCAGGATGCAAGGCTGGTTCAACACTTGTAAAGCAATCAACATGATTGATCATATCAGCAAGAGAAAAAACAAAAACCAAATGATCCTCTCAATAGATGCAGAGAAAGCATTTGACAAAATACAGCATCCATTCCTGATCAAAACTCTTCAGAGTGTAGGGATAGAGGGAACATTCCTCAGCATCTTAAAAGCCATCTACAAAAGCCCACAGCAAATATCATTCTCAATGGGGAAACACTGGAAGCCTTTCCCTTAAGATCAGGAACAAGACAGGGATGTCCACTCTTACCACTGCTATTCAACATAGTACTAGAAGTCCTAGCCTCAGCAATCAGGCAACAAAAATAAATAAAAGGCATTCGAATTGGCAAAGAAGAAGTCAAATTGTCCCTCTTTGTAGATGACATGATACTGTATGTAGAAAACCCAAAAGCCTCCACCCCAAGATTGGTAGAACTCATACAGCAATTTGGCAGTGTGGCAGGATACAGAATCAATGCCCAGAAGTCAGTGGCCTTTCTATACACTAACAATAAGACTGAAGAAAGAGAAATTAAGGAGTCAATCCCATATACAATTGCACCCAAAAGCATAAGATACCTAGGAATAAACCTAACCAAAGAGGTAAAGGATCTATACCCTAAAAACTATAGAACACTTCTGAAAGAAATGAAGACACAAAGAGATGGAAAAATATTCCATGCTCATGGATTGAAAGAATTAATATCGTGAAAATGTCTATGCTACCCAGGGAAATTTACATATTCAACACAATCCCTATCAAAATACCATGGACTTTCTTCAGAGAGTTGGAACAAATCATCTTAAGATTTGTGTGGAATCAGAAAAGACCCCGAATAGCCAGGGGAATTTTAAAAAAGAAAACCATAGCTGGGGGCATCACGATGCCAGATTTCAGGTTGTACTACAAAGCTGTGGTCATCAAGACAGTGTGGTACTGGCACAAAAACAGACACATAGATCAATGGAACAGAATAGAGAACCCAGATGTGGACCCTCAACTTTATGGTCAACTAATATTTGACAAAGCAGGAAAGACCATCCACTGGAAGAAGGACAGTCTCTTCAATAAATGGTGCTGGGACAATTGGACATCCACATGCAGAAGAATGAAACTAGACCACTCTCTTTCACCAGACACAAAGATAAACTCAAAATGGATGAAAGATCTAAATGTGAGACAAGATTCCATCAAAATCCTAGAGGAGAACACAGGCAACACCCTTTTTGAACTCAGCCACAGCAACTTGCAAGATACATCCATGAAGGCAAGAGAACCAAAGCAAAAGTGAATTATTGGGACTTCATCAAGATAAAAGACTTCTGCACAGCAAAATAAACAGTCAACAAAACTAAAAGACAACCTACAGAATGGGAGAAGATATTTGCAAATGACATATAAGATAAAGGACTAGTATCCAAGATCTATAAAGAACTTATTAAACTCAACAGCAAAGAAACAAACAATCCAATCATGAAATGGGCGGAAGACATGAACAGAAATCTCACAGAGGAAGACATGGACATGGCCAACATGCACATGAGAAAATGCTCTGCATCACTTGCCATCAGGGAAATACAAATCAAAACCATAATGAGATACCACCTCACACCAGTGAGAATGGGGAAAATTAACAAGGCAGGAAACAACCAATGTTGGAGAGGATGCGGAGAAAAGGGAACCCTCTTACACTGTTGGTGGGAATGTGAACTGGTGCAGCCACTCTGGAAAACTGTGTGGAGGTTCCTCAAAGAGTAAAAAATGGATCTGCCCTAGGGCCCAGCAATTGCACTGCTGGGGCTTTACCCCAAAGATTCAGATGCAATGAAATGCCGGGACACCTGCACCCCGATGTTTATAGCAGCAATGTCCACAATAGCCAAACTGTGGAAGGAGCCTCGGTGTCCATCGAAAGATGATGGATAAAGAAGCTGTGGTCTATTACTCAGCCATTAGAAACAACAAATACCCACCATTTGCTTCGCCGTGGACGGAACTGGAGCGTATTATGCTGAGTGAAATAACTCAATCAGAGAAGGACAAACATTATATTGTCTCATTCATTTGGGGAATATAAAAAAAAAATAGTGAAAGGGAATAAAGGGGAGAGGAGAGACCATGAGTGGGAATTATCAGAGAGGGAGATAGAACATGAGAGACTCCTAAGTCTGGGAAATGAACAAGGGATGGTGGAAAGGGAGGTGGGCAGGGGGAGGGGGTGACTGGGTGACTGGCAATGAGAGGGGCACTTGATGGGATGAGCCCTGGGTGTTATGCTCTAGGTTGGCAAATTGAACTCAAATTAAAAAAAAAAAAAACTGATTAGCGTCCCACAGGGTAATAAATTGTAACACTTGATGTTATTTTTTTTTTAATGGGCAAAAATAATTTGCATCACTCATGGAAAAAAAACAATTTGTATTTATCAATCTTCTACAACTTAACATCTAACTTTGTAGAGGGTGGACGCAATTATAGTAAATAGAAAATCAACAAAATTACATCCACTGTTACATACTTTGCAATCACCATCATTATGTTTACACCTGAAACTAACATAATGTTCGATGTCAATTATATCTTAATAGAAAATACAGCAATAACAACAATAAACAACATCACGTAGAGAGAGAGAGATTTAACTTACATGAGCTTGTCAGACAATATTCTAGAATGGCTCTAAAAAGTTATGCCGTGATCTCTCCAAATTTCACATTTTTTTCTTAACACTATGAATTAACAAAGACATCTAAGCACCTAAGTTGCAATAGAGAATATAAAGAAGGGCGATTTTCAACTCCAAGGAATAGAGGAATTTGTGTGTCACAGGACAGGAAAAATTGGAGAGAGAGAGAGTCAGTTCTGTTTCTATGTATTGGCCTAACCAAACTGAACGCACAGCTCAGCAGTGGACCGGGTGGTGAGGACCGGAGCCCTTGAGGAGGCTGACAAACTGTGTGCTTTGCCCCTTGAGGGATCTGTTACTGGGGGATCACTAGAGGCCTTAAATCCATAAGCACACACTGTAAGGAGCAGCAGCTACGTCACAAATCAATTTATGCTGATGAGGGACATCCCTGAATTTGTCATTAACCTTTCCAGCAACTTCCAAAATGAAGATGAGATGCATCAATAACAGGTGAATGGAAATAAATATTCATAGCCAGGCTGAGGGGTGGAAGCCCCAGTAATCTGTAAATTGCATAACCTTTGCGTTTATAGATCAATACCTGCTCTTTATGCATGATTTTCTAGTTTAGAAGCTTTGCAGCCTGTTTCTTTCTAGCTGCAAAACAAGTCTTGTCCTCATTCTATTTGTGCCAGTATCTATATACTCTCTTGGTACTCTCCCCTTTCATTCTCACTAAAGCCTTGCCTAACTGTGTTGTGAGGCTGGGAATTTCCTCAGGGACTTTTAAGAATAGCCAAGACATGACCTTCTGTGTCACTGTTGGTCACTATGGCAACCGTCACCATATTGTAATGACCAAAATCACCTCCACAATCTCCATTCTCAAAAACTCACAAGATGTGTTTGGGCTATAGCCATACCTAAGGGTACATTAAATATATTTGAGGCTGGGAATGCAAATAAAGATCTTTACTGCCTCTTTGAAGATAAAATACACATGCATCAAGTTGATAGTCCCTGCCAGAGAAATTCCCAGAAATTGTAAACAATACACATTTCTTCAAAAAATTGAAATTGTAAAAAAGTACACATTTCTGTTAACTTTGTTTTAAAAAATAAGTCTGTGATTTTTTTGAAACAACAGAAAGCTATAAAGTGGAAAACAGAGGAACACACAAAAGTGAAAGTTTCTATAGCAAGCCAGGCACCCTGGGGAACAGACTTTTTCTTCCTGTCTGGTGCACTCTTCATGGTTTTCCTCAATTTTTCATAGTTATTTTTTCCATCTTAATTATGCAACAAAACTGTTTTGACCATATATATATATATATATATATATATATATATATATATATGTATTTCCAGAGAAGATCTCTTTCTTCTATGTTCTTATAAAAACAAAATTTTCTACCTTAATAGGAATAGAATATGGAAAAGGTGATATAGCCAAAAGCACCAGGAAAGAACTTTTAAGAATATCAGCGGTGTGCCCCTATTGAATAATAGATTTGACATGGCTTCTCTAAGAATAATATTTTCCAGAACTCTATTCTGGGAATTACCGTAAAGGAAGGAATCATCACTTCAGAATTACCTCTTTCCTGTAAGTTCAGTGCGTATAAAATAAAATGCAAAGCCACACCTGTGTATTCTATCTGCCTAACTTCTTGTTCTACCCAGGGCAGGCAACGACTGGGTGAAGTACGTTTGCTTTTCAAAATGCTATTGTGTTGCTTCTGACACTAGATGGGTTGGGAGGTAATTGGTCATATGTTCCTAGACTGAAACACGGGGCCACCACAGTGAAACCAAAAGAAGTAACCACAGAAGTTAACAGGCAAGACTGGTTCATGATCAGGCTGTGAGGGAGGGGACTTTTCTTCTACCTAAGAATCATTTCCAAATCTCTCCCTTTCTCTCTAGCACTTCCTCGTTATCAAAGTATTTTTTTTCTCAGATAAAAGATCTGATCTCAGTTATGCACATCTTACTGTACATTTTTTTGTCTGGCTGAGAGATAAAGCCATTGTTTTTGGCATTTCGATCCAAGTGCCTAATGAAGAGTTAAAGTCAGTTATCCCCACAAAAGAATTTCAGGCATAAGAGTATAGATGGGGAATTTGAGGGAGAAAAGAGGTACTTTCCAGTCAGAAGCTGAAATTGGAACAATCCTGCCGATAGAAAATCAGCAGTGCCTGTGCTCTGAGAGAACCCAGCTTACTTTGAGTCAGATCCTTTGAAACTTCTACTATCTTGTCTTAATCACTTTTCTGTATTATTCTTAGATATACCAGTATCGTTATACTTAGTTAAATTAATTACATCATTATTTTTGTGATTAATTTGTGTTTCTATCTTCCAAATGACACATTTATTTGCCATGTCCAGAGAAAAGTAGAAAACCTCTTAAGTGGTGAGTCCTTATTTTTCTTGATTACAACAAGTGGGCTTCTTTGTTCTCCTTTCTCAGCTCTGAAGTAGGTCACCTGACCATTATTCTTTACCACCACTGCCACTTCAAAATAATTATTTTTTATTCTACTGCCTGGAAAATTCTGTCTTTCTAAGATGCTACATTATCAAATTCCTTTAGCCCTTTTGTTATCCCATGAGTGCCAGTATCACTAGTTGGCT
Organism: Vulpes vulpes; assembly: GCF_048418805.1. NCBI lineage: Eukaryota > Metazoa > Chordata > Mammalia > Carnivora > Canidae > Vulpes > Vulpes vulpes. Next base: position 61,904,347 of record NC_132781.1, read on the forward strand.
ACATCATGTATGTGGTGCTTGTTTATTCTCCCTTAGAGACTTGTTTTTATTTTATCTCTTATTCTTTTAATGTCTTTAAGCTTCTTGTGAAAAAAAAATATTCTTCTCTGTATTCTAAGTAATTTGCATGGTGAATTTTTAAATTGTAGTTGTCCAGTTTCTTATTGCCATATTTGAATTGAAGAGTAATGAGAGGCTGCCTGTCTTACAAAAGACTTGTATCCAAAATATATGAAGAACTCTTAAAACTTATCAATAAGAAAACAAGCAGCCTAATAAAAAAACATGGGCAAAAAATCTGAAGAAACATTCTACTGTAAAAGATACACAGATGGCACATAATCATATGAAAAGATGTTCAATGTAATTTGTTATTAAGGAATCACAAACTGAAACAAGGAGATGCCACCATTAACCTATCAGAATGGCTAAAACCCAAAACACTGACAACACCAAAAATTTGGCAAGTGTTTGATGTGAAACAACAGGAACTCTGATTCAGTGCTGGGAGTAACGCAAAATGGTGCAGGTACTTTTGGTTATGGCTTGTTAGTTTCTCACGAAAGTGGACATAATCTTACCATATATATCATCCAGCAGTCATGCCCGGAGGTATTTACCCAACTGATTTGAAAACTTATGTGTACAAAAAACTTGTACAAGAATGTTTTTTTTTTTTTAAGATTTTATTTATTTATTCATGAGAGACACAGAAAGAGAGAGAGACAGAGACACAAGCAGAAGGAGAAGCAGGCCCCACGCAAGAAGCCGGATGTGGGACTCAATCCCAGGATCATGCCCTCAGCCGAAAGGCAGATGCTCAACCGCTGAACCACCCAGGCACCCCTTCAAGAATGTTTATAGTAGCTTTATTTATAATTGCCAAAAGCAACCAAGATGGCTTTTATATATAAATATACAAACAAATTGGTTTCCATTGTTTTCACACAACGGAATACCAGTGAAGAAAGGAATGAACTATCAAGCCATACAGAGACATAGATAAAGACTTTTACACGCCTTTTGCTGAGTGAAAGAAGCCTGTCTGAAAAGACTATGTCCTGTAGTATTCTATTTGTTTGGGATTATAGGAAAAACCATGGAGACAGTAGAAAGATCAGTGTTGCCAGGGGTTTTTTGTTGGAAGAGGGGAAGTAAAATCAATAGATGAAATACAGAGGGTGCTTTAGGGTGGTGAAGCTGTTCTATGTGATATTGTAATAGTGTAGAAATTACGCTATTCATTTTTCAAAACTCAGAATTTTATAGCAGAAAGAGTCAACCTTAAAATATACAATTAAAGAAATTAGAGACTCCCAAGATGGAATACAGAATATGACAGACAATCTGACTTATGACAAACAACCCCATTGGCAGAATTAAGGGGGAAGAAAGGTGCTGACCTAAGGAGCTCTGGAAATGAGTGGATTCTGTCAGGAATTTTATTTTTTTTATTTTATTTTATTATTTTATTTTATTTTATTTATTTATTTTTTGTTAAATTTTTTAAAAAATATTTTATTTATTTATTCATCAGAGACACACTGAGAGAGGCAGAGACACAGGCAGAGGGAGAAGCAGGCTTCTCGCAGGGACCCCAATGTGGGACTCAATCCTGGAACTCTGGAATCACACCCCGAGCCAAAGGCAGACACTAAACCCCTGTACCATCCAGGAGTCCCTCTGTTAGGAATTTTAAAGGCAAAAAGGACAGTACTTAAAACTGTATCCTAGGGACACCTGGGTGGCTCAGTGGTTGAGTGTCTGTCTTCACTTAGGGCGTGACCCCAGGGTCCTGGGATCACAGGGAGCCTGCTTCTCCCTCTGCCTGTGTCTCTGCCTCTCTCTGTGGGTCTCTCATGAATAAATAAATAAAATCTTTCCAAAAAAAAAAAAGACTGTAGGTGACAAAATTGGTTACCATTACAGGTTAACAATTTTAAAACCACAAGATTAAGTAAAAAGATAGTGGGCACTGTCTTTGTGCTGGAGTTTTCCAGACTGGTACATGATCTTGAAATCATACAAATAACATCATGAATATTACAGAAGATGGTGTATGTAAAGAGTTAAACCCTATTTATGAGGGAGCAAAAGGTAAGCTGACCCTCTACAACACCCTACCTCCTGAGTAGTTATGTGTGACATACCTCAGGCACTCCTGGCTGCCCTAAAGCTAAGGGAAGGAAAAACAAATTACAGTCCTGCAAGATCTGAGTCTCCCTCAGTTTACAGATATCTTAGTGATTTACAAGAAAAAAGCATTCTTATCAATAACTTAACTTCCAGAAGGAAATGTAGATAAAATTAAATGTCCTTATAACCTGCAGCCCATTGACGAATACTTGAGGCAGGCAGAGTATAATGTTCCTCTAGGAAGCTCCCAACTGCCTTTATGTTAATGCTTTACTAGAGGGAAAAACAACTTGACAATGGCAAGGCCTCCAATATCTTGTATATCCTCTTTAGTATATAAAAGTTTTTTGAAAACCTCCCTTTTGCCTTACCTCCCCCAATTCCAAGTGTATAATCAATTGCTCCTCACTACACCAGTGTAGCTCTTTCTGCCCATGAGTCCTGCCCCCATGCTTTAATAAAACCACCATTTTGCATGAAAGGAGTCTCAAGAATTCTTTCTTGGCCATTGGCTCTGGACCTCACCCCACCAAACTTCACCTCCATTTCAAAACTACATCACTATTGTGCAGTTAGCCCACAGTAGCTTCTCAGTAAGAGTGGAGTAATTGGTGTTTTGGGTTTTTAAAAATCATTTTCCCAGTGCTACAAGTTTACTGCTTAACATTTGTCTTTTTTTTTTTTTTTTTTTAAGATTTGATGTATTTATTCATGAGAGACACAGAGAAAGATGCAGAGACAGGCAGAGGGTGAAGTAGGCTTCCTGCAGGGAACCCCACATGGACTCAGCCCTGGAGATCCAGGATCACGCCCTGAGCTGAAAGCAGAAGCTCAATCACTGAGCCACCCAGGTGCCCCTAATGAATGAAATTTAATACTCTAGATGTAAAGAAAATGTGTACATTGGCCACCTAATGGCCACTTGGAAATACTGTGAACAAAAGGTCATTTGGGTGCCAGAAAAAAACCTTCTGATCATTTAGCACATGAAATTTCTGATGATATTACAAGTTAATTACTCATAGATTTGTCAAAGGGGTCTGAAAATTTAGGAAAGGAATGAGTTATCCAAATCAAATGAATGTAATGCCTGTTTTTTTTTTTTTTAAATGTAATGCCTGTTGATGTGGGAAACAAAGGCAGAAGAAAAATTGATAAATTTCCTTACTACATATAGCCCATTGACAAGTCCTTGAGTCAAGAGAGTGAAATTCCTTTAGGGACTAAACTGCCTTGATCTTAATACTTTGCTAAGGGCAAAAGGCAATCTTAGACTGACCCTTGTAAGTCTACTATAAAAATTCCTTTAGAAATTTCCTTTATCTCTAAATCCCCCAAGATACATGTTGGCAATCATTCCCCAAGCATTGTCCCACCAATATGGCCATCAACTTTGAACCCTAATGTTTTTCCTACTTCACCCACGAACTTCATGGTAAATGAACTTTATGGTAATGAAATGTGTGGCAATACAGATAATGTGATAAATGCTGTATTTCTTGTTTATATAGTTACAATCTATAAAACAAATTATTAATTGTAAAATTAATGTAATGACAATTCTTTTATAAAACTATATGTAAAAAAAACAAAAAAAATAAAACTATATGTAAGTTGTTAGGTGGGAAGTTAGAGATAAGCAAGGGGAGAAGGCTTGTGGATCTACAAGGTAGAATTAAAACATCAGTGAGAACTCATGTTTAGCTTAATATAGATATAGATGGTTACACACAGTTATTTAGTTATTTATAGATTCATGTATTTACATTGGTTAGTATTCACAAATATGTTTTCTCACTTTGTCAGGTGAATGGATCAATAACCACCATGCCTCGAGAATAATGAGATTATCAGATTATCTAGTGTTCAAACCTTAGTTTCTGATACCGTCCCCCCCCCCCCCCCCCCGCCAAAAAAAAAAAAGGAAGAAGAACCAAGAATCCTTGAGAAAATGGTTGATTCTAAGGTTGGAGCACAACATGTATTATGTGATCCTGGAGCATCTTGTAGTTCCAGAAAATAAGAAAGTCTTAAAAGGAGATGGTTGGGTGGCTCAGCAGTTGAGCATCTGCCTTCTGCTCAAGGTGTGATCCTGGGGTTCGGGGATCGAGTCCCATATCGGGCTCCTTGCATGGAGCCTGCTTTTCCCTCTGCCTCTCTCTCTGGGTCTCTTATGAATAAGTAAATAATTTTTTTTTTTTTAAAGAAAGTCTTAAAAGGAAACACACAATGATGGGGTATAACAAAATGACACGGAAGCTATGAAAGAGTTCCCAATGGCCAAAGCTGGAACAATTTGAGCAACAAAATAAAGCAATGTTGGATTTTAGACCAAAGTATAAAGTAAATATTCACGAGTTCAAACTACTATAAATAAATGATTTAATTAATAAATAAATGAGAGAGACTAAACAAATCTTCCCTGCAGAAGAATTCCAAATAATTTATGTAGATACTCTATCTTCAAGGAGGTTCAGCATAAGCATGAGCTGTATATAGTGACTTCTTTCTACAGTGTACAGAATACAAAGGACAAAAATAAATCTTTACAGAACAGAAGCCTAACAGACTACTTCAGCCAGATGACCAAGGTTAACATCAATAGCGATGTCATGTTGATATGATAAAGTTGACATGATACACTTGATATAATGTGAGGAGAAATATTACTTTTGTGGGCTTCCTCCCCCAAACCAATAATTCCACTACTTTCATGAGAAAATATCAGACAAATTCTATTTGAGAGACATTCTGCAAAATGTCTGACCAATACTTCTCAAAACTGACAAGGTCATCAAAAACAAGGGAAGTCTAAAGAAATTGTCACAACCAAGAGTTGTCCTAGAAAACTTGACAACTAAATGTAATGTGATAATCAAGATAGGATCCTGAGACAGAGAAAGTTGAATGAGGGAGGAAAAGGATAAGATAAGAACTAGTAAGGAATAGAAAAGGAAAAGTGCATTGAATCTCAAGATAATCCAAAATCTGTATGGCAAGTAATGCCATCATTATATACTTTTTTTTCCTGTAAATGATACTTTCATAGAATAGGTAAACATTGTTAAATGGTTTATAAATTTTACAGTCAACAAGTCCAGATTGCTTAATTATGATCATAGAACAAAATGTGATAGAAAGAATTAAGGAGACTAGATTATCAGCTCTTATAGAAAAATACCAGTAAAAAGTTTAGTATAAATTAAAAATCTTGATTCAAACGCATTTTTTAAAGATATGCTATATCTACCAGAACAAAACTTTTTTTGTTAAGTTAGGCAGTTTTCTGATACTTTATCTTTGAAAGAAGGAAGCTTTTAAAATACTTTATCCTGATGTATTATTTTTTGAATTATATATGTGAAAGAAAAGTTAAAACTTTATATGAGACAAGTTTTATACTGTGGTCTCTTAAATATTTTGCCAAACTAAATTTGTTTGTAGCACAATTTCATTTCACACTCTACACACTCATATTACAAGGTTTGTGAAGCATATTATCAGGAGAATATGGAAACTCGGCATTTTGATTTAATAGAATAAAGTCCTTTGTAAAATTCAAGTGAAAATTCCAGAATGATAGAGATAAATTCAAATAGGAAAGAGTCTCAGTTTCTTCTTTTTTTGGTGAAATTCTCTGGAATAACTTTTGCTATTCCAGTATCTCTGCTTTGATTTAGAAGTTCCTCCCAGAGTTCGAGAGGGACTAGCCTTATTCAAAGGATTTGAAAAGCCATCTACTTCTAAAATAATACCTATTCTGCATCAATTATTAATTAATTTCATCTACTTGTTCTGAAGCTATTTTGAGCTGATTATCTTACTCTATTAAGGAAATATGACAAACAGAAGAGATACCTGAAGTGAATATTTAAATTATAAGAATACTATTTTGGGACTTCTAATGAGTTTTTTGGTTGGAAGAATTTTACAGGAATTATGGAGTAAGATTTCATTCCCATAAAACTGTGAGTGGCTTGGTAGATTTCTTGCTTTTCTCTCACAGGTAAGTATATGAAAAGTCAACTTATTAAAGTGAATATTTTCCCAAACTTATGGAAAGAATTCAGAGTCGTGCTTTTTAAGAAAGTCAATGTAGAAGTGACATTAGCAAAATAACAGCCTACAAGACCCCAGCTTCAGTCTCCCCACGAAGACCAATAATTAGGTAGATAGTCACAAACCAAACATCTCTGGGAGAGCTCCTTAGTCCTCTTAAGAAATTGCAGCAAAACAAAAAATCTGAGAATACTACACACAAAAAGGAAGGAAGATAGTTTCATTTTGCCTGCACTATCTCCCCCTCCCCACCCCACCCCCCACCCCCAGCCAGCATTGCTCAGTGCTAACAGGGAACTCTCAGTTAGAAAAGTTCGCCTTACCAGGAAAGTAAGAACACAGTGGATGAACAACTTCTCTAGCCTTGAAGGGCATTGTAACAAAGGATTCATTTCACTTTCACCCAACCCAGACCAGCAAAATTGAGACATGTAGAGATGGCAAGGAACAAGGAAGAAAAGCAGGGGCTACCAGTAGCCATAGAGACAGCAATCACACTTCACATTGGCCTGTTCAGCAGACAAATCCAGCATCTTTTGCCACTGAAAAAAAACAAAGGCCAGCATTCCTGCCATAGGCTACCTGCTGCAGATTTCACTAGCTTTTACCCCATAGGCATTCATATACACTAATGTCTATCACCTAAATTTCTCCCTGATTTCCCCCCAGCTGCCCCACTAGAGCCAGGAACCACACTGGCAGTAAGTACAGGTCTCTTCTGTTGTCGAGTGCAAGATACCAGATGAGATCCCTCTGACTGACTCCACCATGTACCCACTCATCAGCTGTGTGCTGCTGGCTTGACATCTGTCATCAAACTCCACTGCCATGTGCATAGCTAGGGCGAGACTGTGCTGTCAGAGGAGAACACACCAGTGGCTAGGGCTTTTAGATGTTTCTGAGCTTGGATCAAGCCCTATCTTCTATCATTGCATATGATCATACACAGTGATCAAGCAGGATTTATCCCTGAAGTGCAAGAATGGTTCACCATATTCAAGTCAACAAATTACTCTATACTATATTAATAGAAAGAGAGGTAAAAATCATATGATCATCCCAGTAGATGGGTAAAACACAACGGACAAAATGTAACATCTTTCATGATAAAAAAAAAAAAAAAGATAAAACAAACTGAGTGTGGAAGGAAGATATCTTAACATGATAAAGGCCGTATTTGATAAGCACTCAGCAAACATCATACCTAATGGTGGAAGGTTGAAAGCTATTTTCCTAACATTAGGAACAAGACAAAGGTGCCCACTCTCACCAGTTCTATTTCTTCTATTTCACTGAAGTCCTAGACAGAGAAGTCAGATAAGAAAAAGAAATAAAAGACATTCAATCAGAAAAGAAGTAAAATTTTCTTTGTTTGTAGATGCTATGGTCTTATCTATAGGAAATTCTAGACACCACCAAAGAACTCTTAGAAGTAATAAGCAAATTCAGTAAAGTTATGGGATACAAAGTCAGCACACAGAAATCAGTTGTGTTTTTATACATTAATAAAGAAATATCTAAATAAGAAAGAAAACAATCCTATTCTATTAGCATCAAAAAGAATAAAATACTTGGGAATAAACTTAATCAGGAAGGTGAAAGATCTGTATAGAAAATGCTGAGACTTCAATGAAAGAGATTAGAGAAGACACAAACAAATGGAAAGATATTTTGTGTTCATGGATTAGGTGAATTAATATTGCTAAAATGTCCATACTATCCAAAGCCATCCACAGATTCAATGCAATCCCTATCAAAATTCCAATGGCATTTTTCATAGAAATAGAAAAAAATCTTAAAATTTTTATGGAGCCTCGAAGATCCTTAAATAGTCAAAGCAATCCTAGAAAGAAAAATAAAACAGGAGGCATCACACCTTCTGATTTCAAACTATACTACAAAGCTATAAGAATATAGCTTTCTATAAGAACAGTAGGATAGTGGCATAAAATAGACCAATAGAACAGACCAATGGAATGAGAGCCCTCTCAGAATCTAGAGTCCAGAAATAAACCCTTGGATATACAGTCACTGAATATTTGAAAAGGGAGCCAAGAATACTCTATGGAGGAAAGGTAGTCTCTTCAATAAATGGTGTTAGGAAAACTGGAAAACCACAGGCAAAAGGATGAAATTGGACCCAATCTTATGCTGCTCACAAAAACTTACTCAAAATGGATTAAAGAGTTAAACATAAGAGCTGAAACCATAAAACTTCTGGAAGAAAATAGAAAAAAGCTCCTTGACATTTGTCTTCGCCATGATATTTTGGAGATGACACCAAAAGCAAAAGCAACAAAAGCGACAGTTAAGTGGGACTATATCAATATAAAAAGCATCTGCACAGCAAAGGAAATTATCAAGAAACAGAATAGGTGACCTACAGAATGGGAGAAAATATTTGCAAATCATGTATCTGATAATGGGTCAATGTCCAATACATATATAAAAAAACTCATATAACTCAATAAAAAATAAACAATGTGATTAAAGTAGGCCAGCAACTTGAATAGACATTTTTGCAAAGACATACAAATGACTAAAAAGTAAGTGAAAAAGTATTTAACATCATTAATTATCAAGGAAAAACAAATCATAGCCATAATGAAATATCACCTCACAATTATTAGTATGGTTACCATTAAAAAGGGATAGTCTAAAAAAAAAGAAAGGGGATAGTCTGCCACAAATGGTGTTGTGAAAACCGGACAGCAACACACAGAAGAAAGAAACTGGACCATTTTCTTACACCATACACAAAAATAAATTCAAAATGGATGAAAGACCTAAATGTGAGACAGGAAACCATCGAAATCCTAGAAGGGAACACAGGCAGCAACCTCTCTGACCTTGGCCATAGCAACTTCTTACTAGACACATCTCCAGAGACAAGGGAAACAAAAACAAAAAAGTTCATTTTTGTAATGGTTCAATGTTGTAATGGTTCTTTGTCAAGACAAAAAGCTTCTGCACGGTGAAGGAAACAATCAACAAAACTAAAAGGCAACCTATGGAATGGGAGAAGATATTTGCAAATAACTTATCTGAAAAAAAGTTAGAATCCAAAATCTATAAAGAACTTATCAAACTCCACACCCCAAAAATAAATAATTCAGTTAGGAAATGAGCATAAGACATGACTAGACATTTTTCCAAAAAAGATATACAGATGGCTAACAGACACATGAAAAGATGTTCAACATTACTCATCATCAGGGAAATACAAATCAAAACCATAATAATACCTCACACCTGTCAGAATGGGTAAAATTAACAACACAGGAAACAACAGATGTTGGCGAGGATGTGGAGAACAGGAAACCTTGCACTGTTGGTGGGAATGCAAACTGATGCAGCCACTGTAGAGAACAGTATGGAGGTTCCTCAGAAAATTGAAAATAGAGCTGCCCTATGACCCAGCAATTACACTACTAGGTATTCACCCAAAGGTTACAAAACTAGATTCAAAGGCCCAAGTGCACCTTCGTGTTTACAGCATCATTATCTACAATAGCCAAACTAAGGAGAGAGCCCAAATGTCCATTGACTGATGAATGGATAAAGAAGATGTGAAATATATACAATGGAATATCATTCAGCCATCAGAAAGAATGAAGTCTTGCCATTTGAAATGACGTGGATGAGCCAGTGTATTATGCTCTGTGAAATAAGTAAGTCAAAAAGACAAATACCACCATATGATTTCACTTACATGTGGACTTTAAGAAATGAAACAGAAGAACGTGGGGGTGGGGGTGGGGAAAGAGAGGCAAACCATAAAAACAGACTCTTAACTACAGAGAAGAAACTGAAGGCCGCTGGAGGGGAGGTGGGAAGGGGGATGGGTTAAATAGGTGATGGGGATTAAGGAGGACACTTGCGACGAGCACTGGGTGTTGTATGTAAGTGATGAATCACTGAATTCTATACCTGAGATCAATTTTATCATATATGTTAAAGTAGGATTTAAATAAAAACTTGGAAAAGAAAGAAAAAAAGAGATAACATGTTGCCAAGGCTGGAGAAAAGGGAACTGTTTTGCTTTGTTTATGGGAATGTAAATTGTTGCATCCACAGGGGAAAACAATATACAACTTCCTCACAAAACTAAAAGTAGAACTACCCTGTGATCTAGTAATCTCACTTCTGGGTATGTATCTGAAGGAAATGAGAACAGAATCTCATATAGATATTACACTCTCATGTTCATCACAAGATTATTCACAATAGCCAAAATATGGGAACAGCTAAAGTGTCTGACTATGGGTAAATAAATAAAAATGCTATGGTGTATGCATATAATATGGAATATTATTCAGCCATAAGAAAGAAGGAAATCTTTCCATTTGCAACAACGTGTATGGTACTTGAAGGCAGTGTGTTAAGTGTAATAAGTCAGATAGAGAAAGACAAATACTATATGATGTCACTCATATGTGGAATCCAAAAAAGCAGAGAATATGATGGTGGTTATCAGGGGCTGGGAGTGAGGCAAATGAGAGGATGTTGGTCAAAGGTACAAACTTCTAGCTACAAGATGAATAATTTTTGGAGGTGTGATAGAGCATGGTGATTATAGTTTGTTTTTTTTTTTTAAGATTTTATTTATTTACTTGAGAGAGCACAAGCAGAGGGAAGGACAGAGGGAGAGAACAAACAGACTTCTGCTGAATGGGAACCCTGACTTGGGGCTTGATCCCAGGAACCTGAGATCATGACCTGAGTCAAAGTCAGATACTTAATAGCCTGAGCCATTCAGGGACTCTTATTATAGTTATTAATACTGGGTTATATTCTTGAAAATTGCTAAGAGAGTAGATCTAATAGAGTAAATGCTATAGTAAATTTTCTCAGTACAAAAAAGAAATAGTTATTACATGATGCGATGAAACTATTAGCTAATGCTATGATGGTAATCATTTTGCAATATAATCAGTAGATCAACAGCATTTACACCTTAAACTGACACTATACTATATGTTGATTATATCTCAATAAAATTGGAAAAAAATAAGAAACTCAATGTACTAGGGCCAGTAAGTTATGAAGAGAAGGTCAAATAGATTTGGGTTCAAATCATCTCTGCCTCTAACTTGCATGTGTAACCTTGGACAAGTCATGTTACCAAGGGCCTCCTGACTTCAGCTCTTCCCCATATTTCTACTTGGAATAAGATGAGTAACCTGGAGCTTTCCATGGTTAAGTAGTTTGCTGAAGGTTACCAAACACGCATTGAGACAGGAATTAAATTCAGAAAGTCTACTTCCAGGGGCTGAGTTCTCAAACAATAACCAAAGAACCTTTGCAGAAAATCAATGGCCAGTTGATTTTCTGCAAAGCTGACAAGATAGTTCCCTGGGGGAAAGATAGTCTTTTTAATAAATAGTTCTGGAACAAGTTAATATCCACATGGAATAAAATGAATCTTGATCTTTGTTTCACATCAAACACAAAAATTAACTTAAAATGTATCATATGTCTAAACATAAAAAACTATCAGATTTCTGGAAGAAAACACATGAGAAAATTTTGTGACCTTGCAAAGGGTTTTCTTGCAAGATAGTAAAAGTACTAACCATAAACGAAAAAAAATTGTTGAATTTGACTTTACCAAAATGAAAACCAGCTGCTTTTCAAACAACACTGTTAAGAAAGTGAAGTCAAGTCACAAAAAGGGAAAAGATATTTGCAACACATATATCTGACAAGATTCATTCGTAATATATAACAGTCATTCATAATATATAACAGCTCGTACAGCTCAATAACAGAGAAACAAAGCAGTTAATAATAAGTAGGGAAAAGTTTTAAACGGGTACTTTATTTAAAAAAGTGTGTTGATTGGCCAATAAGCATATGAGAAACTGCTCGGGATCATTCATGGTTAGATGGGTTGATAGCTTTGTCAAAACTCATCAAACACTACACTATAAAAAGATGCTTTTATTGTACGTGAGATAAACCTGGGTATGTCTACTCTTTGTACCCTTATTGAAACAGAATGCCAGAATGGCAGCTCCTGGAGTTTTTCACAAATGGGAAACATGATGTCATCTTCATGCCAAAATTGTAGGTCTTAGATCTGGAGAAGAAAGCCAACACCCTTTGAAGCCAGGAATATTGTCCTGACTCCATCTGGGGCTCTGATTGGAATTCCAGCAGCTTTTCAGACACAGCCCTCCCATGGGTGACGCTGTGGCATTCCTCTGTTGATTCATTCAGTGGCTTGTAAAATATGGGGCAAGTTCTATCACTCTGCTTCATCATTTGCTATTTCTGAGGCTCAGATGACACCAAACCCATCTGAAATTTTTATTCCAGCAAGTGAGTATCAGCAAATTGTATGAAAAATTTCAAAGACAATGAACACAGAGCCTTTTCTTCTGAAAAACATAATCTGCTTTTTTTTTTTTTTAAGATTTATTTATTGAGAGAGAGAGAGAGAGAGAGAGAGGCAAAGACACAGGCAGAGGAAGAAGCAGGCTCCATGCAGGGAGCCCCATGTGGGACTCAATCCCAGGTCTCCAGGATCAAACCCCGGGCTGCAGGCGGCGCTAAACCGCTGTGCCACTGGGGCTGCCCTAAATAAAATAATTTTAAAAGGCTCTTAACTTGTCATATTTTAAATAACACAATTTATGAGTGGGAAACAATCTGTAAAACCCAGAAGATGAAGACTAATCTTAAAAAGTATTAGTGACTATACATACTATTAAAATGCAATTTTATAAATTAAAATGTGGAAAAGCGAAAAAATGTCATCATTATGACATTTTCTCCTTAAGTTTAAAATATTTTTCAGAGGAAAAGGTTTTATTTGTTTTGGCTCAAATGCATTATATACTTAAAATTACATATAATCAAAAAGTGAAAGTATTATGTTTTTAGTGTTCCTCTGGGGATTGAAAACATTGTCAAATGTTGTGGTTTTACAATGATTTACCAGAGTAGTTAACAAAATCAACTACATCCAGCTTCTATATGTAAAATATATGCTTGATATATTTGGAAATAATTGGAAAATAATTGCCAGAAGCATTTCTTTGGATTAGAAGGACTTCAAATAATACAAGTTGGATATCATTTTTTATATTAGCAAAATCATACATTTTCATTGAGATGGCCACTCTAAGTTTTAAAACAATTCTGAGATTTTTGCAAATAAGTAGAAACAGTGCATTAAGTATTAATCCCAGAAGAGCATCATGCATGTTTTCAGAATTTTTCCATTATGCTCTGAACACCCTTCACCAAGTGAGGGGTGAGATGGCATAGTTTTAAGGCCCACATGGCAGACACCATGACTTGGTGACCTTTATAACATTTCACCAGAAGTTGTGTCAACATCAAAATGTTTTGACTTTTTCCTGCAGCCCTGCCAAAGAAAATAATTTCCTTTTAGAACCTCCAGCTTAGAATCTAGGTCAATGGAGGGCTTTATCTAAACCAGCCAAATTTTCTTTTTCAGAATGAAACCACAGAAGTAAATATAATTTGAGATTACGAATTCCCATAACAAGGAAGAAGGAAGTTTGTCAGATAAAACCTCTAAGGGATTTTTGATGAAAGAAATATTTAAATCCCCTTCTTTTTCCCATTACAAGAAAAAAAAAAATCCACAGATATTATCTTTTAACAGTTGATTTTAAAGCTTTTTATTTTTTTAAAGATTTTATTTATTTACTCATGAGAGACACAGAGAGAAAGTGAGGCAGAGACATAGAAAGAGGGAGAAGCAGGCTCCCTGCAGGGAGCCTGATGTGGGACTCAATCCTGGCCTCCGGGATCACACCCTGGGCAGAAGATAGGCACTAAACCTTAGGCAACCACCTAAGAATCCGGATTTTAAAACCTTTTAAATAAAAAGTAAAATGCATATGCACATGGCACTTATCTATCTAGCCACTTCTAAGACTAAGCAATATAACGTATTATTATACTTGCTTTTTTAAAAATAGATTTTATTTATTTATTCATGAGAGACACACAGAGAGAGGCAGAGACACAGGCAGAGGGAGAAGCAGGCTCCATGCAGGGAGCCTGATGTGGGACTTGATCCCAAAACCTGGAGATCATGACCTGAGCCAAAGGCAGAGGCTGAACACTGAGCCACTCAGTTCCCCTATACTTACATTTTTATTTTTTTATTTTTTTAAAGATTTTATTTATTTATTCATGACAGACACACAGAGAGGGAAAGAGAGTCAGAGACACAGGCAGAGGGAGAAGCAGGCTCCATGCCGGGAGCCCGTCTTGGGACTCGATCCCGGGACCCCAGGATCGCGCCCTGGGCCAAAGGCAGGCGCTAAACCCCTGAGCCACCCAGGGATCCCAGCAAGAGCTTTTCATGAGCATCTTTATACAAGACTTTCCATGTACATGACTGAGAATTTCTCTACGACAGACACTTAAAAGGGATAAAGTGCAGAGTAAGATGGACATTTCTTCAACTGCAACCAGGTATTGCCAAGCTGTTTCCCAGGTACTTATGTGCATTTTTATATTTCCTCTAGCCATGTCCAAGTTCCCATTTCCCCTGTAACACACCAAACGTCAGTGTCATCAGATTACCAATTGTTGGATATGAAATACTATCTCATTGTATTTTAAATTTTATTTTCTTTGAAAACTAATGAAACTAAGTATCTATTAAGTTCTGAAAATCACCTACTCATGTTCTTGTTAATTCTTCTATTGGATTGTTTTTCTGGGCCTTTCAATATACAGTAGTTTATAATATATTCAAGACACCAATTGCAGAAGACTGAGATTTTCATTGTTTAAAATTAATCTGTTAGGCCATTTATATGTGCCAATTTAATTCCAATTTCACTGGGTCTCAGTAGAACAGTTTTATATTTATTTTACACCTATCCTGAGTCTAAAGCCTCACTCCTTGATATTGTATGCAAATTCTCTTATGTATACAAATTCTTTAATATTCTTTGATCTGTTTCTCTATATATCTATCTGTCTCATGGAGACAAATACAGCATCATGTTTAAGAGGACAAAGCAGGCTCTGAGTCAGATTGACACCTTCTAGATTTTAATCTCAGATCTGTACTTACCAGCCATTTAACAATGAGTACATCATATAACTTCTTTGTGTCTCAGTATTTTCATCTGTTCAATGTAGAAAATAATAGTACTTACCTCATCGAGTTATAATATAGATAGAACACTTAGCAACCTGCCTGGCACAGAGTAACGCTCTATGTTAGCTATGATTACCATTCTATAAATATTTTTAAATTACAATGTTACTGACAACTTTCAAAACTTTAGTTTGATATAAATTATACTTAACAGAGTATCAAAAAGTAATCAAAAGTAAATGCCTATAGCCTCAAAGCAGCTCTTTCCTTAGATATTTAAATATTTAATTACTGTGCTGTTTTTGACATATGACCACAAATTCTTTGATAGTCCTGTTCCAGGAGATGGAACTTAATATCCTTCCCCTTAAATATGGGATGGACTTAGTGACTCCTTTCTAACAAAGAGGATGCTAAGGAAAACACTTTACAGTGGAGCAACCTGGATAATAGCACTTTAAACAGGTAATCAAAGTTAACATTATCAGTAATAAATAATGTAGATAGCATGTGCCCCAATATTATACAATAAGAAGGGCACTTATGTGATGGTTTTCACAAAAATTCACAAGTCCAGTCTATTCATGAGGAAACATTAGGTAAATTCAAATTGAGAGATATTCTACAAAATATCTGACCAATACTCATCAAAGTGTCAAGGTCATAAAAGACTGGGAAATGATCACAGATTGGAGGATTCCATGGAGACATGACAGCTTAATGTAGTATAGTATCCGGGCTTGAATCCCGAAACAGAAAAAAGAGTGGAAAAAAAGATTGTAGTTTAGTTCATAGTGTTTTACTAATGTTAATTTCTTAGTCTTGATAATATACCACAGTTATAAAAGATATTAACATTAGAGGAAGCTAAGTGGAGGTGTATGAGATGATTGTAGGATCTTTGCAACTCTTCTGCAAATCTAAAATTGTTTTAAGGTAAAAAGTTTAAGAAATGAATGCCCATATAATTTTACTACAGTTATGTTGAACCAAGACCATTTATAATTAGACAAAAATATATAGATAGCTTATACAATGAGATTATATATCTTCATTTTCTTTGCTTGGGGGCCCAATATATTTATAATTAAATTTACTGGGTGTATGTTTCAATGATCTGTAACACAATATGAATTGTCTAGGAAGATGTATCCTTTGGAGGATAATTAACATTTAGTTAGATTTAATTCTAGGTGATGAGAGAGTGTACAGACAGAGAAGTGGATTTTTTTCTACATTCTGTTTAAATATTATCTATGCCCCCAAATGACCCATACACATTAAAATTAACTTAATTATTAGTTTAATTTTCTTTCATTCCTCGCTGTTAGGGTACTAGAACTTTTAATTTCTTAAAGATGTTTACATAAATACATATAATCTATTACTTTGGAGTTGTATTAGTCCAAACTAACAAAAATCAATTAAGGAATCCATAAAATATGAGTTAATTTAACAGCAAAGTAAACATTACATGGATACCAGGATATTTAACAGAATTTTAAAAATCTACCTAGAAAATTTAAGTGGAATAATTTTTATAGGGCCATATAATTTGCAATCTTATCTGAGATTCATAGAAACCAATTTTATCTATCTATCTATCTATCTATCTATTTATTTATTTATTTTTAAAAGATTTTATTTATTTGAGAGAGAGAGCTTGAGCAGAGGGAGGAGCAGGGGAGAAGCAGACTCCGTGCTGAGCAGCAACCCCGATGCAGGGCTGGATCACAGGATCCCAGGATCATGACTTGAGCCAAAGGCAGATGTTTAACTGGCTAAGCCACTCAAGCACCCCCCCCTAGAAATCAATTTTAAAAGACTTTAATCATTGACAAATAATTTAGTTACAAACCTATGCTTATATTCATGTACTTTCAATGTCAATTTGGGTAATGATGAATTACATAAGGAAATAAAAGAAATTTAGAAAATTTTTACCATTTTGGTCTTTGTGCAAAATTCAGAATTTTTCACTAATTAAAGTTTCATATTTGTAACCAGATTTTGAATAGTTGCAATTCACTATCATCATAGGAATAAGAACATATATTCAAATATTTTAAACCTAAACCTGTAAAATAATTGAATCAGCTAAATATGTTGTCTTAATTAAAATTAGTGGAGAAAAATCAACTACACTTTATTTTTTTTGGTTTAAAATTTCTAGTAATAAAAGATTCTCAAATGGAAAGGATTTTCAGTTTGTAATCTTAAGATTAATTTTTCTTAAAAGTGTGGCAATTGGAACGGGCTTCTTTCAGGCTCCCTTATTTCTAGCTAGCAATGGCTTCAAGCAAAAGAAAAATCTTTATGTATTTTATTTTATTTTATTTTATTTTATTTTATTTTATTTTATTTTATTTTATTTATTTGAGAGAGAGAAAGCATGAGTTGGGGTTGGGCTTTGGGGCAAGTGTGGAAGGAGAAGAGGAGCAGACTCATCACTGAGCATAGAGCCCTAGTGGGATTGGGTTGGGGACAGGGCTGAGATCATGACCTGGGCTGAAGTCAGATACTTAACAGAGTCACCCATGTATCCCTCTTTCTGGTTTTAATATGTAAAACTTTTAGCCTTTTAATGAGTACTATTTTTGACATGATATCAGTTTTAATATATCTGTTTATTGTCTCTGATTAAGCTTACATTAAACAAGCTACTGTTTCTAAGTCAGATCTTTTTCTACCTTTTTCTCATTAGAATGCTTCTTTCAGTATAACGCCTTTTCTTATAGATAAGAAAAGAAGTTATACCTAAAACTAGGATTATTAGTTTATTTTTTTTTTAGGATTATTAGTTTAAAATAGAATTCATTCTAACAATCCTGATTTGTTTTCCATATTTATATTTATTCACATTTGTCTTTACTAAATTTCATGTGTTATTTTATTTTATTTTTTAAAGATTTTATTTATTTTATTTTATTTTTTTTTTATTTATTTATGATAGTCACACACAGAGAGAGAGAGAGGCAGAGACACAGGCAGAGGGAGAAGCAGGCTCCATGTACCCGGAGCCGGACGTGGGATTCGATCCCGCGTCTCCAAGATCGCGCCCTGGGCCAAAGGCTGAGCCACCCAGGGTTCCCCTTTTTAAAAGATTTTATTTATTTATTCATGAGAGACACAGAGAGAGGCAGAGACATATGCAGAAGGAGAAGCAGGCTCCCTGCAGGGAGCCCGATATGGGACTGGATCCCAGGACAAACCCAGGATTACATCCTGAGCCAAAGGGAGACGCTCAATCACTGAGCCTGGAATCCAGGCATCCCCCAAAAGTGAAAGAATTTAAAAGCCATTATCTTTAGCCAATATCCAAGTGAGCAAACTGTCAAAAGCGGGGAGAAAGAAATCATAATGAGGAAAACAGTGCAGACATGGCTTAATTAAGCTGGAGATGCAAACATAAGGACACAGAGATCCTCAGCTCATGTATATGCCACAAATCACAAGGTTTCTCAGAAAGATCACAAGAAGTAAAACTGCCTTCCCTAATAATTGTTAGCCTACTCAGGGAGCATTCCCTTTTTGATTTTAGCCAATTTTTGTACGTTAGAAAAAAAAGAAAACATGAGATTTTATTTTGAAAGTTGTTTGAGTTTTTTTCTCTTATAGCTATGACTTTGCCTTTGTAGAAACAAACTTTATAAGCAATGGTGTGCTAGCTGATCCTGGCTCTTAAGAGCAGATTTTCAGTTAATCAGAAATTTTACCAGCCAGTTGTGAAAACATTGGTAGCTTGAAAAGAGCTATGATGAAAGTATTTACACCTTAGAAATTGGCAAATGCTACAAAATAGGGCTCTCATTGTGAAGAGCTTTTGCCAGCACACTACTGTCACAGTTTTTGTCTTCCTCTGGTGGTGGTCATGGAAGTGTGCCTCTCAGATCTCCAACTGCAAGGAGCCTAATGGACTCCTGCCCTAAAAATCTAGCATTGCTTTTGTCTTAATGCCAGCCTTCTGAATACTGAATAAATCAGGGGGCCAGGATGCTAAGGTAGATCCCCTTCTTAGAAGATGTAGATTCCTTCTGACAGGTCACTTTTGTGGAGGCCAAGAAAATTAAGGCCATTCCACCTTAAGTTCAGCGTTAGCACAAGTACAGCCATCCCAGGCCCCCGTGAATAAGAGCTGAACTTTACCTTACTTCAGTTACAGGAAGAAAACAGCTTACAGCTTAACACTAGAAAGCCCCATGTTAGAATGAGAACAGAGCCCAAGCCAGGGGCAGAAAGTCCCATATCAGAATGAGAACAGAGCTCAATGCCCTTGAAAGCCCCATATGAGAATGTAAACAGAACTTGAGAAATTCCTCGCCCCCTCTGTAGGTCCCCTAGACCAGCCCTTAAAACTAAGCTGAAACCCACCTCGGGGTCCAAGTCTCTGCTCCGCTGTGTCGGGTGCACTTGGACCCAAGCTCGAGCTTGTAAATAAACCCTCGTGTGTTTGCATCGGTGTCAGCTCCTTGGTGGTTTCTCAGATACATAATCTTGGGCACAACAACTTTGCCTTTACAATTCCCGGATGACCTTACTTTGGTAAGGACTGCACTGCAGTCCAAAATGCCACCATCCAACTTTTCACCCGTACCATGACCCTAGCTCAGACCTGCACCATGGTCTGATGCCTCTCACAGCCATCTCCAGCTCCCTCCCCATTGTCACTCACAGGCATCTACTCTAGTAAATCTCTTGCATGTCCAAACCTGACATCTGCTCTTTAGAAGATTTGGACTAACTCGCACCTACACAAATGCATCTTGAGCTGCACCCTAGCAATTATTCATTGCTAATTCAGAGATATTAATAGATGAAATATGAACAGATGAGACATGAAGAGATGAATCCATATTTCATTATCACCAGTCTATTTTTCCACATGCAATCCTATCCTCTAGGTCCATATTCCATGATGAAGTCTTCCAGTTCATTCAAATTCTACTTTTCTACCCTACACAGAATATTTACTCATTTTTTTTTAATTTTTTTTTTATTTATTTATGATAGTCACACACAGAGAGAGAGAGAAGCAGAGACACAGGCAGAGGGAGAAGCAGGCTCCATGCACCGGGAGCCTGACGTGGGATTCGATCCCGGGTCTCCAGGATCGCGCCCTGGGCCAAAGGCAGGCGCCAAACCGCTGCGCCACCCAGGGATCCCTATTTACTCATTTTTTAAACAGATTTCTATTGAAGTATAACACACATACTAGAAAGTGCACGTTTTAGACTCACTGAATTTTAACAAACTGAACTAGCTTCCAGATAAAGAAGCCGAATATTACCAGTACCCTAGAACCTTCTTTTATGTTCCTTTCTAATCACATACTGTGTCCCAGGGATTACCATGATTCTGAATTCTGAAAGCGTACTTTGCTTTTTTACTTTTTTTCTTTATCACATAATATGTAAGGTTTTGTGTCTGGCTTTTTAAACTCAACAATACACTTGTGAGATCCATCCATATGTAATTGTGTATAACTAGAGAGTATTCTCAATGTTGAATGCTGTAGAATATTCTACTATGTAAATATATCATAATCGATTTATACATGCTATTGCTGATAGACTTTTCTGTAATTTTCAATTTAACACCACAACAAAACAGTACTGCTATGTACATTCTCTTTTTTGTAAGTTTTTATTTAAATTCCAGTTAGTTAACATACAGTATCATGTTAGTTTCAAGTGTGCAATATATTGATTCAGCACTTCCATTCAACACTCTATGCTTATCACAGCAAGTGCACTCCGTAAGCCTCATAATCTGTTTAACCCATCCCCCAACCTACTGCCCCTCTGCTGACCATCAATTTGTCCTCTATAGTTAAGAGTCTGTTTCTTGGTTAGCCCTCCCGCCCCCTCTCTGCCCTTTACTCATTTGTTTTGTTTCTTAGATTCCACATATGAGTGAAGTCATTTGTCTCTCTCTGACTGACTTGTTTCACTTAGCATAATACATTCTAGCTCCATCCATGTTATTGTTTTTTTAAAAAAAAGATTTTATTTGTTTCTTCATGGGAGACACAGAGATAGAGAGGCAGAGACACAGGCAGAGGGAGAAGCATCTCCCTCTGGGAAGCCTAATGCAGAACTGGATCCCAGGACCCTGGGATCACAACCTAAGGCAAAGGCAGACACTTCACCCACTGAGCCACACAGGTGCTCCTCCATCCATGTCATTGTAAATGGCAAGATTTCATTCTTTTTTATGACTGAGGAATATTTCCTTATATATCTCATATCTTCCATATATATATATATATAACGTATATATATGAAATATAATGTTGGGCTGGCTGAGAGACAGGGGCCCCCCAAATGGTGGACATCTCAGATTGGGTCAAAATGGTTGATCTTCCTGCCAAAGCAGCCATGACCACCACATCATCTCCAGTAAATCGAAACCTAGACGGGAAACTGAAACTTTCCAGCCAGGGACCACCCCCCATCGTCTGTACTATCCCCACCCGCAGCCAATCACCTAGGGACACGGTGTCCCTTGTCTAATTTGGCAAGGGACCCACCTGGATCCAGACCCAGAACCAAGGCTTAAAAACCCCACACTCCCCAACCCTGGTGTGACTTCCCTGGCTCGGGCCACCTCTCCCAGTCATGGAACCTCGCCCAGGAGCACTCCCCATTAAAAGCACTCTCAAACCTATTGCCTGGCTTTGCTGTTTTTTTTTTTTTGTTGTTGTTGTTGTTGTTGTTTTGTTTTGTTTTTCTCCACCATTCATTTTGGAAAAAATCTAACATATACTACATCTTCTAAATTCAACATCAAAGGAATAACAGGCATTGGTGAGGATGTTGAGAAAAGAGAACCTTCTTGCACTGTTAGAGGGAACACAGACTGGTGCAACCACACTGGAAAACAGTATGGAGTTTCCTTAAAAAGGTAAAATGATAACTCCCTATAATCCAGCAATTTCACTACTAGGTATTTACCCAAAGAGCACAAAAATACTAATTCAAAGAGATATATGCACCCCGATGTTTATAGCAGCATTCGCTATAATAACTAAATTATGGAAACAGCCCAAGTGTCCATAGACTAATGAGTGAATAAAGAAGTGGTACACTTATTGATGAAATATTACTCAGCTATGTACCCTCTATTACATGTCTTTTAAGGAATATGTACACATGTACACTTATATTGAGTTTATATTTACATTGAGTTTGCAAGAAAAGATTTACTGGGTCATATGCAATGTGTATGTCAGCTTAAATAGATGCTGCCAGTTTTCCAAACTATAGCATTTATACTCCTATCAGAAGAGATTAAGAGTTCTTGTCGTTCCACATCCTGATCTACACTTAAATATTGTCTTTTTATTTTAGCCTTTCTGATGGATGTGTTTCATTGTTCATCTGCAGTTGTGTTAGTACTTAGATGGATCTCTAATTGTTTTGTTTCTGAACCATTACATCACAAAGAATTATTACTATTGATTTTTATTTTACTTCTTTATTACATCTACTTGTTCTTTGAATCAGAAATGTTTGCTAATCTTGTATCTTTCTGATATGAATAGAATAATATTTGTCTTCCATTTCTCCCCAAGCTTTTCTTAGTCATTGATAAATTTGTAGCACTTTATTTATGGATTAGTGATGCAAATTTTAGGAACTACAATTGGTACCTGAATGTGTTCCTTGGAAAAGCTCTACTAAGACAGGTCCTTATACTTATCAAATTGCTACTACACACAGGGGTGGCAGAAATGCTGGATTTTTCCTACTGTTCTGCCCCAGGGCTTATCAAGAAAAAAGGCCCATCCAAGTGTTTCCCAATTCTGTTGGCTTTGCGAGGGCAAGTGGTCTCTCTTTCCTTTCTAACCAGACCCCATAAGATTTTTGCTATCCTAGAATGTAAAATTTAGTCATTTATACAGTAAAAGTACCTAACTTTGTTTCCAAAGGGATACAAATTTATTTTTTCAAACAAATCAGATATCAATAGTACTTTTATTTGGAAGCATGGATATTATCATCCCTGGCAGTAATTTTATCTTCAGAATTGAAAGACTCTCAGAAATAGGTTTCTGAAATCTCTTAAGCATGCCAGTTCTGCTTTTACTTAGTATCCAACTGATCTCTAATTCTATATGCCTTGATTTTTATTTTTTTTTAAGATTTTATTTATTTATTCATGATAGACACACACAGAGAGAGGCAGATGGAGAAGCAGGCTCCATGCAGGGAGCCTGATGTGGGACTCGATCCCGGGACTCCAGGATCATGCCTGGACCGAAGGCAGGCGCCAAACCGCTGAGCCAACTAGGGATCCCTATGCCTTGATTTTTAAACTGATGAATGCAAATTCTGCATTCTGGCCAGAGCTAGCAAAATAATAATTATATATATTATAGAATATTATATATAATTAAATATATATAAATCATATAATAATATAATTATATAATAATTATATATATAATTGAGCCTTGAAAACAAAAACAAGTTATACAATAAACATGTTATACAATCATCAGAAACACCTACACTTCCTTAGGAAGTGATTGTATAACTTGTTTTCAAGGCTTAAGGCAATAACGTATACTAATACATTACTACAGATTACATTCTTCTCTCATCCAGATATATTTTTAACCACAGTCATCTTTATTACTGGAGTAAATGCAAACTACTTGCTTGGAGAAGATTTTTGCAACCATACTGGAGGAATTATTTTAGCAGGCTGACACATGTCACTCTTTTCAAGCAAGGACCGATGAATTTGCAACTTTCAGAGTTTCATTTCTTCAGATGGTTTTCCTGGAATAAGTGACTTGATGATTATTAACAGCCCTTCCAACTCTGCATTTTCATGGTTCAGTGCTTGGCAAAATTTCAAAAGAATGCAAACATATATCTTGTTTATTTCATATATTTTATAGTCCTTAAAACATTTGGCCATGTGATGGGCTCTTAATATATTTATTTTAGTTTTTGTTTTTGAGAAAAAAATTATTAATGCCTAACGACTGAAGAATGAGAGAATAAAAATTGTCTTTAAAAATAACATTTAGGGGAAACTTGGCAGCTTAGTCAGTTGAACGTCTCTTGATCTCAGCTTAGTTCTTGATCTCAGGGTGGTGGGTTGGAGCCCTATGTTGGGCTCCACATTGGGCATGACACCTATTAAAAAAAAAAAAAACGTTTAAAGCTCTAGTAAAAGGAAACAAACTTTTAAAGTGATGTAGTGGGAGTTTTAATAGATAATAACCGTCACCACCATCACCCCACTACTACTGTAAAATATGATCTTGACCTATCTAACACATTAGCATTTCTAGTAATCATACCAATTCCTACTGATAATTCATCATAGTCAATTCAAGTTCTTTTCCACAGTTAATAGCTATAGTTTATTCAGTATGATTATGCTGCAGTTAAGTTAAATACTAATCCTTTCAGTTGATCTTAATGCAATGTCCTCAGATAATGGAGATCAAGGAGAAAGAGAGGAAAACATAATGAAAGCAAAGTATTTTATTTGCCAGAATTCCTCATAAAAATAAAATTGTAATTTTTGAAAAAATACTATAATGGCAAGTAAGGAGAAAGGCAAATTTCCTAAAGGGTGATAAATGTGATCTGAAATGTGAGAAAACAGAAGAATTTGAGAGGAGAAAAAGAGAAAGAGAGTGAAGAAGAATTAGTAAGATATAAAAGACCATAGGAATTTCAATGGGCCTCTTTCCTCCCCAACTAGTATTTCTTTTAAAGGTTTTGCTTAATTGATTTATTTGTTTGAGAGAGAAAGCATGTAGAAGGGCATAGTGGAAGAGAGAGGGATAAGCAGGCTCCATGCTGAGTCTGACGGGCCCTCAATCTCAGGACACTGAGATCATGACCTAAACTGAAATTGTGAGTCCGGTGCTTAACCTACCAAGCCACCCAGATGCCCCTCCTCCTCAACTAGTATTATGATAGATTTCTAAATGCATAGACTGTCTAGAATTAGTCTTGTTTGGAGATGTAATCTAATGAAGATTTGGGATTTGCACCTGTTGATCATAGAAGAATGAGTAAATTCTGGAATCTCACAGGATTTGTACAGCAGGATTCTGGATTCTTACAAAGCCTTGGACATGGTGCTCAGGTCCAGTTCAATCAAATCCCCACGGGAAGGAGGGCTCCAGCTGACATCTGTGTTATAAAGTAATGACAAAAGTACTAATACGTAGAGATGGAACTTATCTATGAGGACTCAGAGTTGCAGAGAATTTGCCAATTCCTGTAGGATATAGCACATTTGACTGTACCTCTGTCAGATGATAATACCAATGATTACTATATTTTCTACCCAATACTTAAGGAAAATAAGTGTGGTTTACTCACTCATATCTATTACCCAAAGTTTCCATCACAGAAATGAACACGTTTGATAATGAATTCTTATGAAATTAATTTAAGAGAGCCTGATAAAAATCTTGTGATATAATGGAAAAAGAAGATTGATTTTGGGACTGGAAGACCTAAATCCAAATCATGGCTCAAGGTAGCCTTAAGCAAGTTCCTTAAATGTTCTGAATTTTAGTCTTACTAATTGCAAAATGAGATTATATTACCTTTCTCAAAGCCTTGTACTAAAATGAAAGAATATAAAAGTACCAATTAAATAATAGGCGTATTAATGCAACATGTGTGTGTGTAAATAATACATTTTATTGCCAGGTCTTCAAAGATTATAGGCCTTTTACATTAAAATTTGGTAGAGTAAGGATTATTTTTCTAACATTTAGAACAATTTTTTGCTTAATATTGTATGGCCATGGGCCCCTGTGAAAAGGGGTTCCATTAAGCACTTTTGTGAGATTTTAATTATAGTTTTTAGTATATCCATGTGTAAATTTTAGTGACAATGCTCTATCTCTGAATGTCAAAATAACTATAAATACATTTAGTTCTTTTTCTATATAAAATGAAATATGCCTATTGTTATCTTTCAGAAGAGAAAATAGGTCTTTACATTAAAAGTAAGGAAACATTTTATTAAAAATGTCTTGTCACTATTTGCTGTAATATAGTGCTTTTATAAAATATCTGTCATTATTTACTCACTATTTTCACAAAAATTCGGAGTTCAGAAATAATTTTACTGTTGCTATTAGCAGTATATCCCCTTGGTGACTGTGACCTCCATAAGCTTCTAGAGGAAGCTTAATATAGCAAGGAGACAAACTAGTCAGCATTGCAGAATTTTGGGAAATTTGAAAGGCCTCATGATGACTGTTGCACCATGGAGTTAGGAAATGGTACATACCAAGCCCAACTCAAAACTTTAAGTTTTTTCAAATCTTTATGTAGAATAAAATCCATTTTTCCATGGCAGTATTTTTTCATACTCTCCTCCATACCATAACAACCCATCCCAGTGATTGCTGGCAGGGGAATTTCCGGGGGGGGGGGGGGGGGGGGGGAATTGAGCTTCCTCAGAGAGCTCATTCAGTAATTGTTTTTCTTATGAGTTCTTGGTCCCTGTAACATAAAACAAGCACCCACAAGCAAGAAAACAAGCCTCAGATGGATCCAAGAACTAATTGTATTTTGGCTCTCAAGATCTTGCTTTCTCGTAAAGATATGCTTTTCTTAGAGTCTAGAACATCAGATAATATGTCATACAGATCAAATTGTGAAAATATCTAATGCTACAAAAGTTTTAACACATATGATACAAAAAGCACAGGCAACAGAAGAAAAAAGCTAGATAAATTTAACTTCATAAAAATTAAACATTTTTGCACATCGAGCAGACACTATGAACAGAGTGAAAGGTAACCCATAGAATAGGAGAGAATATTTGCAAATCAATACCTGACAAGGGATTAATATCTACGTTAAATAAAGAACTCCTACAACTCAACAATTAAAAAACCCAAATGACTCAATTTAAAAAGGATTCAGACAGACATTTCTTCAAAGAAGATATACCACATGTAAATAACCACATGTAAATAATAACCACATGTAAAAATGTTCAACACTACTAATTGTTAGTAATGGAAATTCAAATAGGAATAGTAAAATAATAGGAATAAGAATATTGAAATCAAATTATTTTGAGATACCATTTCATATCCATTGGGATGGGTAATATCTTTAAAAAGGAAGAGAAACTAACAAGTACTGACAAGAATATGGAAAAATCAGAAATCTTGTGCATTCTTGGTGGGAATGTAAAATGGTGCAGCTGCTATGGAAAACAGCATGGTGTTTGCTCAAAAAATAGAATCGCCATATGATCCAGAAATTTCACTTCAGGGTATATACTTCAAAGAATTGAAAGCAGGGGCTTGAACAGATACTCGTACACTAATGTTCATATTTTTCACAATTCACATTCATAGCATTATTCACAACTGCCAAAAGGTAGAAACAACCCAAATGTCCATTGATGGCTAAATGGTTAAACAAAATGTGATCTATACGCATAAGGGAACACTATTCAACTTCAAAAATGTAAGAAATTCTGGGATGCCTGGGTGGCTCAGCAGTTGGGCATCTGCCTTTGGCTCAAGGCGTGATCCCAGTCCTGGGATTGAGTCCCACATCAGGCTCCCTGGGGGTGGCCTGCTTCTCCCTCTGCCTGTTTCTGCCTCTCTCTGTGTCTCTCATGAATAAATGAATAAAATATTTTAAAAAATGAAAATAAAAATGTAAGAAATTCTGACACATGATACAACATGGATAAACTTTGAAGACATTATGCTAAGTGAAATAAGACAATGACAGAAGGACAAAAATTATGTAGTTCCACTTATGGTAGGTACCTAGAGTGATCAGGTTCATAGCTACAGAAAAACAGAATGGTAGTTGACAGGAACTGGAGGAAATGGGGTATGGGAATAAGAGTTATTGTCTAATGGGTACAGATTTACAGTTTGGGAATATGAAAAAGTTCTGTAGATGTATAGTGTGATAGTTGTACAATGATGTGAATATACCACTAATATGCCACTAAACTGTGAACCTAAGAATTGCTAAAATGGCATACTTTGTTGTGATATTTTATCACAATAAAGAATCATAACACAATAGGAAATGCCAGTGATCCTTATAGATGAATGACAGATGATAGATAGATGGGATAGATAGATGATAGATGATAGATAGATAGATAGATAGATAGATAGATAGATAGATGATAGAACAAAGAGATAATGGATGGGAACTTTTGAGAATTATTTAAAGAATTTTTAACTTGAGTAAAAGTGGTAAAGAAATACAGATAGAGCAGGCTTGAATTCAGACTTAGATGCTTAAGTTGGGAATCCAGTATAGCTTGTCCAAATTTCATTCATTATTCTTAACCTATCTCTATTCAACATATAAGACTTCTAGAATATCTCTGTCTTAGGCTGCCAAGTTCCTTGTTTTTAGAGATAAATAAAAGGATCCCAAGGTTATATTAGAATTAAGCTGGAGGACATTCTGAATAGTCAGAGGCAAACACAGTGCAAGGGGCAGGTACAGATAACAGTCAAGGAGGGGAAACAAAGGTCAGTACTGGAAATCTAATCTCAGTTATTACATCTAAAGACCAAGTTGGGGGGATAGTTAGGAGGAAAAAGAAATGATCAGAATCTGGGATTGCCAAAACAGAGTGCAAGGCAATAAAATATTACATGGTTCAAGAAAAAAGCCATTAGCTTTACTTTTACAGAATGCTAGCCAAGTCTTACTAAGTTGTAGATCAGTCAAAAGAAAGCCCTATACTAAGAGGAACTTTGTTTTCATATTTTATTCTCTATGTCCAGATCTCATATTTATTGCATTTTTTCCATCTCCATATGTCTCTCTTTCTATCTTCTGGCTTCATTTCTTTCATCATCACAATTCAGATTATACTAGGATCTTGCCAACATTGGACAAGGAAGAAAAGTAGGAAGTTAAAATTGCGTGGAGAACAGATGGTGGCTGAGAAGTGCACTTGAGCTCAGACAGGGCTGGAGACAACTAAATAACTGCAGCAACAAATCTCAGTTAAGGCACTTCTATGGTTTATCCTATGTCCAAAGAACAGTTGGATCTCAGACAGTCAGTAGTATCGGAAGGTCCAATGAAGTGGGCAGGAAATTCCAAGTGATGGCTCAGTTTGTTCTGGGACTGAGAAGATGTCCAAATGTAGTAAGATTTCTATTAGGGGGATGGGGACAGGAAGATGAAGAATTGTCTCTAGACTCGAAGGGTGAAATTGCCTGGAACTAGACCAGGCAGTTTCATGTCTGAGATTAAAGCAAGAGGAGAGGACAGAGGTAAATGATAGAGTAGCTACAGAGAAAATTCACAGTAATGCATACATAAGTAAATAAGTCCTGTTTTTTGACCAAGGCCAGTACAGAACACAGATACAAGGAGATATTAATTCAAGGACTAATTAGGACAAATTATTGGGAACATGGTTAGATAGAAGATTGTGGGAGCTAATGGCCTATTGATTGGTTTGCTGAAACCTGCTGCTGAGAATAGTGCTTATATGTTTATTCATCCTGTCAGTGTAAACTTAAGAACCAGGGAAAACTGCATGCGGTTCAGGCTTAGTCAATCTGTTGAGCCAGGGTGAAAAGGAGACAGTCATTAACACTTGATTTCTTTCTTCCCTTATTTCTCTTTTGTTGCTGCATTTCTTTTTAATTGGATAAAGTGAAGAAGAATAATTTGACTTTTAAGTCATGTTTATTGAGTGGCATTTTTTTCATATATCTCAACTCTGCTGTTCCAAAGCAAAACAAAATGAAACTACAACCCTAAAATTACTGTGTTCTAATATATGTGGTTCTAGCATAGATCTAATCTAAGGCAAGTAGACATAAATGAAACTCTGGAATTAATAATAGAGGAATATCTGTAGTGCCAGATTTTACTATTAGGTAAAAAATTTATTTGAGATTTTAGTTTTTTAATCAGTCAGTTCTTATACAAACTAGCAGCCAGAAGAGTTTGGCTTAGCAAGTTCTGTGTTTTAAGAGAATTTAAATTATTATGATTCCAGGCAGACCATGTGTTTCCCAGTTCACCACAATATCTATGACCTCCTGCTGATGATACTTAGCTGTTATTTACGTTTTTCTAACCTGTTTGGTCACAGAATATGATTATTATTTTTAAAGAAGAACCTTGATATATTTTGAGAAATATATTTAGTGAGTTGGCAAGTTTTCAAAGCCCAGCATAATTTTAGTAGCAAACCTCAAGAAAGGAAAGACAAAGCTGTACAGATGTGATTAATGATAAGCTTAGCTCTATCTCTGCCGAAGGGACATACTCCCTACAGACCAGTTTCGTAGTCCATGTACCAAGTTTATTGTTATTGGCAGAAAACTACAAGTTACTACATGATGTAGGTTATTTATTTATTTTGTTCCCATCTCCCTACTTATTTTTTAAAATAGACTTATTTTTAAAAAACAGTTTTTGATTTATAGAAAAATTGAGATAATACTATAGAGAGTTTCCATATGTCCTATACCCAGTTTCTCCAATTATTAACATCTTACATTAGTGGGGTACCAATACTGTGACATTATTGTTATGGACTGAACTTTCTGTCCCCCACCACAAAATTTATATGTTGAAATTCTAACCCCCAAAGTAATGGTATTTAGAGGCAAGTCCTTTAGGATGAAATTAGGCCATGAGAGTAGAAGCCTCTTGAAAGGGATTAGTGCTCTCATGAGAAGACATGAGAGCTTGCTCATACTCTACTTTCTGTGATGTGGGATGACAAAGCAGGACTCAGAAGACTTCGAGTGGGGAAAGAATCCTTAATAGAACCCCGGCTGGCTGACATGAATTTCCAACCTCCAGAACTGTGAGAAATAAAGTCTGTTGTTTATAAGCCACCCAGTCTATGGTACTTTTTTTATAGCAGCCTAAATTGACTAAGACAATATTAACTGAAGTCCATACTTTATTCAGATTTTCATGGGTTTTACCTAATGTTCTTTTTCTGTTCTAAAATTAATCCAGGATACATTACACTTAGTTGTCTTTTAGACTCATTTTAGATATAGCAGTTTCTCAGAACTTCCTTGTTTAAGATAACCTTGACAGTTTTGAGGAGCACTGGTCAGATATACTATAGACTGTCTCTCTACTGAAATTTATCTCATGTTTTTCTTATGATTAGAATGAGATCATAGGTTTTCAGGAGGAAGACCAGGGGGGTAAGGTGCCATTTTCATTACCTCATTGCATTCTATCAATATAATTTGTCACTGTTGATGTTTGACATAACATTTTTCAGGTTTCTCTGCTGTAAAGTCACTCTTCCTCCCCTTCCATAAGGTACTCTTTTGGGGGTGAAGTCATTATGCCCAGCCCACACCCAGGAGTACATAGTTACATTTCATCTCCTTGAGAAAGGAGAATCTGCGTAAATTATTTGGAATTCTTCTGCATGGGAGATTTGTCTCTTCTCCATTTATTTATTCACTCAACCATTTATTTACATCAGTATGGACTCATGACTATTTTTGTTATGTTTGGGGTTTACAATATTTATTTTGTTCTCAATTTGTTCAAACCTTGGGCATAGTTCCAGCTTTCAGTTGGCTCCTGTTCTTCTTTGACATGCCCTCATGGGGTTTTTTTGGAGGGAGGCACTTCCTTACTTTCTAAAGCTGGATGCTTAAGACTTCTTGTATAGTCTTCTTGACCCAGTCCTCTGACCAAACATTTCTCAAAAAATCCTTGCTTCATTTTATTGGAAAATGGTGTGCTTGTTGCTACTAGAGTGTCATCACATCTAGGTCCTATCAGTAGATGAAAGAAGGAAATATTTCTGTATTTACTAACCTCTTTATAAGTATTTCCTTTTTTAAAATTTGTTCATGAGAGACACACAGAGAGAGGCAGAGATGTAGGCAGAGGGAGAAGCAGGCTCCCTGCAGGGAGCCTGATGTGGGACTTGATCCCAGGACTCTGGGATCATGCCCTGAGCCAAAGGCAGATGCTCAACCACTGAGCCACCCAGGTGCACGTCTTTATAAGTCTTTATTTATGTATCCATCTATATCTATACTAAGCTAACTATGAATTCATATTGATATCTCTAATTCTAATCCATC
The DNA here is from genome assembly GCF_048418805.1 of Vulpes vulpes. Taxonomy (NCBI): domain Eukaryota; kingdom Metazoa; phylum Chordata; class Mammalia; order Carnivora; family Canidae; genus Vulpes; species Vulpes vulpes. The sequence goes on from NC_132781.1 coordinate 61,936,725, forward strand.
ACTACATAGACGATTTTAATATCTTCCTCTTGCTTATCTGAGAGCAGCTACTCCAACAGTGAGGACTGGCTCTCAACATGCATTCGTTTATTTAGCTGTTCAATTACATTTTTCAGTTATATATGTAGCAGCATCAAATTGTCAATCCATATTCTCTTATACCACAGATTTTTTTCAAGAGTCAAAATTTCAAAACTTAAATCTGTAAGAACTAATGTATTATATTTAAGGCAAGTATAAAAATGGCATTCATTCTAATCCTAATAAATGCTACACAGAGCATACCATATTTAAATCAGAGTTCATCTATTTTTGTTCACTATAAAATCTGATCAAAATTTTAAGTGATTGGGGAAGGTATGGATTGAAACATAAACCACATAACTTACATTACATAGCTTACATAAAATCTATGTAATATTACTTGTACTTCTATTTTGAGATTAAAGAAAATGATAGTAACCTGGGAGAGTGAAAAGAAACCTTCAGGAAAAAATTTAGTACTAGAAAAGGACTTATAAATAGAAGTCAGCATCCATTTCACATCAGTGTAGAGGACTCATTCAAGCTTTGCAGGAGGATTCCATAAATAAGAGATTTTTTTCCAGATATATTTTAGATAGAATCAGTAATAACAAACTTTAAGACAAGTTTCAAATGAGCTGTTTACTAAATGTGACTAGTGTATAGTCAGAAAAGAATAAAACTAGTGTAGAAAGTCAGTAGCAGGCTAACTCACATAAGTCATAATAAGGCTGCTGAAGACCAGTAGAGACCTGAGCAGAAACAGGTTGTCACTTTAATAAAACATGTCTCTATATGGGATTCCTACAAGGGGCATAGTGAAAACCTTTGGAAGCATAAGGAAAAAGTAACTCCTGGCAGACGTATCTCTTAGCTTGCTTTCCCATAAGCATTTAATTTAGGAAAACGCTAAAAATATAAATGTGAAGGTATTTTGAACAGCAGGGAATAAATGGCAGATTAATTTAAGAAGCAGACAGTGAAAAGAACTACATCATATCATGATAAAAACATGAGCAAAATTGTGCCCTATGAAATCGAATTGCTTAGATACATTAAGATGTATCTTCAGCCCCAGAACCATGATTTTTTACAAAGCTGTTGGAACATTCCTCTAGATAGGTCTGAAGCAGACTTTACGTGGAAATATCTGCAAATATTTTCCCCATCGTAGTTTTCCAATATACTCTTAAGTCTATCAGCTTACTAAATGATGTTGGAAAGTCTTGTAACAATAATATTTATCTAACTTACTTGATTTTTATTTATGGGAATGCAAAAAGTGTAGAAAGTCCTCTTTCTTCACTCACTGGGAGTTGGGTTCTTTGACCCTTAAGTAATCTTTTGGAGAATTCCTGATTGCTCCATGTGTAAATCTTGTGGGAACAAACAGCCTGGTATTTACTGTGTTACATCAAAAATTTCCCTATCTGTTGTCTGTGATGTCTGCAAATTCAGCTGATGGTTACTAAATGTCGGGCAATTGCTGGCTTCTGTTTTTTTTTTTTTTTTTTTAAGTGAGTAATGGAGAAATTATTGCTTTTTAAGCTTTTTTTCGTTATGCAGGGTTAATGCAGTCTTAAGCAATTTTTGTTTGCTGTATTACTACCACAAGCCAAAAGCAAAATTGTTTTCCATCTTTTTTTCTGAAGTTTTCAAACCTAGCCTGGATGGCAAAACAAATGTATTATAGTAAGAAATTATTTTCTGCTGATTTGCCAAAATCTTGATAATAAAAGATTTTGCTTAGGTAACCTTAACCTATGAATCTATGTCTTGGTACATTTCTAACAAACAAATAAACAGCAGTTATGAAAATTATTTGTATGTTGTACATATGATGTATTATGCATTATAGTATTTTACATTTAATGCAGTTTTAAGGTGAGCACTTTATTATTCTCTCTCTATCCCTTTTTATTTTGCGCATGTGTATTTGTATTTTTACATTTATGTTTCTACTTGGTAAAATTGGATTTGTAAGTTGTATTCCATATGAATGGATTAAAGTTATAGAGTAATAGATTGCAAGTTCAAGTTTGTGTCAAAGTCTGTGTCTATATAAATAAAACCCATGTCTAGGGATCCCTGGGCGGCTCCGCGGTTTAGCACCTGCCTTCCGGCCACGGCGTGATCCTAGAGTCCCGAGATCCAGCACCACGTCGGGCTCCTGCATGGAGCCTGCTTCTCCCTCTGCCTGTGTCCCTGCCTCTATCTCTCTTTATGTCTCTCATGAATAAATAAATAAAATCTTTTTAAAAATTGTTTAAAAAAAACAAAAAAGCAAAACAAAACCCATGACTACACACATAATTTTACTAATATCACTTCTGCAAAATAAAACAAAAATTTTCAGTTCAGCAAATTGACTGGCTTTTCCTTTTCTCTCACTCTTGCTCTCTCATAATTCTCTTATTCTTTTATATTGTTACTTTTTGGCTTGTTTACATGATGCCTAATCTCTAGTTTGATATAATAGAATACTTTTTGATAGAATACTTTGCTGTCCTATAGCACTGACAACATAAACGAGAAAGTGGGGGAAAATCTGTTAGCACATTTTAAAGGTGCTAAGGTTGAAAATAAGTAGATTTTTAAGGAAATAGTCATTGTTAAGATTTACCAGATTGGTGCAGTTGTTTTCACCTGGCTTCCAATGTTAGACACCGATCATATTAACAATGTGTAATTATCACGGGAAAAGGTTTTGTATAAAGTTGGGAGTTCTTTGATGATTCAAATTATCTACTTATTTATCAAAATCTTGAGAATAAAAGATTCTGCTTAGGTAACTTTAACCTATGAATCTATTTCTTGATGCATTTTTAGCAAAAACAAACAACAACAACAACAAAATCCCATATCTTAACATAGCAATTACGAAAACTAGTCAGTTTTGCTTGTTAAATGTACTATGTGTGTATTTTATAATTAATGCAATTTTAAGGTGAACACTGTTATTGTCTCTAATAAAAATAATAATACAGATGGCATTAAAAATCCCCCAAGATCAGACTGTTCTTTTTTATGGCTTCTCACTTCCTTTTGGGAGGAGACCCAAGAAGAATAGCCTATTAGCTTCACAATTTAAAATGAGGGTAACTGGAATCTACCAGAAGTTTTCAATTCTAAATCTAAGCCCATTAGTGATTCCATAGTCCATTTAACATAGCTTGATCTATTAATATTTGTTCTCCTTCATGCCAAACTCTAGCCACACTGAAATTATTTCACTTCTCGATTTGTGTCATGTGCTTGCCTACAAATTACTTCTCCCCTGATGTCTAGACCACCCTTTCTCACACATCCTTCTTCCCTTTGTGGGCTAACTCCTACTCATCCTTCAGACTTTAGTTTACATTTTCTCAGTGAAGCCGAGTCTAGTTAGGTAAGATAACTCTTTGCTATCTGCTTATGAACAATCCTGTATCTTTCCTATGAACATTTTGTTAAAATTACTTGTTTGCTCTCTGTTTTGTTCATTATGTATAAGATCTACAAGATGGGAGACAGCAAAGAGTAGTAAGACAAGGGAACTTGAATCTGAAGAGGAGAATGTGGAAATGAAACTTAGGCAGAACTCTGAAGAAGAAGACACCCTATAACAGGGTCTGAGAAGAAATATAGGCAGGAAGAACTCACCTTGAGAGGGAAACAATGATTTTAGGAACAGTGAGTACCAGGGTTGAATTTCCAGTTGGTTCCTGCTTGTGCTTTATTCATAAATCTTTCATTAATGTTATTGGGCTGCACATTTTTGTGCTAAAGCATATTGGGAATTAGAGGAGAGAAAGAATTGGCTTTGTGTTCTGCACCACAGATAATGTAGACCTATAGAGGAAATGGCACCTACAGGTACCTTAGTAGTTATAAGGAGCTACATGACATTGGAAAAGCAGGTTGCAATATGAACCAATGAGTGAGAAAATAGGAGAGGACTCTCTCTCTTCCTCTCAACTTTGTAGAGCTTTAAAAGAAAGTGGACTTAATATAAGTAAAAGCATTAGTAAATGAGCTGGGAGGTGGATTAAAGTGAATCAGAGTTCTAAGATCCATCTTTCTTGACCAGAAATGTAAAGTTAGGCATTGATAAGTTGGATTTCTTGAAACTATGAGTTGTTATTCTTCTTCACGTGGTACGTTTTTAGTCATTGTCACTTCAAATGTTCCTAACCCTTTCCTCTCTCCTCTGCCTGGAAAAATCCAACTAGATATAGTAAGACCTTATCCCTAAATCTCCCATGTCTTTTCATTATTTTTCTCTATTCATTACATCTATATCTCTCTGATGTGAACTCCAGATAAAGCTCTTTGGTTTTAGTTCCTGGATCTCTGATATTTTTTTTCCAGCTGTGTCTACTCTGTTATAGAACTTCTCCACTGAGTATTTTAGTCAAATTATTGCATTTTGACTTTTAAGAGTTTTGTTTGACTTATTTATAAATATACTTGGTCTTTAATCATATTTAAAATTCCTTATCTCATATGTGTCAGTTTTACTCCCCAATTAGTTGAGAAGTGCCTTAATAATAAGTATCAGCTTCCCTCTTTCACAGAGTGCTCAGATGTACTAAGCTGTACAAATACCTGGGTTGGTTAATTAAAAATCGTAAGTCACTCTTATTAGCAAAATGGAATACAATTGGGGAGTTGGGAAAATTTCCATCACTCTATGGAAAGGACTACTGTTTGTAACCCATCTCTGAAAAAAAATTTGTTTTTTTACAAAGGTTTATAATTTTCCACATAATATTAAAAACACTAAGAGAAGCATTTTTGTTTGTTTATTAGACTTTATTTACTTATTTGAGAGAGACAGAGAGAGAACAGGAGAGGGGATAGAGACCAAGGGAGAGTGAGAATCCCAAACAGCCTCCATGCCAAGTGTGGAAATCTATGCAGGGCTGGGTCTCATGATTCTGAGATCGTGGCCTGAGCTGAAACCAAGAGTCAGACACTTAACTGACTAAGCCACCCAGGAACCCCAAGCATTTATGCTTTTCAACTCAAAATATTATTTTAATGTAAAAAAATAAATCAATAACTACCAAAGAAAGACAAACACCTGATGACTTTGACAATAAGTTTTATTTTAAATATTTTGTAGTTACATTTCTATTTCCATAGCATCAAACATAGTAGAAAAAAAAATCTCTTGGGGAACATATAAAAGCATCTTAAAGTCAAAAAAGTCAGTGTTTAAAAACACAATAAGTAAAATTATAAGAATCTATTTGTATATTATAAATATACAAATTTTAACTGGCAAGAAATTACTTCATTAATATTGCTTGTCGAGTTTTTGCTCTTTGGAGAAACAATTCTAACTCAGGGTTCTGATCATTCAACCCAGCATTGAACAAGGCTGTCAGTGACAAGACAAGACTAGGAGTATCAAAAGTAGGATTGCAGTTCAATTGAAATTTCAGATAAATAATAATATAATAAAAAATTATTGTTTGAAATCAAAATTAAATGAGTATCTCATTTTTAATTTTGCTAAATCTAGCAACCTTGTTCAAAATAGTTCTTTAATATAACATCACTAAATACCAAAATAAATATAAATTCACTACCATCATTATACTAACTTATCAACAATGCTTCCTTTCTTATTTTTCCAAATTTATGCACAGATATTCCCATATTTGTTTCTTAAATAAATACATAAATAATAAATAGGCAAACAAGTTTCACTTGAACATAATTCAGACAACATGAGAAAAAGTTAAAGTGCTTCCATATGTCCTCATATTTGTGAGGTAGGATGCTTGCTGATACCTTTTCTCCAGTTGAGGAATAAAGAAGAGACCAAGGCAAGGTTGAAAAGGGACTCATGCATCCTGGCCTGTAGCTGAGGTGGAAAGATGTAACAACAACAAAATATATCCAGGATTTCCAGCTAAATCTGAATTTACAGCAAACAATGAATAATATGTTTAATGTAAGTGTGCCTAGACATTGAATAGGGCAACATATATGAGACTTTAGAAAAAAACTATTCATTGTTTTTACTTAATATTCAAATCTAACTGGGCATACTGTATTTTTATCTGGCAATCCTACACCAGGTCTACATGGGACATGAAGTACTGAAATAGATTTTTTTGAAGTCTCATTGGCATCTTTCCTGAGAAATTCTTGGAAACCACAGAGAATGTGTTTGTTGTTTCACGGATCTTGTTTCTCAGCCCTGAAAATAAATAAAATAAAACAAATTTTAATTGTCTAATAAGGAGGAAAGTATCATTCTTGAAAATATATATACTATGGAAATAAATAATCTCAGATATTCATGTGTTAGAAATACTCTAATTTTCAATTATGAGTAGAAAGATAAATTATCATCTAAACCAGAACACTTCTGAGAATGAAAGGGAACCATATCACTGATACAGGGCACAGGCATAAGCCCAGACTTCACTGGACAAACCGAGATGTATGGTCTTCCCAGTTATGAGTACAACAAACTCACTATTGCTACTATTTTTTTTTTTGTTTTTTAATTAAAGAGGCAAATTTCCAAAAGAGTAGACTTCCAGCAGCAAGAGGAAATTTATAGGCTAACATTTAGACTATATGTCTCAGGGTAAATGAAGAATCTAAAGTAAAAAAAAAAAAAACTTACTTCTTTAAAAATATCTGCACAACCTTTTGTACCCATTTTTCCTTGGGGTCCAGGCACACCTCATTTCCATTGAAAAGCTTTACACTGAAATAAAAGAGATATGACTAAATCAGTATTTAGCAGGTTTCAGACATCCCTTTGCCCTTCAAGTTGTAGTTCCTGGAGTATAACCATAAAATCTGAGTCCAAGACATTTTTAACTATGGTGAATGGAAGGTACCATATTTAAATGTCATAGAGACAAAGAATCTTTCCTTTCTGTTCTGCCCACTGTTGTATTCCTACACCCTGAATTTTGTTGGATATTTCCACCTTCCTCAATTATGGATTTGCCGAAGTAAAATATCTTTTGAAAGTACTTACATGATTTCTGAGTTTTCACAATGTGGGCCACTGTCAATCACTCTCAGTTCTTTAATATATTTGGGATGGAAAGGTGTGGAGTGTGTTTTTATACACTGGCATCGAAGTTCTGAACTGACTCTTGACAGAACTGCAGCTGTGAAAAAATAATAAAAACTAGGATTAATTTCATCACAAACATGACTCTGCTGGTCACTTACTTTCTCTCCTTAATTCCAAGTTGATAATTTGGTAACTGTATGTTTGGTAAACATCACATCTTTAGTAAACTAATTCTTGAAGGAGAAGGCTGGATATTCTCCTAGCCCCTAAATTCAGTTTTAAAAAAAATGCTATCATTAATGACAACATTGATTGACTTCCTGCATAAGACTTGGAGTTGACTTTGTGAAATGTTGACATCCTTATGGTACTTTTTTTTCTACTTGATATTGTGTAATCTTCTATGATACCACAATGCTATTTATAGGATATAACCTAAAATTCAGTAACAGAAAAATTGCCTTTGGAAAGAATTAATAGAAATAGAAATTGCACAAAGATGTCTCAGATCTTAGCAAAATCTTTAATGCTTAGCGGAAAAAAGAAAAATGTAAGAGCTCTATGCTATAAACATTTCTAACTGTATTTCTTTCATGGGAGGGATTCCCAGAAGATTTACAATTTGTTGGGGTGTTGTCTTTAAACCAAACAGGAAATGATAGTTGCCTGAAGTTCGTCAATAAAACAGTATATGTAGTAAAATTACCTGAGTTATCTGCTCAATATTAATAAATAATATGGGTAATTGCAGCCCTAATAAGATATACTCTAGGGCGCTCAGTTGGTTAAGCATCTCACACTTGATTTAGGCTCAGGTCATGATCTCAAGGTGGTTAGATTGGGCCCCACATTGGGCTCCACACTCAGCTAGGAGTCTGCTTGAAATTCTCTCTCTCTCTCTCTCTCTCTATCTCTACCCCCCCTTTCTCTCACTCTTTAAAAATAAATAAATATATCTTTTAAAAAAGATACACTCTATAGATGTATATTAATGCATTTATATGTATGCATCCTATAGAGCACGAAAAATAGGAACAAGATGTCTATATTAATTAAACTTTATACTTTTCTAAGTGTTGTAGAGATAAAATCTAAACAAAGCTTCAATTTAATGTTAAGTGACTGCAAATATTATTTCCTTTACTTGAATAAAAAGGATGTTTGTTATTAAAGCATTAAGGGTAATCTTGCTATCTGAGGATCACATTCAGACACAGGAAAACTCTGTAAACCAGAAAAGTCTGCTTACCTTCACACAGAGCTGCGGAAAGGACAAAAGCTGCCAAGAGAGCAACAGCCAGCTTGGAAGTCATGTTTACACAAGGTGCCTTCGTTCTGGTTTCTTTCTGGCTCTTGTCCCAGAGGCTTGTGAGCTCTGCTGTCCCAAAGGACTTCTGTTGGATGGAGAGTTTCTGTGGCATTTTATATTATTCAGAGCAGCAGAGAATATGCAGCCTCATTCTTCAATTATGTCAGAGGAAATTCCACAATATGCAACCAACCTCCTGCCGTTTGAGGGCAGAAATGAGTCATCATCAAATTTGTCTCATCAAAATTTTGGCATGATTGAAGTTCTATTTGATCTTTAACATGATTTAATTTATTTTATTTAAAACATATGTGTTTTAAAACATGTTTAAAAATATTTGTTAAATTTTCAAGCTTCTTCGATACATTATCAGTTGTACTTTTCCATGTATAAATAAATTTATTGTTGTACTATCTGACAGTTGTTAGAGTAAGGTCATTTATGATTACTCTTTTAGGGCATGGTCATTTCTTTAGGTAAATTACATGTGTTGCAATGATAGAGAAGGCGATCTTGTCAACCACTTTTATTGAAGACAGATAAGTGGCTCTGATAGATTAATTTCAACAAGGGCATAAGGACAGAATATCCCATAAGCAGTGTGAGGAAAATGTTGAAGAATGAGAAGATGGAGAAAAACAGCACATTCTACATAAAGACATTGCTCAAGGACAGGTGAATGAAGATATGTCTATGCTCCAGGAAGTGGTTCACTAGGACTACTTGGTTGGGGTGGGATGAAGTGGTATTTAATGGGAAAGTAAGCAGTGTATGCGTAGTGGATAAAAGCATCTAGGTTCAAACTCTGGTTCAGCCACCTAATTTTTGTATGACTTTTAAACTTTCTGAGTTATAGCTTCTGTATCTACAAAATGAATCTAATAATACCCCCCATCTCTTAAGGTTAATATCTGTAAACTTCCTGGTTTAACTTTTAAACTGGTAAATTCTCACCTATTCCAAATGCCATAACTTATATTTCTCATTTTTATCAGATATTGATTTCCATACTACAAGGATATTCAACCACTAATTAATTATTTCCTGAAAATCTCATTTGCCGTGGAGGCATTCTTGATAAAAGATCAGTTTCTGAAATACCAGTTAAGCCAGCTTACATCCTGCAATGTAACAATATAATAAAATAGAAACATCATCAGTTATAGTTATAGTTTGCTAAAATTAAAGTTCCAAATAAAAATGTGACTGCATTAGCATGCAAGTTGCCCTTTCAGGTAACTGGTTGTATGTTTTTCCCTTTCGCATTTTCTATCACCGAAGTGGGTAACCGGTTCAAGTTGCCCTTTCAAATGAAAATCTAGAATATGGAGAGTTTCAAAATCTGTAGAATTCCAGAACACTTGAGGAAGTAACTCATTTAAACATTGATATGAGATTTAAATTAAATTCTTTGACAAAAAAATGATTGAAAATTAGGGCAGGAGTAACAAAGTTTCAGAATCTGAGCATTTGTGGTTTGGGGAGAAAAGTTTCTTTGCCGAAAGATTTGTGTGGTGACCACAGCTTAACTTTTTATATATCACTTCAATTTTCTTGATGTCAGGGACTATGTGCATGGGTGTATTAATTATCCTCACAGCAATGCCTTAGGTGATCATGTTCATTTTACAGATGAGGAAACTTAACAATGTCTCCAAGTTCGTATATCTAAGTAACAATGGTGATGGTTCAAAAACTTACTTTTATTAACCCTACTCTAAAAGCATTCACAAAGGGGACTGGAAAGAACTTCTCTTGAGGTTACTATGATACAAAGACATCTTTTTATGACTCAGTGAAGTTTGTGAAGTTTCTTATTCTCTCCTTGGATCCTCAGAGATTAGTATGAGGTGGTTTTTTTTTTTTTTTTTCAGATAGAAAACACTGAGAGAAGGACTAAGACTCTGCTCACCTCAGGGCAATTACACAATTTATAAATAATTCAGTTGATTCACATCTTATTTCCTAGGAAGCTCAATAAAGCAGTAGCTTGTCCACACTAGTGTATGGGGAGACAAATGTCATGTTTGAGTGTTTTACAAAGAGGTTATACAGTTTCTTAGTAGAGGCATACATCATTTTACTGTGCTTTGTTTTACTGCACTTTACAGGTATTGTGTTTTTTATAAACAGATTTGTGGCAACCCTTTGATGAGCAAGTCTATAGCTATTGTCTAACAACATTTACTCACTTTGCATCTTTGTGTCACATTTTGGTAATTCTGACAATATTTCAGATGTTTTCATTAGTATTATATTTACTATGGTGATCTGTGATCAGTCATCTTTGATGTCACTATTGTAATTGTTTTGGAATGCCACAAACTACACTCATAGAAGATGACAAACTTAATAAAGGTATGTATTCTGACTGCTGCACCCACCAGCTGTTTCCCATGTTTCTCTCTCTTCTCAGGGCTCTCTATTCTCTGAGACACAACAATATTTAAATTAGGCTAATTAATAATACTACAATGACCTTTAAATATTCACGTGAAAAGAAGGTAGCACATCTCTCATTTTAAATCAAAAACAAGAAATGATTAGGATTAGTAAAGAAGACATGTCAAAAGCCAAGACAGGCCTAAAACTAGGCTTCTTAGGCTAAACAGCCAAGTTGTAAATGTAAAGTAAAAGCTCTTGAAGATATTTAGAAATGCTACTCCAGTGAACACAGGAATGATAAGAAGGAAAACAGCCTTATTACTGATATGGAGAGAGTTCAAGTGATCTGGATGACATATCAAACCAGTCACAGCATTCACTTAAGCCAAAGGGTAGTCCAGAGCAAGGCTTTAACTCTCTTCAATTCCATGACGGCTGAGAGAGGTACATAAGCTGCAGAAAGAAAGGTTTGGAGCTAGCAGTAGTTGATTCATGAAATTTGAGGAAAGAAGGAATCTCCACAACATCAAAGTGCACGTCGAAGCAGGAAGTGCTGATGAAGAAGTTGCAGGAAGTGATCCAGAAGATCTAGCTAAGATTATTCATGAAGGTGACTACACTAAGTAACAGATTTTCAGTGTAGACAAAATAGTCTTCCATTGGAAGAGATACCATCTAGGGCTTTCATAGTGGAAGAGGAAAAGTCAATGCCTGGCTTCAAAGCTTCAAAAGACAGGCTGATTTGCTTGTTAGGTGCTAACAGAGCTGATGACCTTAAGTTGAAGGCAATGCTTATTTGCCATCTCAAAAAGCCTAGGGTTTTTAAGAATTATGCCAAATATACTCTGTCTGTGGTGTCTAAAAGGAACAGGGAAGCCTGGATGACAGCACATTTATTTACAACATGGCTTACTGAATTTTTCAAGGCCACTATCTAATGCTCAGAAAAAAAAAAGATTCCTTTCAAAATATTACTGCTAATTGACAAAGAAACTGGTCCCCCAAAAGCTCTGATGGAGATGTACAATGAGATTAATGTTGTTTGCATGCCTGCTTAACGTAACACAGCATCCATTCTGTAGCCCATAGATCAAGGATTGATTTCAACTTTCGAGGCATATTATTCAAGAAATACATTTCATAAGGCTATAGCTGCCATAGATAATGATTCCTATGATGGATGTGAGCAAAGTAAATCGAAAACCTTCTGGAAAGGATTCATCATCATTTTAGATGCCATTAGGGACAATTGTGATTAATGGGAAGAGGTCAAAATATTAATATTTTCACAAGAATTCAAAGAAGTTGAATCCAACCCTCATGGATGACTTTGAGGAGTTAAGACTTTAGTGGAGGCAGTACTGCAGATGTAGTGGAAATAGCAAGAGAATGAGAATTAGAAGTGGAGTCTGAAGATATGATTGAATTGCTGCAATTTCATTGATAAAACTTGAATGGATAAGGAGTTAGTTCTTATGGATGAACAAAGAAAGTGGTTTCTTGAGATGGAATCCACATCTGGCAAAGATGCTATGGTGAATGACAAAATGATTTGGAATACTACATAAACTTAGTTGATAGCAGCATCAGGGTTTGAGAAGAACGTTTCCAGTTCTGAAAGAAGTTCTACTGTGGGTAAAATGCTATCAAGCAGTACTTCATGCTGCAGAGAAATTGTTCATAAAAGAATCAACCAATGTGGCAAACTTCACTGTTGTCTTATTTTAAGAGACTGTGACAGCCACCTCAGTCTTCAGCAAACACCACCCTGACTGGTCAACAGAGCAACTTGGAGGCAGGACCCTCCATCACTAAAAAGATTATAACTCACTGAAAGTTCAGATGATGATTAGCATTTTTTAGCAATAAAGTATTTGTAATTAAGGTATATATATTTTTCTTTAGCCATAATGTTACTGCACATTTAATAGACTGACATATAGTGTAAACATAACTTTTATAGGCACTGGAAAACCAAAACATTTATTTGACTTGCATTATTGTGGTGATCTGGAACCAAACTCAAAATATCTTTAGGTATTCCTGTAATTGTGTTTCTTTTTCTTCCTTCAAATAACCTAAGACTTGAGGAGTAAGTAGTACAGGAGTTACATTGCCTTTTGTAGGAAAGTAAATGTTTATATATAATACAGTTCTTATTGTTTTTAACTCTACTTAATTTCAGGAACGTGATTGTTCATTTATTCATTTAATATACATTGGTTATTTGCTAATGCTAGACACTGTAGTGGGAGATGTAAATACTATGTAAATAAGATACAGTCTCTGACTTAAAGGAGTTTCCAGTCTAGTGCAGATTATGGATAGTTATACAAACAAGTACAATACAGTGATGGGGAGCAAGTAAGCAGGACCTCTGATGCAGTTTTGATGAATAGAGGTTTTCTGAAGACATGACCTCAAAACTATGACCTAATATTGGTGTTGAGAAGACGAGTGGGGTGGGGAAAAGGAATGACTAAATTGCCAGTGGAGGGAATAGCAAGTACAAGGTAATGGGATGTAAAAGAATGTGGCCATTGGGTTCCAGATATTATAGACCACAGTATGAAAAACAGAATTTGAAGTGAGGAGTGGAAAAAGTTGGGGTCAGATATGTTAGCAAGACCTACATATTATTTTTTAAAAAGATTTTATTTATTTATTCATGAGACACACACAGAGAGAGAGAGAGAGAGAGAGAGAGGCAGAGACACAGGCAGAGGGAGAAGCAGGCTCCATGTAGGAAGCCTGATGTGGGACTAAATCCCGGGACTCCAGGACCATGCCCGGGGCCCAAGGCAGGTGCTAAACCACTGAGCCACCCCCCTGGGCGTGGCTCAGATCTACATCTTAAAGAAAATTCCCAGTCTCTGCTTCACTCATGATGGTTTGTCCAGTGAAGACATATTCTCACAAGGCCAGATTCTGACATGACTGAACCAGTTCATTATGATTAGGACCCAATCACACTAGTGACACCGCTAAGATGATCAGAGTTCTAAGGATTTGCAGATACTCTTCTACTTTTCCCTCATGGTTGCCTTTGTACTTCTGCTGAATCTTTCTTATAGAAGGACCTCATTTCCCTCCGTTCCATGTCCTTATCTCATTCCTTAGATTATCTCATTCCACATCTCCTTATCCTCATTCCTTCATTGTCTAAGAACATCATCCTTAGATGTTGAGCTAACAAGTTCTATTTAGACCTAGATACTCACTTTTTTTTTAAATGGAGGATTTATTTATAAGGTGAAATGACCTCTTTGCAAATGTTGTTCATCTCTCACAATGTAACCTTGATGCATTATGTCCTTGGATTCCTCTCTCCATCAAAAACATGGACAAAGACAAAGTGACTAGAGGCAGAATAATTCAGGCCTTGTTTCATCTCTGTAAAGGAATCCTTGTGAGGCATTTCATAATAACTAGGACTAAGTGAGGTTAAGTAGGGGGAAATGGGATAATTAGCATGTTTGAGGAAATGCCACTTTGAAATGGAGCAGAGAGAAAATTTTAGCTGAATAACAAAGCTGCACACAATTACAAATGTTTTGTTACCCTCTAGGGATGAATGCAGAGTTCTTGGATCTATCAACCATTGAGCTGTTCATTTAAGTTTCAACCAGCTCCTGAGACATAAGAAGTACTTAACAAAGAGAGAAGAGTATCCAGAGAGCTTCACCATAGCCATGGGACCAAGTCTATCATTCAAGAAAGAGTAAAGTTCAAAAAAGCACCAATATGGGGATCCTTGGGGGGCTCAGCGGTTGAGCGTCTGCCTTCGGCCCAGGGTGTGATCCTGGAATCCTGGAATCCTGGAATCCTGGGATCGAGTCCCACATCGGGCTCTCTGCATGGAGCCTGCTTCTCCCTCTGCCCGTGTCTCTGCCTTTCTCTTTCTCTCTGTCTCTCATGAATAAATAAAATCTTTTTTTTTTTTTTAAATCAAGCCTGGAGCTGATTCTTTTTTTTTTTTTTTTTTAATTTTTATTTATTTATGATAGTCACAGAGAGAGAGAGAGAGAGAGGCAGAGACACAGGCAGAGGAAGAAGCAGGCTCCATGCCCCGGGAGCCTGATGTGGGATTCGATCCCGGGTCTCCAGGATCGCGCCCTGGGCCAAAGGCAGGCGCCAAACCGCTGCGCCACCCAGGGATCCCAAATAAATAAAATCTTTTAAAAAAAAAAGCAGCCAATATAAAGATGGGTATTTAATTTTCTGCATTGATACATAACTTCTTTCATCAAACTCCCCATGGGAAAGGTGAGTATCTTTTTGGTATATTAAATCATCCAAGTCCTTCTGCCCCCACAGCAAATAGGTATTTTAGGGTAGGGGCTATTTTTAACTATTCCCCAAAGTTGTATCTACATAATAAAGCAGAATGTGGTGGGGAAACATGGGCTTTGAAGTGATATGAATCTGGGCTTGAATCTTGTCCCACAGTTATTAAGGAAGAGACCTTGAGCAAGCTGATTCTATGCTGGTGTTGCAATCGCTGCTGCTAGTATTTGAGCTACTTTCCCAATCCTGATAGCAAAGTCTTAACTGGCACGTGGAATTTTTTCTCCATTTGAGAAAATTAGTTTCAGCTTAGCAGTTCTCAAGATTAAGAGAACCATCGACAGATGCTAAACATATATCATGGAATTGACTTACAATGTTATTAATGCTAAATCATAAATATAAAATATCTAGCCCCTGAATTTTTTAAAAAAGATTTTATTTATTTATTCATGAGAGACAGAGACAGAGAGAGAGGGAGAGAGAGAGGCAGAGACACAGGCAGAGGGAGAAACAGGCTCCACGCAGGGAGCGCGACGTGGGACTCCATCCCCAGTCTCCAGGATTAGGCCCTGGGCTGAAGGCGTGCTAAACCGCTGAGCCACTCAAGCTGCCCTACCCCCTGAAGTTTTAATCAATGAAACTCAGCCGAAAGATGTAAAACACGTTCTTACTTTTGACAGATAACAAACACGTATATTTACCTTGTTAATAGCATAACTTATCTGCTCTAATGCCTCAAGGACATTTCAGTTCCATTTCCAAGTTCAAATATCTCCAGTTTACAATTTGTAAAAATGCTAAGTTAAGTTGGTTCATGCTGCTAAAAGTGTTCTCTACCTTGAGATAAAAGGCATTTTCCAGTCTTGACAAGTTGGAGAATCAAACAGCTAAATGCATTGGTTTTGAGCAATGGCAAGTCAGAATAACTTAATTTTAAATGTATGCAGCATAGGTGTTGGATTAAGGCAAACCTACCTTCAAGCCTAGTTCCCCACTTAGCAGCCTAACAACCATGAGGAGTTTTTTAACCTCTGAGTGTCAGTTTGTTCATCTCTAAAATGATCATAACACCAGTTCCAGAGAGTTAAATGAGGAAATAACTAAATTATGCCAAGAGTGGTGCCTGGCACATAGAAGATACTCAGTAAATGTCAGTTTTCTTCCCCTCTAATCTGTCACATAAACCACACTTTGCCTGGAGTGGGAGAACCACATTGCTTTGTCAAGTTTGCTAGTCAGGGACACCTGGGTGGCTCCATTGGTTAAGCATCTGCCTTTGGCTCAGGTCATGTCCTGGAATTGAGCCCCACATCAAGCCTGCATCAAGCCCTAACCTGGCTCCTTGCTCTCCCTCTACCACTCCCCTTGCTTGTTCTCTTTCTCTCTCTCAAATAAATAAATAAATAAATAAATAAATAAATAAATAAATAAATATTTTAAAAATAAAAGTTCACTAATCAAAAAGTAAAGATCATCAACACAACAAATCTCTTCAAGGTTCTATCTGGCTGCTTTTTTCCCCTTCCACTTGTAGAACTTTTTTTATACCTAATGATTAAATTTATTTATGTTTGTGTGCTTTAAAAAAGTACTGTTGGCACACACAAAAACTGAGTACAGTTTCAATTCTATCTCCCAAATCCATGGAGATTTTGAGAGGATGTTTAAAGAATGGGATTGGAGGAAGAGGCTAGTTGTAGAAATAGGCATTTATAATGAACTTGGGATATCTGTCTTCAATATGGGGAAAAAAATCAAATGAAAATATTTACTTGTAGTCATTTCTTTGTTAAATCTATAAAACAAAAGTTTGTACACATATTTTCCTTAGAAAATAGATTTATACTAAATTTATATAGATTTGTGCTAAATTTATATAATTTATAAAATAGATTTATATAAACCATACTAGATTTATACTAAAACCACTTAGAGATTATTTACTTCAATGTTCGCAATAAAATATATCTTCAAAATAACAACAATTATATATTATTTGTCACTAGAGTTTCTTTCGTGTGAAGTAAAGTCCATAGGAAATGAAATCACTTGGCAGAAAAGGAAGTTGCTATGTTAGAAATGACTGGACTTAAGCATGTGTTTATGTCTGGAGTAAACAAGAGTCACAGAAACAACTGAGTGAAGTAACAGAAGAAAAAAAAGTTATGAAAATGTTGAAGCAAGGTGATACGATTTCTTAAGAATAGTTTTCTTCTTTTCTCAAAAGTTCTTTTATTATTTTTATCCTTTGCTTGTACTAGACGTGATACTTTAAAAAGCTGTGTTGAGAATGAAACTCAGCAAATGGTTTAAGAAAGTAGCTTAAGCAGAAAACAAGTCTTATGTTGTAATTCCTTTATTTTGTTTCTCACAACTCTCCTTCTTAAAATTTTGATTGTTTTAAAGTGTTGCCTTTCATAACATGAGCTTCACCTTAACTAGTTCTTTTCCCAACCTTGGCATTAGGGATTGCTGAAATATTTAAGACACCATTTGTCACCATTTGTACACCATGTTGGTAGATTTTGTTAAAATGAAGAACACTCAGCCCGTTTGTGTAATTGTTTGTTCTTATATCTCACTCACTTGCCTGGAAATTCCACGAGGTCAGAGGCCACATCTATCTTATTTACACTGTGTGCCAGCACCTGGCTCAGTACTTGCAATTAACAGGTGCTCTAGAAACATCTCTTGGGTGAAAGTACAATTCTCAGAACCTTCCCCAACAAGAGCAATATCAACAAAAGGAAGAAAAAATGTTTATCTTTGTCTATTGTTTTATTTGCATGAACCCAGAAGAATCTAACATGGAAACTACAGTTTTAGTCCATGCTGTCTTTTAGCGGCAGATAAAACAATAACCAGCTCAACCAGGCAGCAATTTCCTCCCTGGGTGAATTAGCCTTCTAAACTCTTTTAGTATGCTTCCGGGCTGGGGTGAGAGGCCAAATACAACAGGCAGGATAAGAAATGGAGAGCAGCATGCAGGGGATTCCAGTGACCTCGTGGACTTTCCGCATTGAGGGAGGAGAGCTCCACTGCTTCCTTCTTCCCATTGCCTGTCTTCTGCGGCCTGGAGAGTCCAGAACACGACACACAATCTTTCCAGAGGTCAGCAAGTGAACATGAATGGTGTCTCACAGGTTTAGTCTAATAAACTTTAAATGTGCTAAGACTAAACAGATTAGCTTTCTTTTTAGGTATTACCTCAGTGGTTCCTAACTTTTACTTTTTAATTTTAACCATTTAATCCTTTGAACATATAATGAAAGCTATATGCCCTTTGCTTACCTAAACCCAAAGGTACAAAGTTGTACATTAAGTTTCAGGAAGTTTACTGACCATCAAAAACTCCTAAGGAGTAAGATCAATGAAGAGTAAATTGAAGGTATAACACTTGGACAATAGTTGATGAATCTCAAGTTTACTATTTCTAGATCATGTCAACTGAAAGATAAACAGTATTTTCTGAATGCTGCTTGCTGTCTCTAGATATCTCCAGGACAGAGATTTAAGAACAAAAATTCCTGAAGTTCAAAAGAGAAGGTGGAGATGGATTAAAACAAGAATGAGGAGGGCGACACCTGAGTGGCTCACCGGTTGAACGTCTGCCTTTGGCTCAGGACCTGATTCCAGGTCCGGGAATCGAGTCTCGAGTCCCACATCAGGCTCCCTGCGAGGAGCCTGCTGCTGCCCTCTCTGCCTATGTTTCTGCCTCTTTCTGTGTGTCTCTCATAAATAAATAAAATCTTTAGAACAAACAAACAATACAAGAATGGGCAGGAGGAAGAAAATCTTCATATTATATGAATTCAAGGTATGAATGGCCTTTGGTTTTTTTGCTGTCCTTGGGAGTAAACTCCAAATCCATCAAAAAAAGATGAAAACTGAGCAGTACTCTCAAATGACGCAACCTCCTTAGATAATCTGCTAAAAGACAATGTCAGTGGCAAAACATGTCTGAGGTGGGGGGTAAAATTTTAATCCTTTCACGATTTCCTTCAACTTGCCCAAGAGATATGTAATTTAAGAAAAAAAAAGATTGTGATGGTTTAACATAAAAAGAAAACAAAGTTGGGAAATAATTCAGATTGTGTATGGGCTCAGAGATGTGGCCACATCTCTCAGAATTCTCCAAAATGATGCAAAAGAAAGATATAAAACTTCTTTTATCAACTCTACTTAATCTGGTGCCCTATGTTGTCTGATTTCTAGATGTAAGCCCCTTTTGTTTCTAGGTAGTATATTTTCCTATGTAGCAAAATTTCCTATTTGCCACATCTAGAGTGTTCTTTTTCCTGACTGTATCACATGACTCAACAAAAATAAATCCTTCCATGTGGTCCCCAAAATAGAAAAGAAGAAATCACCACCCACAAAATCTAGTTGAGTTTTTGAAACTTAGGAAAAGTTGTCCACTCCAAATCTGTTGGATGAACTTTCTGTGCACTTCTCTTTCCACAGTGGTGGAAATGCACCTGGAAAACACCACTAGCACCATCTCCTACAAAGCTGGAGATAAAAGCAAAATGGACAGGAAAGAGGAGAAATAACACACCCAGCCAGAGATAGCAAGACATGGAAGAAACCCAAAGAGAAATGAAGCAGGTATTGGAAAGCCAAGTTTAATGAGAAAAATTAAAATGGCACATTTCTTTTCTGGACTTAATGTACTTACACCTCAGCAATGAGTGCAGAGTCCTAACTCAAGAAGTAATTGCACTAACAGGATCTTGCTAGGTGAGTCAGAGGTTTTATTTGTTATAACATTCATAATAACTTACATTTTGATCTCATTTATTCTCATTTAACCAATGAGGTAACAGACTCAGAGAGGTTGAGGAATTTATGGATGGTCACCTGGCAAGTAGCAGATAGGGTTGGGGTTTGAACCTAAACAGAGACTCTGTTTTGCCTCAGGAAGTTTCTCTCACATGTCTTTGAGTCTTAAGACTTGGTCTGGAGCACACTTCCATTCTTTCTCCCATCATCTGCTGCCTGAGAACATTTAGAAGGTTGGAAAAGATGGTCTCAGTCTTGATTCAGTGTAGGGAGAGGACAACATAATTTGATAGGACTAGTTCCTCTTCCTGTCAAGGCCTCAGGTTTTTCATTTGTACAATGAGGGAATTTGCCTATACTGTCCTTTCTGTCCGATGTATTATTCTAAGAAGCACAGAATATATAGAATAGATAGAGAACTTCCTCTGGGAAATTTGACCACTTATGTCAGGAGAGGATACTTGCCCAAACCTCAGATTCAGCAAAACTTTAATTAGTACTGCCCTTAAATGCAGCTAACTAATAAGTATCATTTTCAAGGCTCTCATCATCTGAGAGGAAAAAAACTTTCATGTGAATGGGTTTAATGAAGAAAGAACCCAGAATCAGAGGTCAGGAGGATGATGTGAGTTACCATCCAATTCTTGTCCACCACCCATTCCCACCCAGAATGAGAGGAGATGCTTCCTGTGTGTGATCTTCTTTTTTCCTGACAACCATTTCCTCTAACTTGGTTTCCTTATGACTTAGATAAGTTGCAACTGTTGGCTCTTTATTGTGAAACAAGTAATGTGGTTGGGGTTGGAAAAATTGTTCAGAGAAATCAAGCAATCAAGCCTACATGGTTTGCTGGAAAGCAAAACCATCAAACTTTAGGAATATCATTTGAAAAATACAGGTCAAGAGGCTTCACTTTTCCATTTTCATCTATTCAACAAATATTTACAGAACACTTTCTATATTTCAAGCACTTTTGTAGTTGCTTGGAAAAAGTTAGTGATTGACAAATCAAAATGGCTACCCTTGAGGAGTATCTTAGGTGGATAAATGTTACAGAAAAAAAACATCAAAGCATGGTAAGGGGATCAAGGGGTCAGATGGATAGGAGTGTGAGAAAATTATAGCACTGGGGAGTTGGGAAAGCCTCCTAGAGAGGTTGAAGTTGAACTAAGAATTGAAGGCTATAAGAACTGACTAAGTGGCTATCTGGGTAAGTATTCTTTTTTATTTTTTTTAAAGATTTTATTTTTTTATTCATGAGAGACAGAGAGAGAGAGAGAGAGAGAGAGAGGGAGAGGGAGAGAGGCAGAGACATAGGTAGAGGGAGAAGCACGTTCCATGCAGGAAGCCTGATATGGGACTCAATCCCAGGTCTCCAGGATCACACCCTGGGCTCTGAAGGTGGTGCTAAACTGCTGAGCCACCCAGGCTGCCCCTGGGTAAGTATTTAAGCAAAAAGACAACCAGCGGTAACAGAGTTGTGAGAATGGCTGTGGGTGTGAGGGGCAATGAGAAGGCTGGTGTGGTTGGAGCAGAGAGGGAATGAGTAGGACAAGAGGACAGAGAGTTAGGGGCCAGATCAAATAGGCTTTGTAGGTCATTATAGGGATTTCAGCTTTTACTTTGAGTGGAGAGTCATTTCAAGGTCTAAAGCAAATCAGTGACATGATGACACTCCAGCTGCTAGGGGGGAAAAGAATTCATAGTGGAGACAAAGGCAAATCGAGATGACCACTTACGGGTTATTGTGGAATACAAGAGAGAGATGATAATGTTTATGCCAGACCATGATGGTAACTAGTGGTCAGTTTCTGGCTATTGTTTTAAAATTAATTAATTAATTAATTTATTTATTTATTTATTTTTGTTTCTGGCTATTTTAAAGATAGCACAAAATCCTGAAGGACTGGGTAGGAAATGTGAGCAAAAACTGATTGGTCATGAAAAATTTAAGTGTATGCAATTGGAAGGATGGCTTCTCTATGAACTTAGACACTTGAGAAAGTGTTTAAACTAACGTTGCAGAATTATTGGGAAATGAGCCAATTGTTGTTTAATAGAGCTCTTTCAACTATATCCTGAATAGAGCTCCTTAATTACATTCTATAGTTGCATGAAGTGGTGGCTAATGGCTGGTGGTGCAAGAAGACCAGGAGAGGAAGCGAGATAAGGAAGTGAGAGGTAGATTAATATCTGTGTTCCAGTCACTGTGCTAGGTTTTTTAAATATAAAAATTGTATCTGTGTAAGCTGTAAAACCTGATGATTTGATATACATATAGATAGTGAAATGATTACTATAGCCAAGCTAATTATCTCCTACCATTTTTTTTTTTTTTGGTGTGTGATGAAATTACCCAAATTCTACTATCTTAGCAAATTTCCAATATTCAATACAGTATTATTAACTATAGTCACCATGGTGTACATTTTATCTCTAGACCTATACACCCTATATATCTGCAACTTTGTACCATTTGACTAATACCCTCCTACCTTCCTACCACCTCTTCACCACCGTTCTACTCTGCTTCTGTGCTTTCACTTTTTAAGATTCCACATATAAGAGAGATTATGCAGTTGTTCTTTCTGTGTCTGGCTTATTTCATTTAGAATAATATCCTCCAGGTTTATCCATGTTGTTGCAAACGGCAAGATATCCTTCTTTTTTTTTAAGATTTTATTTATTTATTTGAGAGAGAGAGAGCAAGCCTGAGAGAGAGCATGAACATGGGGTCAGGGGAGGGACAGAGGGAGAGGAAGAAGCCGACTCCTGGCTGAGCAGGAAGCCCAACACAGGGCTCCATCCCAGGACCTCAGGATCATGACGGAAACCATCCAGGTACCCTAAGATACCCTTATTTTTTTTTGATACCCTTCTTTTTTATATTCCATATCACAATTTCTTTTTTTCTTCCAATTTTATTGAGATAAAATTGGCATATAACATTGTATAAGTTTAAGGTATATAATGTGTTGATTGCTCCATTCAACCATGAATGGACACTTGATTTTTTTCCCCATATTTTGGCTATTGTGAATAATCCTGCAGTGAACATGGGAATGCAGATATCTCTTCAAGGCACTTATTTCATTTTTTGGGTGGCATATGCCCAGAAATGGGATTGCTGAATCAGCTGGTAGTTCCATTTTCAGTTTTTTGAGGAACCTTCATACTGTTTTCCATAGTGGCTACATCAATTGATATCCCCACCAGTACTGTACAAAGATTTCCTTTTCTCCACACCCTGGCCAACATTTGTTATATATTAGTTATTTTTTTTTATAATAGTCACACTAACAGGTGTGAGATGATATTTCACTATGGTTTTGATTTCTATTTTTATGATAATTAGTGATATGGAACATCTTTTCATATGCCTGTTGGCCAAGTATATGTCTTCTTTGGAAAAATGTCAATTCAAGTCCTTTGCCCAGTTTTATTTTATTTTTTTTTTAAATTGAGAAAGAGTCAGAGATAGCAAGAGAGAGCACCAATGGAGAGGAGAGGGAGAAGCAGACTCCTCACTGAGTTGGGAGCCTGACACGGGGCTCAATCCCAGAACCCTGGGATCAATACTGGAGCCCTAGGCATATGCTTAACCAACTGAGACACCCAGGCGCCCCAAGTCCTTTGCCCATTTAAAAATCAGGTCGGGTTTTCTCTTTTGTTTTATTTTGTGCTATTGAGTTGTATGAGTTCCTTATGTATTTTGCACATTAACTCCTTATCACTTACTCGTCTGAAAATATCTTCTTCCAATTTGTAGGTTGCCTTTTCATTTAATTGTTTCTTTTGCTGTGCAGAGGCATTTTGCTTTATTGTAATCCCACTTGTTTATTTTTGCTTTTGTTGCCTCCACTTTTGGTGTCATCTCCTAAAATTCATGGCCAAGGCCAATGTCAAGAGTTTTTTCCCGATGCCTTCTTCCAGAAGTTTTGTAGTTTTAGGTCTTACATTTAAGTCTTTAATTCATTTTCAGTTAATTTTTTATATGGTATAATATATGGGTCCAGTTTCATTATTTTGTATGTGGATATCCAGTTTTCTCAGCAGCATTTATTGAAAAGATTATTGTTTCCCCATTGTGTATTTTTGGCACCCTGGTTGAAAATTAGTTGGTCATGTACACTCGGTTTTATTTCTGAGCTCTCTATTCTGTTTCATTGTTCTATGTGTCTATTTTTATGCTGTTACTGTTCAATTTTGGTTACTATGGCTTTCTAATATAATTTGAAATAAAGAAGTGTGATATTCCCAACTCTGTTGTTTGATCTCAAGACTGTTCTAGCTATTTGGATTCTTTGATGGCTCCATAAGAATTTTAGAATTATGTTTTCTATTTCTACAAGAAATGCCATTGGAATTTTGATAGGGTTTGTGTTGGATCTGTCTATAGCTTTGAGTGTCCTAGGTTCTTTACATAAGTTAGCTCATTTGTTTTCACCACAAATTTATGTGTTTGGTGCTGTTATCTCCATTTTACCAATGAGAAAACTGAGACTTAAAGAGTAAAAATGGTGCACATATCGCTAGCAAACATCTGGATTCAAATCTGAATTCAGCTCTGAACCCTGAAGCCTGGGCTCCTTCCTCTCGATAGAATGAGGTTCAGGCTGGATATAGAGAGTTTATATCATGGTGTCCTAAGTCCTAAAACTGTATTTCAAAAGATCATTTTAAGCTTAGAAATGAAAGGAAAAGCTTCTGGTAGATGGAAAGTTGCTTACAAGAGCAATGTGTGTCCCATCACCACCGCCTCCATTAAATCTGTTCAGTAACATCTGTAGTTTGTAAACAGTTTGTCAAAGGGGTGGGGAAGAGGGGTAGGAGTATAGTTGCCCAGGATCTTGCATTCACAAAAAGTCTTAAAGCTGGTCTTTGATATTATCATTTAATTAAGTTATACCCTCAGTCACAGAGATATATTGATAGAATATTTAATATTCAACTTTGAACTGTTTATCCCATCATGGACACAGTCTGAATGCACTACAGAGTAGTACATATGTACATATTTTTATATTTAGTTCCTCTTTCCCTTTGTAGAAAGGCCACAACACTACTTTGGGATTCAATTATTTCATTTTTATTTTTTATTTAAAAAAGTTTTTTTAAGAATTTACTTATTTCTTTGAGAGAGAAAACAAGCAGTGAGGATGGGCAGAGGGAGAGAGAGAGAGCAAGAAGCTGACTCCCTGGTGAGCAGGAAGCCCCATGAAATGAGGCACTCAATCCCAGGATCCAGAGATCATGACCTGAGCCAAAGGCAGACACTTAACTAACTGAGCCACTCAGTCACCATTATTTTTATTTTTTATTCTCTTTATTCTCTTTATTTATTTATTTTTAAATTCCAGTATATGTAACTGCATTATAATAAAACTAATATTCTATCAGTTTCAGATGTACAGTATAGTGCTTCAACAATTCTATATATTACTCAGTGTTCATCATAGTAAGTGTACTCTTAATCCCCTTCATATATTTCAAGAAGTGCTTTTTTTAAAATAACACCAATATATTGCAATCTTAGCATAAATATATTGCAATATATTTATGCAGCCTTAAAAGTGTAATTTATTAAACATAGGCAATGGGTTTATTTTAAGAAGTCTTATAATCTTGTTATAACACTTTTTTTTCTTCTTCCTCTTCTCCCCCTTACTATCTTTAATACACTGCATTTAATATACTGAATTCCAGATTTAGTATCTTGGGCTTACCTTGACTTCTCAGGGGCTTTGTGAGGGAATCCTGTAGCACAGCAAAGCCTTATCTACATCCACAAATATACCAAGGCAAGGGAAAAAGAATTCTGAGAAAATAAGATATTTTATCTTTCCTATGATAAATAAGTGTTCCAGATGCAGGGTTTAAGCTGTGCACTAATTCCATTCTGGGCGCTTTTGGAATCCCGCAACGCAGTAAGGGAATGTGTAGTAAGCTACTCCAGGTTGCCCTCAATCATATCTACGTGACAACATAAAAAGTGTTCTAAATGGAAAAGGCTAACACAAACAATCTTTAATGTTCAGTATGTTCCAATACAAGCCCCACCCTGGGTCAGAAAGCAGCAACACCACACTCCCGTCTACAAAAAATTTGCCAAAAGGTGGGGCTTGGGAAAGTTTCAGGAAATGCAGCCAGGATTGTAGGCAAGCACGTAGCCTTCTATTCTTCATATTTCTCATTTCTCTGGAACTATATTGGTTCACCTGTTCATTTCCTCTGTGCGTGTGTGCGTGCATGCACTGTTCATGTAAACATCTGGGCTTGGCATCTGTTCTGGCTACTTTCACCCAGTTTCATCTTCATCAGATTTCCACACTTCTTGGAAATTTGGCTTTCCAGATGTCTCTTTTTCCATTGACAGTGTTGGTGTGAAGTTTGTTCTGAGTCACCTCCATTCTGAAACACGATGAGGACCAAGGTGTAGCCTCAACAACAGTGGCTGGTCAGAGTGTGTGGCTATGGACTGTGTGTGTAGGTGTGAGTCGGGGAAGGGGGCAGTCTGTCCATCCATCTGTTTAGAGAGAGGAAAGAGTGAGAGGAGGAGAAAGGAGGTGAGAAAGAAAGAAATGGGCAGGGGTGTTAGGATACCTGTTCTTCTCTCCAAAAAGCAACATTTCCTTCACACCAAGGACTGTTAAAACGGTCACATCAAAATATCTTTGGAATATGTACCAATGTAATGTATAACAGTACTTTTAATTAATTAATTAATTAATTAATTAATTAATTAATTTATGAGAGACACACAGAGAGACAGAGAGAGGCAGAGACACAGGCAGGGGGAGAAGCAGGCTCCATGCAGGAGCCCGACGTGGGACTCGATCCCACCTCTCCAGGATCATGCCCTGGGCTGCAGGTGGTGCCAAACCGCTGCGCCACCGGGGCCACCCTCTAACAGTACTTAAAAAAAAAAAAAAAAGAAAAAAGAAAAACAAAAAAAAACACTGCGATGAAATACACATAACATACAATTCGCCATCTTAACTTTTTTTTAAAAAGATTTTATATATTTATTCATGAGAGACACATCAAACCGCTGAGCCCCCCGGGCTGCCCCATCTTAACTATTTTTAAGGGTACAGTTCAGTGATGTCAAGAAGTGCGTTCTCATCGTGGGGCTGCCATCGATATTGCCCCTCTTCTGAACTGTTAGTACTGACTTTTGAGGATAAATGACCTTAGCTTAAGTTGAGACTCTGACACTTAATGGAATCACTTTTGTCTGAGGCTTCTGTCTGTCTCACGTATAAATTTTTTTAAGCAAACTTACAGGATTGGTGTGAGGATTAAATAATTAATGTTTGTAAAATTTGTAAAACAAATACCTGTGTGAGGGGGTGGAGGGGTAAAGGGAGAGAGAGAATCTTAAGCAGGCCCCACATCCAGTGAGGAGCCCGATGCAGGGCTCAGTCTCACAACTCTGAGATCATGACCTGAGCTGAAATTAAGTCCACACTCAACCGACTGAACCAGCCAGGTGCCCCTAAATGATATTCTTACTGTTATTATTATGACTTCCTGGAATTCTAGCCACTTGTTACTTCTCTGTGAATGAGATGATCCCAAAGCCTTCTACAATCGTCTACTGACATCTTGTCCCTCACTCCTAGATCTTTGGCAAACATTCCCTGTTGCTCCACAGATTTTTTTACATTATTATTATTATTATTATTATTATTATTATATTTTAGAACTGTGGGTCATTTCCTATAGCAGGGAAATGGGCCCAGAGGGGGGAAAGAAAAAGAAAAAAAGTAGCTGCCAAAGCAATCAAAGAACAGTCGTTAGCACAACTCTGTTCCAACACATTCAAATTATCAAATTATCTCAACAACTAGAGCAGCAAATGCTCTGAAACAGTGGGGCGGGGCCAGGGTCTGGGCAGCCAGTTCCTAGCACAGCTTTGGCAGGGCAACCTCCATCCAAAAAGTCAGACTCAAAGACTGTGCCTTGGTTTCCAAGACACAGTATGCATGCCTCACTGAGATAAAAGTCCTGCTCCAGTGGACCCAAACTCTTCAAACTCCTCTCTGGCTCTGTCTGTGTCCTCTCTCACCCTCAGGTTCAGTCTTTCCATTCTTGGCTCTTGAGCCTAGTGCAAGCTCTATTTGGGACATCCTTTCTCCACCAACCCCGTACCCCCCCCCCCCCCGCCGCCCTTTTTTTTTTTTTGCTCAACAAACTTATTGATCCTTTGCAAGGTCTGGGCAGAAGCATTCTCTTTCCCTTGCATTCAGTCTGACCCCGTCTGGGTTCCAGTCTCCTGATCTACTCTCCCCTAAATCTGTGGGCCTACCTGCACATTAGAATCACCTGGAAAGTTTGTTGATACACAAATCACAAGACTCTACTTTCAGACTATCTGTTTCAGAAGATTTAGGAGGCCCAAGAATTTGCATTTCTATAAGTTCCTAGATGAGGTTGATGCTGTTTTTCTAGGGAACAGAATTTAAGGCCTACTGCCGTAGTCTAATATACTGTGTCTAAGTAATTTTGTTTGTTTCTCCCTTCTGGACAGTGACTTCTGTATAACAGGATGTGAACAGAGTCCCAAGATTAGAGTACATAGTGAAGGCATAAAAACATTTCCTGATACCGGAGCCCTTCCAGGCTCAGCAGTCACAGTAACCATGACCATCCACAGTCCACTTCCTCTGTAGGCTCCATTATGAGAGATTTCTGAAGCATGACTCAATATATATTTCTGTCCAATCCCTCTAACTGACATGCTGCAGGAGTCATGGTATGAGTCCATTGACCACGTGTGGGATTTCCCAAGGATTTTGGAAATCTCCCTTCAAATCCCCTTGCTTCAGTGAATTTTCCATCACATGTGCCTCAAAGGTAAGAACGATAAAACACTGTTTTCCTGTGGATAAATCACCAATTGTGTAAATGTCTGTCATTGACTTTGCTATTAGGAGCCACAAAAAGAGAGGGGAAGCTACATGAGGTTTATCTTAAAATTTTGGTAAAATATTTTCCACATATAAATTATTTATATTTCTGGTAAAGGGTAGGGAGCAAGAAAGGCAGAATTCTATGTCAAGGAAAATATAGTGTTATGGAAAGAAAAGCCCCTTTGAATGTGACCTAATGGTAGTTTTTCATGGGACTAATTCTCTTCCACCTACTACTCTACTCTCCATATCTGCTTTCATACAGATGACATGACAATTTAAAATCTAAATCTACCAAATTCGGGGGAAAAATGGCTTGTTCAACTTCCGTTAAACACTTGAAGCTGGGAACCAAAGTGCTGCTTCCCAAAAGTGTTCTGGTTTCATTTTCACATGTGAAACTTGTAGGAGTTAAGATAGTCTTTTAAACTGTGCTGATAATTTCTATTAAGAAATTGCTAATAATTTCTACAGTGGTAGCTGATGAAGCTCATCCTGGCTCTGTATTTTCCAAGACTTCTGTAAAAGAAATTTCAGTTTCCTCAAGCGAGGTTAGAAGTCAGCTTTTCTGTCTAGGACTAAAAAAGATGAAGCAAGGCAATAGGAGTGATCCAGCTCCCTCATTACATATTTTCTTTTTCTTTTTTTTTTTTTTTGCAAATGTTGCCCAGTCCTTATGGGGTCACCCAATTCAATTTCTTTTATTTCTTTATTAACATCATAATTACCAGGTCACATGTGTTCATGTACAAGGAGCTGAGTTCAAAATGACGATTCCAGTTCATACCTCATGAATGATCAACAGTTAACTTACAGATAGTCAG
Source organism: Vulpes vulpes (assembly GCF_048418805.1). NCBI lineage: Eukaryota > Metazoa > Chordata > Mammalia > Carnivora > Canidae > Vulpes > Vulpes vulpes. The sequence continues at coordinate 61,966,287 of NC_132781.1, forward strand.
AAAAAAAAATATAGTGAACAACACTATCTTTCAAGTGTTGACTATATTTCAAGTCATTTTTACCTATACACAAGTCATAGCTTTTAACGGTAACTAAGGTTGACAAATGGAGGCATAAACACAGGAAAGATTGTAGGTGTTAAGTTGCAGGCTTTCATACCTCCAAGCACCGGACCGGAGCATGCTAGACCTCGGGATTACACATCTTTATACCAGATTCTACAAGAAGCCCTTAGACAAAGCTGGGCATCTCCCTGGGGTGTTAGTTTAATGGTATGTTGAAATATTACTTTTATGGTGCACTAAAATAATCAAGAAAAAACTATTCGGTAGGAAGTGCTGTTTAAATCTTTACATTAAAACAAATGCTTTCAAAAGAATTGTACCCTTGTATGGGCCATCGGGCTTCTACTGGTGGTCCCCCATCCCTAGGCCCCAAATGCTCTCCTATGCCATTAGAGGTACTCTGGTTGCAAGAGTGAGAAGTGCCGGTGTACCATGATTTCTGCTGACTTCTACTCACTCCTGTCAGCTCTGCTGTGTTTACCAATATGTTGCAGATAAGTGTGTGTTTATATTTTGTCTCCTGCTAGAGGAGGCACTCTGTGAGGACACACACTGTGTCGTTTAAATCTACCCCTTCCACTGTGCTCAGCACATGGCTTACTGCACTACAAACAGAGTAAGACCCATTAACTCCGGGACAGATGTTACTTTGGGAATATTCCAGTACAGAACTGATGACAAGCAAAATTGTGGAGGAGTTGCTGTCAAAGTTCTCTCACCCGGAGAATACACTGTTAGAGAATACAGAGAATACACCCAGAGAATACAAAGTTCTCAAACCACCCACTTCCACACTCTGCTTCCAGGGCCCAAGACCCTCATTGTCTTTTCTCCCTTCCCCTTTCCAAAACTCCTTCTGATTTGTCTTTTGTGACATCACATAAATGATTAATAAAACCTGGGAGTGTTTCCCCCAAGAGAAAAATACATATTTGAAGAGGGAACAAATTTTTAGACCAAAGAAAATGGCAGGCATCAGTCATTCATTGGAGAGAAATTATTTTTGTCATAGAGCATTCCCAGTTCTCTTAACACAGAGACAATTACATATTCCAATGACTTATAAGGCCAGACTTGAAGTAATCCTTTGCTGGATCACATGCGTCAGACTGAACTTACTTTTTCATGGAAAAAAAGAGAGAGAGAGAGAAAAAGATTTTCAAAGTCCAAAATAAGCAGTCTGTAACAGATAGCACTGTAGAAACCATTGGGATTAATTACATCAATGTAAGCCTTATGGCAGACAAAGTTCCATTCTCTGATATTTAAAGAAAGCCTCTTTATCCTGATGAGTCTCATTTTCCTTGTCTATTAAAGGAGTATCTTAGACAGTTATAACAGAGATTATTTAACAGTGTATTCTCTGGGTGCCAGGAACTTTCCTTAGTGCTTTCCATGAAGTAAAGTCATTTAATTCTCGCATCAACCCTAAAAAGTAGCTACTATTATTTTTTTTATTTAAATTGAATTTGCCAACATACCATACATTATGAGTTTCAGATGTAGTTTTCAAATTTTTTTTTTATTTTTTATTTTTTTATTTATGATAGTCACAGAGAGAGAGAGAGAGGCAGAGACACAGGCGGAGGAAGAAGCAGGCTCCATGCACCGGGAGCCCGATGTGGGATTCGATCCCGGGTCTCCAGGATCGCGCCCTGGGCCAAAGGCAGGCGCCAAACCACTGCGCCACCCAAGGATCCCCAGATGTAGTTTTCAATAATTCATCAGTACTATTATTTTTTAAAGATTTTATTTATTTATTCATGAAAAACAAAGAGAGAGGCAGAGACATGGACAGAGGGAGAAGCAGGCTCCTTGCTGGAAGCCCAATGCAGGACTCGATCCCCAGACTGGGATCATGTCCTTAGCCAAGGCAGCTCAACCGCTGAGCCACCCAGGGGTCCAATAGTATTCTTTTTTTTTAAGTTTTAAAGTTTTAAGTTTTTAAGTTTTATTTATTTGTTTGAGAGAGAGTGAGCATGGGGAGGGGCAGTGAGAGAGGGAGAGAGGACAGTCTCCTTGCTGAGCCCGGAGCCTGACTCAGGCCTGGAGACCACAACACTAAGTTCATGGCCTGAGCTGAAACCAAGAGTTGGAGGCTTAGCCAACTGAGCCACCCAGGAGCCCCAGAAGTTGGTACTGTTATTATCCTCAGTTTACAGATGAGGACACTGAGGCAGAAGAGGTTATACAGCTTATCCAAGGTCCTACCTGGACTAATGGCAGAGCAAGATTCAAACTCTGATATCAAATTCCAGAGCCTACATTCTTGCCACCTCCCATTAACTACAAAGCTCTTCTAGAACTAAAAATCTGTGACTCTTTTTTTTTTTTAAGATTTTATTTATTTATTCATGAGACACAGAGAGAGAGAGAGAGAGAGAGAGAGAGAGAGAGGCAGAGACACAGGCAGAGGGAGAAGCAGGCTCCATGCAGGGAGCCCGATGTGGGACTCGATCCCCCTTCTCCAGGATCACACCCTGGGCCGAACTCCCCGCTAAAATGCTTAGCCACCCGGGCCGCCTGTGAATCTTTTTCATTCACCCTTGCTACCTGTCTAATGTCACAGCAAAAGCTTATAAAGGGTCATAACAAAGAAACTTCACGATATGAAACACCTGCATAATGAAGAAATTACGATGACCATATGTGCCTTGTTTGTCCAACTTTCTCAGTCTATAATAATGATTTGAGAAAGAGTTATCTAAACCTCTTTGTTTTCAGGCTATTTCAAAGTTGTATAGTATGTGGATTGTGGAGGAATACAAAGGCCACTAATATAAAATCATGGATGTTAAAAAAATTTTTTCCCTTCTTTGTTGATGTTGGTGGAATGGATGAGTTTGTTGCATGTAATCCCAGTGCACATGCAGGTTGGCAACTGCCAGGATACTCAAGGTCATACCTAGAATTGGAGAGCTGTAAGTGTCCTTGGAAGTTATCTAGCCCAAATTCTACATTACAAATTAGATCTAGTTTTCACTTGGGAAGACTTTTCATAAGTCCTTCATTGGTGCTTCTGAAATGTATTTTCAGAATAGATTCACATTAGCAGGCTCCATCTTGTTTGAGCACTGTCCTTGAAGGAAAAAAATGATCAACATTCTCTAAACAGAAACCAATTTGGGAAAACATTCACTGAAAAAAGAGATAGTGCCAAAAATATTTCATGGGAGACTTGAAATATTTCTGTTTAGCAATAACATTCTTACCCAGCTTCCTCAACTTGGGTTAACCTGATCCCACTATTGATAGCATATGTTTATCTTTGCAGCTACCAATTCTGCCAAACCCATCAACTACCCACATCTTCTTCCTACTTTTGAACCATGTACTCTCAGTGACACTGAAACTTTGAGCAAGCTTGCACATAGGATTGGGAGGATATCATTTCCCAAGCCGTGAAATATGTGTCAAAGACAATCTCTTACATTAGCCCCATTCTCATATGAAATAATTATACCACTCAATTTCTCACTTATGATTCCCCAATGAATAATGGCCCTTCCTTAGTAACTCCCTGGGTGGTTCTTCTAAAATATTTAAGCTAAGAAAAGTTTATACTATGATACTTACCCACCTTCCACATTCTAGTGTTTAGGCCTCGGTTTAACTTATAAAATAAAAACGTAAACATGGACTTACTTTACCTTCATGCAGCCCTAATTCAGATAAACTGGTCAGATAAATCTGGCTTCCAACCCTAGGTCTGAAGGTATAACCTTCAGCAAGTTGTTAAATAAAGGAGTTTCTAGTTCCTCCTGTGCAAATTCGGGCTAATTATAACTACCTTGAAGAATTAACCAATATAATGAGTGTATGAACAGTAATCAACACACAATAGACATTCAATAAATAGTACAATTGTTATCACTACCATTTGCTGAAAGAATTACTCAGAGTTGTTTATTTTGAAGACCTAAATCAGCTTCCAATGGGTCAAGAGTAGCAATGAGCTATGTCAAACATTCTAATTATTTGAAAGTATGAATATTTGTAATTTGTTGGGAAGTTGATAAGGAAGACAACCTGACATGGAGGACAACATCCTATCTCACATGTTATTGGCACTGCCATAAGACAGCATTTCTTCTAATGATTTAGGAAGCTGTATCATGTATGAGAACATAAATGCTGTCATTTAGATATGCCAACCATTCCACCAGGGTTCTGACTCAGAAAATGTAAGAAGTTATGACTACTCTTTCATGTCATGAGTCTAACTTTATATATTAGTAATACAAGACTATAGTTTTATTAGTTCTGTTCTTTTTTCTTTTTCTTTTTTTTTTTTAATTTCAATACTTAGCTTATCATTTTCACGTGTGCTACCTTATTTAATCCTAACAACTGTAAGATTGGCATTATTACTCCCCATCAGCATTGTCAGCTACTTATTGGCTGTCAGCTATCAGAAGAAGGAAGTGTTCTGTATAACCACTGCAGACAAAGGCATTTTTTCTGGCAATGGGGCAGCTATGAGTTGTTATTAGCCAGCACTTCTAGCAGCTGAGGGATAGGTGGATGGCCTGGGAGAAAGGGGATAGGGATGGGCACCAGCAGGATCTACTATAATCCCATTTTGCAGGGGGAAAATGAAAATCAGAACATTTACATGACTTTACTATGCTCACATATCTGATAATGGAAAGCCAGATCCCAAATCAAACTGCCTGATTCCAAGTCAGGTTCTTTTTCTACCATACCACAGCTGGTTTACTGAAGGATCCTGGAGGGGCAGTTATGAATTTATATGAACCTATTATGAAGTGGTAAGTTAAGAGAATGAGTTAAGTGCATTACTCACTGTAAAAAGTAGTAGTTCCTTTAGATTTCCCTACAGTAGCCCTTATCAACTTCAGCTATTATCCCCTTTACTTTTGTTTTATGGGACTTAGAAAAATCCATGGACATTCTGTCCATGTAATCCATGATTGTACGCACCTTGATCTCAAGTCTTCTCAGAAATTCATTCCAAACTTGAGTCTTGTTCCTTGTCTGACCTGATAGAGTAGTTTTTCATTTCCTTGGAATAAAATTCAAGTTTGAAGTCTGACCACAGAAAGCCTGATGTTCAACAAGTCTGTTCTTGTATGCTTTATGTCTTATAGATTAGTTTGGATGACATCCACAGTGAGCACTTGAACTGTGACCTCTCTAAGGCATCACAATGATTGAATGGCCAGCACCTAAATTCAGTAAATTAAGGATGCTATTTTGTCTAGGGCATTACACAGGCATAGGCTTACAAGGAGATCCTTACTCTCATGACAATTTCACATTTAAGACAAAAGTGGAGAAATGCCTGAGATATAGAAAACACTGGAGCTAAGAGGAAAGAAGTTTATTCTAACTGAGAGGACTGGGAAAGGTTTCTTGGAAAGGAATGCAAATAAATTAAATTTTGAATATTGAAGAAAATTTGAAAGACAAATATTTCCTTCCCAAAAGCAAAGGTGAGAACTGAAATCAGGAACTAAAGCAAGTAGATAAATATTTGGAACCAAGATCTAACAACATTAAGTTCAGAAATACAATAAGGGTCAGATTTAGGACCCAGAGGATAAACAAATCTAAAATCAAAACCAAAACCTGGAGTCACAACTAAAGACTGATAGATAACCAAAACAAAACCCAGAAAAATGACAAAAGCAAAATGAAAACTGAAGATAATATGGAAAGTTTGACACAGAGTCTTTTATTGAAAGAGTTTTCTGAACTTAAGTTACCTTGGCATCATCTGGTCCGAAGTCACCTTGAGGCTTCTAATTGGGACCTGACTACTACTTTTAGGGATGGTGGCTTATGAAGACTTTCTGTCCAAGAATCGCTTTGGAGGAGCAAAACATCTTACTTGCTCACATTCCTAGAACAAGTCCACTGATCAGAGAACAAGATCCTCTTAGCCCAGTCTGGGTTCTGGAAAGTACAAAAAGAAAAGTCATCTTCTCTGATATCTTAGGTCTAATATCACAAGTTAGCAATGGCCTATAACATCATAGGGTTTTTCTTCCTTCCTTCTTTTCTCCCTCCCTCCCTCCCTATCTTCCTTCCTCTCTCCCTTTCTTGTTTCCTCCCTCTCTCTCTCCCTGTCTCCCTCACCCCTCACCTTTCTTTATTTCTTCCTTTTTAACTGTCCCTTAGCATCTCTTTTGTGCCTAGTGGCCTAGGTATTATCACATTGAAACTAATCTCAACTACTTGAGTGTCCTAATTTGAAGTAAAAAAAAGAAGAAGAAGAAGAAGAAGAAGAGGAGGAGGAGATATGGGGGAAAAGAGTAAGAAGGAGATACTTAGGGTCAAATCTGAAAGCATTCCTTTCAGAGAGCGGAGGCGTCAGGACACCTACGCATAACGTAGCTGAAGTCAAGATTCAGGGCTCTCCAGGTGAAGCAGGAGAAAGAGAGAGGAGTGGGAAATAGTATTTCCAAGTGCCTATTTGAACCATTATTTTGCATGGTCATCTCCGTTTAATCCTCTTCATGTTGTAAGTTGGTAAGTTTCCAAAAGTAAATTTACTCAGAATGAAAAACATGCTTCCTTTAACTATATGAATCCAACCTCAAGTGTAGCTCAGTTTGGTATTTTGGACCAAGTAGAGGATCTTTACTGACCTTTCTTTACTCCCAGATAAATTAAGAATCTTTGCTCTGGGGCACCTGGATGGCTCAGTTGGTTAAGCATTTGCCTTCTGCTCAGGTCATGATCCCAGAGTCCTGGGATAGAACCCCATATCATATTCCCTGTTCAGAGGGGAACCTGCTTCTCCCTCTTCCTCTCCCTCTGCCACTTTCTTGCTCTCTCTCTCTCTCTCTCTTAAATAAATAAATGAAATCTTAAAAAAAATCTCTGCTCTTATGAGATTAAAAATCTAATTTGTTTGATTTTTACACAATTGAATAGCAGATATAGCCTAATTCATGAATGGAGAAGGAATAAGAAGTATATCATATGTTTCTGTTTTTATTGGACTATTTCCCATAACTGATATCACAGTTCTAAGAAAACCACTGGTATAACAAAGTATAACCATATACAGTCCCTGGGGATGAAAACCATTACTGATAAGTGTTGCTTCTTCAACATTGAGGGATACTAATTTCATATAAAGATCTAAACAGTTTAGCTTTTGCTTATCCACTGTGTAGAACATTTAATTCAACAAAGATTTGAGTATTTGAGTATTTCAAGATGTTATTGAAGTAGCTAGAGTTTCACAAGACTGTTTTCAAAACATTTCGCCTACAGATTCAAGATAACAATAAGGGGCACCTGGGTGGCTCATTTGGTTCTTCTGGCTGAGGTGATGATCTTAAGGTTCTGGAATCAATCGGGCTCTGTGCTCAGCAGGGAAGCTGCCTGAGCTTTCTCTATCCCTGTTCCTCTGCCCCTCCCCTGCTCACCCACTCTCTCAAATAAATAAATAAGTAAATCTTTTTAAAAAGATAACAATAAATAAAAATATATTAGATAATCAGATTCTGAACACAATTTTTTACATTAACTGTTCCATTGATTTAGCCAGTTTTCTATTAATTGAAGAGCTTTCTTTTTTTGACATCTCTTGTTTTCTTTGAGTAAAATCTATCTTAACATAATATTTCTTGGGTGCTTATCCCTAAGAAGTTATTCATTACACAAAAAAGATGATGAGAAATTCATCCAGTGGAACTCATCACAAGACCTTCATGAGTACCTTTACTTTAGCACTTGACATTGGTTTAGTCCATTTTCATCATTGCTATTCATCAAATATCTTTTTTGATAAACTGATTGTTTAAAAACTAATTACTAATAGTGATAATATAGGCCACGTACTAGGAAGTATCTTGGGATCAAACAGTGAATGAGATAAACACAGTTCCTACTCTCACAGAGTATACAGTCCAGGGGGGCTCAACAGTTCCCTTCCCTGCTAGTTGAAGATTCTGAATTTCTAAGTATGTAGTTCTACATTTTCCTGAGCAATTATTCACATCTCTCTATCCCCTGGTCTAAATTGGTGATATTAAAAGCAGTCTATGTGGGCATCTCTTCAACCTATGATAGAATTGAGAGTTGGCAGGCCTGTGAAATCAAGCAGACCTCATTCATACAGCAAATGTTTATTGTGTACTAACTATAAACTAGTTGGTGAGGGTTATAAATTTGGCAACCGTAGACATGTTTTAGATCTCTCTGAAGATGACACATGGCAAGTATACTCCATGATAGTCTGGGATCACCTGCTCACAGGCTTTGTGAGTAGGCATCATAAGCCCAAAGCTGAGATCTGGTACTCTTGGCTGTGCCTCCCAAAATGTTTCCTGTCATCTGGTAATGTGATTGGAAGAAAGTCATTTGGCTTTCTTTATCTTCAACTGAGAAGTAATGAATTTGGGTCAGAAAAAAGAGAAAATTCTGATTCTGCATTTACTTAGCCACATCATTCCAAAACTTTGATGAGTTAAAGAGACCACTTGGCACAAATGCCCATCTCCATCCTTTGGTCATTTCACTTTTTAGTGTAAATAATACAGCTTCTCCCTTAGGATAAATGTTTCTTAGCATTTGGAGAAAACACTTAGATGGCAGGCCTCAGCCTATACCTCTCATGGCAGGTATCACCACAGCAGATACATGCAGGCACTCTATTTCCACTGTTTGAGAAGAACCATTTTCAATCTATGGGGTTAATGTGTTGAGGAAGATGTACTTATAAAGCACCAAGTAGAGTATCACACAGAGTAATCATGGAGATTGTCTTATTTTATTCCATTTTCCTTTCATCTCTCCCTCCTTTTAGCTGTCCCTTAATGCATAAAATGAATTATCCCTAAAAAGTCATTTAGGAAGCAAAATTCTATAAATCATATCTGATTCTTCACTATTATAATTTATTAAAGTATAAATTTTATAGGTAAAAGAATTTGTCTTACTTAAGATTTTATGAAATACCTCTCATTTTAAGTTTCACTGTCTTTGGAGATATAAAGCAATGCTTTCTATTAGCAGATAAAATATCTTCATGAAATTATGAATGGAATTAAATTTTACTTTGGGAAGTCCCAAGTAGATTCTTTTTTAATTGAATAAAGCATTAACTAAAGTCTTTGCCAAGCATTGTGATAGGTATTATGCTATGTTGTACAAATATTGTTTTTATTTCATTCAAACCAGTTCTGTTTGACTCTTTTTTTGTTTGTTTGACTCTTAATAGTTTCGGATCCTGATCTACCAGGCTTTGATATTTATTTATTTATTCGTTCTACTTGGCATCAAGTAGCTCCAGACTTGAATATCTAACTGTCAATTTGATTATCTCCCTTGGGAAGCAATAGGAACCTCAAACATAACTTGTACAAAATGAAAAATGATCATTTTCATCAGCAGACCAATGGTTCTGAGAACTAGGAACTAGGTTTCCCTCTTGGAAATGTCAGGATTCCTGCGCTGGGAAAAGGAAAAGACAGGTCAGAGCTCCTTTCTCACAGAGCCAGGTGAAGTGGTCCTTCCCTTGCACTCTCTCATCAAGCTCAAGGCTGTATGTGCCACATACCCTATTTCTCCATGTTTTAAGGCAATGATGGAAAATTAAATTTAATATGGAAATTAAATTCTAGGAAGAAAAGGTCTATGAATTATAGAGTTTATTGAGTTATAATTTTCAGCAGTGCTTGGAAAACCTTCCTCTTTGTATGACTATGACCATATGGGACATTCTATTTCCATTCTTTTTAAGATCTCAGATGAAAAAGAACAAAGTCATCAATGGAAAACCTGGAAAACTGATAAAAGCTTGATATGCATGTATGTATTTTTGAATTATACAGAAAATTGCACACATATTTAGTTCATTTTAATTAAATTAACAATCCAGAAGAATAGAATAGAATTATGGTTAAGAATATATGGTTTTTGGAGATTCAAATTTGAATCCCAGCTCTACTAACTATCAGTTTGTGATCTTGAATGAGTTATTTAACCTCTCTGCATTCAGTAGCTACTCCAAAAAATTGAAATAAAAAGAGTACTTGTCCAACAGTGTTGTTGTAAGGAAGATTCAGTGTGTTAACAAAGGTGCTCTGAAAGTATTCTTATTATGGGGCACCTGGGTGGCTCAGTTGGTTATGAGTCTGACCCTTGGTTTTGGCTCAGGTTCATGATCTCAGGGTCCTGTGATCCAGCCAGATGCTCAGTGTGGAGTCTACCTGAGATTCTTTCTCCTCCTCCCACCCCGTACCCTTCTTCCTCCTATTCTTGCACTCTTGCTCTCTTTCTCTCAAGTAAATTAATTAATTAAATATTTTGAAAAGAAATCTATCATTATTATTACTGACCGTGATCTCGACTTATAACAATGTGACTGGAAATTTGTCTCAGTGCCAAAATGGAGAGGCTGCTTAAAACTTACAGGATAGTACTGAAGAACACATGTCTACAGTCAATTAACACTGGGTTGAACACTCAAACCACCAAACATTACCACAGATTATTGTTTTATGGACTTGTGGCACATTTCATTCTTTCTACATCTGCTTTCTCAGTCTAAAACATATGGCAGGGCATCCCAGGTGGTTCAGTGGTTTAGTGCCGCCTTCAGCCCAGGGTATGATCCTGAAGACCCGGGATCGAGTCCTGATTCAGGCTCCCTGCATGGAGCCTGCTTCTCCCTTCTCCCTCAGTGTCTCTGCCTCTCTCTCTGTGTCTCATGAATAAATAAACAAGATCTTTAAAAAAAAATATGGTAAAGAATTTGGTTAGGAAAGAATTAAGTTAATATCCTAAAGCCTTCAGATAGAGCTTAGTGCAAAATTAATGCTAAATAATTGGAAGAATTAATTTTTACCACAGATAAATGAAATTAAATTACCAGGTGGAAATTAAAAAATTTAGTACAAAAAAGTAGCTAATATATGCAGACTTGCATTCTATTCTCCTGGCGCTCCTGGCACTTCCATTTTTTACAAGTCTGCTCTGTCATTCCATACTAAATGAGGCCAGTTGCCCAACGAACCGATCACAAATGGAGTTCAAAAACTCTTGATAGTTTCTAAGTGTGGTCCATAGACCACTTCATCAAATTTGGCGGGGGGTGATTGTTAAAATAAGCAGGAACTCGAGCCCACCCTCTGTCTGCTGTGTCCAAAAGAGGGCAGTGGATTGGGAGGTGTCTACATTTTGAATAATTTCTCATGTGTGTTGTGGTATTCATTCAAGTTAGAAAGTCACTATTGTGAATTGTGACAAGGTGTTCTTAAAACTTTGGAAACAAAACAAAACAAAACCTCCTGATATTCTGGGCAGATTGTTCCTCAAATCTCATCAAAGAACTCATTTCCCTTTTTACAATGACGCAAACCCCATTCAGAGTCCTGGCAAGAAAACAGAATGTTCTTGCATTGGTTACTGGTGTCATACTTATTCACCTAAACATGGGGATGTACATTTTGGGATAAACTTAAGCAATGACAGGAATTAGAAAGACCAGACCTTCGTCACAGTGGACCCAATCCTTAGAAATGTTGCCTAATAATACATTTTTTTCATCATCATTCCTCTGTTGATATCCTGAGTCAGGAAGAGAAGCAGCAGAGCATTACCTAGCAGTTCAGGCATCTGTTCCTGGGCTGCACTTTACCTCTCCATTCGCTCCTTTTCTTCATCTCTCAAGGAAGTAGAACTTCAGACCCCAGTCTATCTGGAAAGACTGAGATAAATGTAAAGCCCTTAGTCAGCACAGGGCCCCATAACAAATACCATTATGTGATACTTATTATTATAAAAGTTGTCTGAAATCCAACTAATCTTCTTAGATAAATAATCCACCAATTTTTGTTGAACTATAATCTAAATAAATGCAGTGTTCCAAACTAAATCTTTAATCCTCCACTGAAGTGTTCTATTGTACTTTCCCACTTTCAGAAAGAATGATGGTAAATATCCTATCAGAAGAATATTTTTTAAAAAAGATAAATGATCCATGTAAATTTTTATAGTTTCAAAAAGTCTCCTCTGACCAAAAGATGCTATCATTCTTTCTTTTAGGAAAATTGCATTTTGGTAAAAACATGTATGTAGTAGGTTCTTTGATGGTATTATTTATTGGATAAGAACAGACACTTAGCTCAGTTAAAACATGAGTTATAAAGTCAAATTGTTCAGAACTAGAATCTCCCAGCCACTCAGCTCATGGCCTATGGGACTTTTGGTACCTCTCTCAGTCTCAGTTATTTATCTATAAAATAAACTAATGATGTCTTTTCATAAGATTGGTATAAAAAGTAAGTAACTGGAACCACATAAAGGTCAGTACATTGCCTAGCCCAAAGCTGATTCTCGATGTAAATTTGAATTTTCACCCTCTTTGTAACCTTTGCTCTACCATAGTCTCAAAATTCAATAGTCTGACATGATACACATATTTATAATGACTCAGAGTAACAATTTAGAGTTTGTGAATTGTTTGCATTTAGACCATTGGAAACTGAAGTCCTGGGAACCTTATTGTATTTGCAAGGTTGCTGAAGTGCAGAGCTGAGAAATCAGGGCTCAGATCCCCAGGCCTGGAACCCAGCAGACAGCCCACTTCCCCTTCCCTCGTTCAGGGGCTCTTAGATAGCCAGTACCAGGGTGATGTATTCTTTACTAACCAGTTTTCATAGAATGTACCCTATGTCTGTGAATTATTACTCTGGCTTAGGAAATTTCAATAGAAACACTTAAAGTAAGATTTTAAATTGCAAGAGGAAGTCATATGTGCTTTCCTTACTTTCCCGAAGAGGATTTTCCACATAGTTCAGGTGACTCAGCTCCGTTGCTGCAGACATCTGGCCTATCCTGAGTGCTGTGAAGCATCATGGTATTTGAACTCTGATGAGGTCTATCAAAGGAATTAACCAAACCTCTGCTAAAATGTAAGTTCTCACAGTGTAGGGAATTAGGTCGGTTTGTCGGTATGGGTGTTGTAATTGTCTAGATTAGTAGCTGGTACATAGTAGTGCACCAGGTACCAATGTAACTCAATATACATTTTTTAATGAGGGAATCCTCCTTCATATGAATGGGATTCTGACTATAACTTCCCATGAAATCCCAGACAGCCATGATGTGGTGCTCATCTCAACTGCTCTTAAGCTTTGAATAACTGACCAGGAGTTGTCCTGATATCTTTCCAACACAACTGTAAACTGTTCTAGGGCAAGGGCTGGATCTTGCCTCTTGGGGAAAGAATACTTAGCTTGGCATGTATTGAATACACAAATAATTTCTCTTTGAGGAATTACTTTTGTCTAAATAATCAAGTCACTTTTATAGACACAATTCCTTTCTAGAAGAATTCAGACAATTTGGTCCACATGCAGTGCCATAGGTAATATTTTCTTTAAAAAATCTAGAATGCTGGTATCCTAATCTGTAACCTAGTCAGCAGAATGCTGAGGTAGAGGGTCAGAGAACTCTTTCAGCCAGGTTAGGGGGAGGCCTCTCCACAGAGAACCACCTGCCAGTGACTTCACTGCTGGAATCTCCTCCTGGTTTCCCTAACTCCTTCTTTATTTATATTTCAGGAGGTAATTAATGTTTTTCAAAGCAGCATTTTTATACAGAAATATTCATAGAAACTCTGACAGTATCACCCCTAAGTAAGGAAAAAATAGTAATTAATGTATAACAAATTTCCCGTTTTGGGTAAACTCCTGTTTTAGCTTTTTGTAGTTGTTCCTCTGATGATTGCCTTTCTAGCAGGCCTTCTAAGTAGCCCACATTCCTACTATGATTATTGTGGCCACAACTTCAGAACAGGGCAGCTAACCCCAGACCTGTGCTCATACAACCAGAAAGCTTTAGCCTGGAAATGCAACAGATGTCAAACATGCACAAACATTTCTAGGACAGCATTGCAGCTAGCCACTTTCAGTGGAAATGATCTCATTGTACTCTGTGGCTACTAAAGGTCGTAACCATAATGTAAATAGTGTTTTTCTTTTTTTTTTTTTTTAAGATTTTATTCATTTATTTCAGAGAGAGAGTGAGAGCATGGGGGGTGGGGCAGTTTGCAGAGACATAAACAGACTCTTTACTGAGCAGGGAGCCCAACATGGGGTTAGATCCCAGGATCCTAGGATCATGACCTGAGCCAAAGGCAGATGCTTAACAGACTGAGCAACCCAGGTTCCCCCAAACAGTGTTTTTTTGCAATCTATTCTCCAGTAAATGTGAAATCCAAGAGAGTAGGATATTTGTAGGTGTATGTAGCACCTAGGTCTTTGATTAGCACATGGTGAGCCGTAATAGTACATGGTGCAGAGCTTATATCCTTTTTTTGGATTGAGTGCACTTTATCGTGGTCCTTATAATAATGCTAACATAGTGGATATCATGGTATAATTAACAGTGCCCAGAAGTGGAAATCAGGGACCTGACTACCACCAACAAGCAACTTTGAATGAGCAACCTCTCTGAACCTCTCCTTGCTCATCACAAAATTAAGAGTTGGGGTAGGTTATTTTTTAGGCCCTTCATATTTATAAAATGTTCTCTCTCTCCATCTTCATCTGGGATAATTAAACACCTTCCACCAGGGCAAGGAGACTTTCTTTGGTCACATCTTGGAACGGTGTTCCCAGGAGAAATAGGGGTGGGAATAATAAAAGTGGAACCAAGGCTAGTCGCTGAGAATTTGTACTTGGAATCTACACAAGGTAATTTGGGGATATAGAATGCTTCACCAGTTCAGGACATTTAGGAAGAGATATTTAATCTATGAGAAATAAGTTCTGATCTTTTAACACTCCATTTCTAGGCCTTTGGTTGGCATCAAAGAACATCTTCACCACTTAGTCCAATGAAGGCAAACTCTTAGGACAAACATCCTCCACCACAAGAGCTACCTGGACATATAAAACTAGACAACTGAAAGCTAAGGGAGAAAATGGAGCCACCCAGTAGAAAACAGTGCAGGTGGATGACAGAGTCCCTAAGGCGGACAGTATGTTCATACTGGGGACAGGTAGAACTCAAGGGCTGTACATGATGTCTGGAAACACTTGCAGACCAACAATTAATCCTACAGGGTCAAGAGACTATAATTCCTCTATCAAAGAATACTTACTCTTTCTGGATATTTATTTTATTTCAGTGAAACTTCTTTCTGATATATTAATGACTACTGCATTTTCACTTTAGGGAATCAGTGTACATATCCTATTAGTCAAGAGGAGACCAGGTTTTGTTTTGTTTTGTTTTGTTTTGTTTTGTTTTGTTTTGTTTTGTTTTGTTTGAGTGGGAGTTGGAATAAAGATGTGGTTTCACCCTCAAGGGCCAGGCACCTCTACTCCCAGGATTAGATGGTAATTACTATTCCTTTAGCGAAACCTAACTACTCTGAGATGGGAGAGGGTAGGAGACAGAGAATTAGAATGTCAGTGAAACTGCCTAGTGCTGTCTCCCTGCTCCAGAGCCTCCCACTCCTAGACCTGCTTGTAGGGCCTTGGCCTTTCTGTGAAATAAACACCCCTTAGCCCTAGCCTGTAGGAAAATTCAAAGAGCTAGACTCTAAAATAAACTAATATAAGCGATAGTGTAGATGAAGAAAAAAGAAAAAGAAACACTTGGCAAAAAGAAATTGCCTTCAAGAAATTATTTTCCATGTTGTATTTGCATAAATTTGTCATGGGCTTACCATTTCAAAAGGAGGGGTAAACAGTCTGACCTTGAGTCTGCTGGCATCCTGTTGCCCTTTGCAGCCAAGGTCAGACTATGTCAACTCTTACTTCATTTCTGCTCCTCTTCAGGCTCTCAAAGCTGGCACACGATCATATTTAAAATCGTATGCAGTATGAGTGAGCAGCCTGAATTGTGCAACATTTCGTTTGGCTAATATTTCAGTTTCTTGAGTCATAGCCTGACAAGCAGCTACCCAGCGTGAAGCAGCATTTCCTGAGTCAGTGCACACTAGAAAGAAGTTAGGGATGAAGGTTACACACAGCAGACACTCTTGGGACCACCATCTGACTCCTTATTTTACAATGTAGATTCCTCTCCACTTAATTCAATGACTCACGCCTATAAATTTATAATAAACGTCAGACCTTTGGAGACATATCCCAGGACACAAGATGAACAGCATTGGGTATTCAGTCTCCTCTTGCCCTAATGGTGAAAGTTCCCCACCAGGAAACGATAGTAGCTGTCCGCTTATTAATTCGTGAGCTATTTGATGTCTCTGAAGTGATAAGTGCCAGATGGGAAATGAATTTCCTGCCACTGAAATTCCAATGCTTTAGAAACCTTTCAAGGAATAAATATAATTTTGTTCTCTACATTAACAGTAACAATTTTTTTCTTAAAACTAAAAAAAATTAAGAGACTTAACAAATGTCAGCCTGCTGAATTAGGTTCCTAAACCATCAAACAGTGGGTCTACTTCATGTTGCATCTTTTTTAAAGATCCTTTGAGGATTCATGAAATGCAAGACCATGATTCTCAATTTTTCCTAATTATGGCCCATTGTTCTGTTATTATAACATGACATAATTAAAATGTTCTTTCACTAATTGTTAAAGAACTTTTATTTGAAAGGAATATGTGTTTGTACCCTGGAATATATGTATGTCTCATCTGGAAGCCTTAAGCATTGAAGCTATATCCCAGTGCCTTCCAGGAAAGTTTTCCTCCAATTCATTATGCACTTACTGGGTTCAAAATATCATACTATGAAATGTGACAGAGGAAAAAATATAAATATAAAGAAATTTTTTTTTCAAAAAGATAACAAAATGTGGAATAATCATAATAACTACTCAGTTTTGAAACTCAGGTTTTCATTTCTTCTAGAATTCCTTTCTAAAATTCTTCCTGCAAATTTAACACTCTCTGTAGAGTGTTATACATGATATGCCACACTCTTTCTCTGCCTTGACTACTTATTATAACTTATAGGTATACTCCATAAAGAGAGAGGCCATGTGTACTCCTTTCTTTCAGCCCTAGGGTCTAATCCAGAGCCTGAATAAGGCCTGGCACCATCCTCACCTACTGACCTGTCTCTTCATTTATAGTGTGAGCTCCTTGATAGAAAAAACTGTTTTAGGGGCACTTGGGTGGCTCAGTGAGTTAAATGCCTGCTTTTGGCATAAAAACTGCTATATCATGGCTTTCAGAGCCCTTCTTAGAAATTTAATGTTTAACATATGCTTATAGAGTTGGTAAACTGAGTATACGTGGAGCCTCTAGAACTGTTGCAATTGAAGACATGCAGGAATAGCACAGTCCTTATCCCACGTGGCTTAAATGTTGGTCTGACAAATAGCTTTAAAAAATTACAAAGAAAATATATGTTGGGAATAGCTTGGGAGTCCAAAGTAGCTTCTGGGCCCTATTCCACTCCTTAGTGATACATTTCTCTTATTGTTGCAAGGTTGCAGTTGTTGATCTTTGGTTCACCCAAGTGGTCCTCTCCTTAGAGTTGGGGTGAGGGACCTTATACTCCTTCCTCCTACCATTTTTTCTTTCCCAGTCTTGTTGTCCTTGTATATTCCTTCTCAGAACTTGTAGTGGCTCCTTTCCTTTTGGCCTCATTTTCAGCCCTTCATCTCCAACTCCTCCCTGCCCAATCACAGAGGAGTAAAGGGAGGAAAGTGGTACCAGCAAGATAATTAAATCCTTCACATTACTCAAACCAACAATCTTGTCATCTGCTTTCCTTTGTCATCTCAGCCAATATGAACTTAATATCAGGAGCTAAAAAAAAAGAAGTTAAAAAACTCATCCTGCTACGTATGAGTTATGTTTCAGATAAGTTGACTTTGAGGTGCTAAAGGCATGTAGGAGAGAAAGGTGTCCAAGCAGATTAAAACATGAGCCTCAAAGCTCCAGATGGAGGTGGGTGGTTCAGCTCTCCATGGCTCTATAGCAGGAGAGATCAGAAACAACACCTCTCTGTCTAGACCACTAGGACTCCAGAGTTCCTTGTTTAAAAACAGATAACTTAGAAAGACTTCTGCAAAATTTCATGGTTAATGACTGAAAAACATATTAACACTCATACACAGAATTCTGTGACCCTTGCCTCTGGCAGCTCTTTCACAGACTGAATGGCTCTCCCATGCAGTCTATTCCTCTGCCACTATGGTTTTCTGTATTCCCTCTTACTTAAAAAAATTGTGAGAATTGTCATATTCATAGAATAAATGAATAAGAATATATATATAACTATAGTTTAAAACATTATTATAAAGTAAACATATATGTAACCACCAGATCAAGAAATAATACATTACTATCACCCCCAGAACATTCTCCCAATCCCTCTGCCCCCTCATGGCATGTAAGCATGTTCTGGTTGTCTCAGCAATCATTCTCTCATCTTTCTTTATGCCTGCATTTCTAAATAATACAGCTCATTTTGCCCAGTTTTGTACATTATATAAATGGAATCATACTATTTACATTTTCGGTGCCTGATTCTTTTGCTTCATTGTATGTTTGTGTGATGTAAGCATGACATTTCAGGCAGCCGTGGTTGGTTTATTTTCTTTGCTATTAGTGGTTAAAAGCAGGGACTCTAGAGCCAGACTCCAGGCTTAAATCCCAGTTCTATCACTTTTCAGATGTGTAACCTTCTGTAAACTATTTCATCTCTCTGTACCTTCATTTCACCTTACCGGGAATTGGTTTTGGGTATGGCATGTGTTAGGAGCCTATCATCAGCGGACCTCCCTGGGAAACAATCTTTGAGCTGGTGATTTGCATACTTGTGGTTTATTGGAGAATGCTCTTAGGAACAACACCCAGAAGAAAGTGAAGGAAGCAGAGTTGGACAAAGGGAGAACTTGAATTTGAATTTGAATGGAGTAGTAGATGTATCAGAGCCTTCAGAAGATCCCATGGGGAGCTATGGAGCTGCGATAACCTTCTTAAATGCCTCAATTGATAGATTTGTACCCAACACCCACCAGTCTTTGAATATGGGCTTCCCTCAGCAAGAGAGGTACAGCTTTGAGCAAGATAGCTTTCTTAGGCCAAGGGAAATTCCTGAGGAGGGATTCTGCTATGAGCTGTCAGCTAGCAATACTCCTGGCAGCTGGAGAATTAGTCCTACTACCCTGAAAAGGAGATCTGAGAAGGTGTGCCAGCATCCAATACAGAGTCAACCTAATTTCCTCAAATACAAATACTCAGTTGTCCTAGCACCTTTCTCCACTGCATGCCCTATGTATGCAAAACTGCCTTTTTCGTACTAAATGTTCACAAAGGAGTCTATTTCTGAGGGGTTTTTTTTTTTCAATTCTGTTTCCTTGGTCAATTATCTAACTATGATAGAGTGATATCAACACATGTATTGACGAGTGGAACTGGAACAAGAAAAGATTTGAACTATAAATTATTAAGACTTTCTATGTTTTTCTTAGCTGCTAGACCATCTCTCTCTCCCTCTTTGCTGTACATGAAATATCCACACATATCTTTTTCATCTGGGATACACAGTTTACTACTCATCCTTCAAGACTAAGGTGAAATATGATTTCCCCTCAGAATCTCCCATTAGCCTCAGGTCCTTCTTCCCTTGTGATTCTTCAGACCTCAAGAGCTGTCTCATGAGCTGTGTAAGGTTCAAATTTTGACTTAAGTCCTATTGCTGTATGATCTCAGACTAGCTATTTAATGTCTACATGTTTCTGTTTCCTCATGATTTTTGAGCATTCATTTTGAAGTGTTTCTTATATCGCCATTTAACTTTTATAATATTGCTTGAATTAGTTTTTTCTTTTTTAAAGATTTTATATATTTATTTGAGAGAAGGGAGAGAGAGCACCAATTGTGGGGAAAGGGGCAGAGGAAGAGGGAGTAGACTCCTTGCTGACCAGGAAGTCCAACTCAGGGCTCCATCCCAGGACCCTGATGCCATGACCTGAGCTGAAGGCAGACGCTTAACCAACTGAGCCACCCAAGCACCCTTGAATTATTTTTATTTTCCATTCTATGTGATGAGTTTACGCACTTGTAGGTATATAGATTGATCATCTTTGTATCCTTGTCTCCTGGCACACAGTTTCAGTGTATGGACACCATAGAAATTCCAGATAGTATGGTTCATAATCTAGAATCCAAGAGGCACATGGGCCCACTAGAAAGAATGGTCAAGGATATTAATACACAAGTCACTTCTTTCTGGCAATAAAACTCCAAGACTGGAGAATTTAGTTTAAAACTGTGAAACTAGTAATATTTTCTTTCATTCTAAGCTCCATATCCTACTTCTTCTTTTCCCATAGTAAAGGATGCCCCACTTACCACTCTCACTGCCCTGCACAGCACCATAGATTTCCATGTAGGTTAGGGGAAACTGACAAACTGAAGAATAAGAAGGAGAATGAGGGGGAGAGGGAAAATGGGAGAAGGAGAAGAAAAGGAGAAAGGGGAAGAGAAGGAAAAATAAGAAGGGGAGTGGGAAAAAAGAAGGAGGATAAAGAGGGAGAGAAGAAACGGAAGAAGAAGCAGCAGCAGGAAGAGGGGGAAGAAGAAGGGGAAGAGAAAAATAGGAAGGAGAATAATCAACAACAACAGGAGGAGGAGGAGGAGAAATAAGAAGAACATACAAAATACGGCAATATGTTTATATACCATTCCCAATAAAGCAAACTTTTAAAGATGTTTAATAGGATATCACAAAAAAATAAATAGGATATCACTAAATATTCTAGTTTGATATCTGTGAATCACTTTTCTAAATGTCTGAGCTATCCCAATGAGAAAGAATAAGTAAGTCCCAGAAATCAGATGAACTATCTAGAGGATATACCACTTAGGACAATGAAGGATTATGCCAAAAGCAAAAAATTCTGCTTTTACCCTAGAAGTTCAGGAAGTAAGTTTCTATTGAGCCACACAGAGTGGGTACAGTAGAAAACAAACTTACTAGAGTAAAATGGAACCAACAAAGTTTCTTTTTATTTCTGGACATTTCCTCAGGAAAGTGGATGTGAAATTAAACCAGTAAATTTGGATTCCAGAGCCTTATGCCTTTGCCTAGACCGTAGAAAGAGGAGCCAGATGGCAAGTGACAGGGCTGTCTTCAAGGTAGGTAATGGGGCTCAAAAATGAATAGAGTCAAAGAAACTTAAGAGCCAGGGATTTTTTAGGGCCTATTTACAAAGGGTAAAATATTTTTTTCTTTGTTATAAGGTTTGTTTTGTGAGATCCATGAATTAGGAGGTTTTTCTTTCCCAGAACTACCTTTGTCTTCATTCTAAGTACCAATACACTGAGATCACATACAACTCAGTGAAGCAGAAACTTCTGTCCTTTTTTGGGGTATAATCTTTTGGGTAGTCGGTTACTTAGGTGATTGTATGACTAGGCTCAGAAGCTCAGGAATGTTAGTAGATCAGTAAGGCATTTGGAAAGTAGGCCATATGGGCTGCAGACATGCATGAACAGATCTCGGTTTGTTTGCTGTTGTTTCTTCCAGTTGAGAGAGAGAGAGAGAGAGAGAGAGAGTATTGTTACCATGTGCAACTGGTTGCCACTGTTAATTTTGGTGGCGAACCTCTAACTAGAAAAGATATTGCACTAATTAGGTACATAACCGTGAGGACTAAGAATATCTGAGGATTCCAAAGGGTTCTGTATTTGTGGCTATCCCTCGGCACATGGATAACTGAGTAATAAGTAGGTCAGGGCCAAGGTTGGTCAGCATGGCAATGGCCTTTTCAAGGGTGAGGGATGCTTATGTGATTATATGTTTTAATTCCCTGTACCCCTTTGTAGTCTCTTGCCTTGGGGGAGTTCTAGATTTATTGGATCTAAAGGAGATGTCTAAAGACTTCTTATTTTCTTTTGCATAAGAGTCTAAAGTAATTGAGATTATCCCAGCCATCCTGCTAGAGGAGAAGAAAGAGGAGAATGTCTTTAAAAAGAAGAGGCCTGAGAAGGGAAGAGAAATTACATTATCCAAGACTAGGAAAGGCAATATGATCTGAGTTTCTGCTAGGAATGAAAATCCTGAGCTTCTCTCAGATGCCCAGAAAGGACACAGGACGTTGGGAAAACGGTTATATTTTATATCTAGGAAAGTTAGACACAAGATCTGGAGTTCCATCTTGGCAAAGATTTTTGTGCTCCAGGCATGGTTTCTTGATCTGTGCTCCAAGCTTAAAGCTTTTTGTGCTCCAAGCATGCAGCTCTGCAGTTAAATAAGCCATGCAGGCTTGGAAAATGAGTCTTTCAGGGATTGCAAGACCAGAAGAATGTTCTTTAAATATTCTCTTTTGCATGTGTCTTCTAGGATCATAGTATATCTGGGAGATGGGTGGTGAAAATTAAGAAGCCCCATTAATGGCTGAAATTAAATCTCATGAAACTCTGGGGGAATAAAGAGTATGGTCAGATTTATATTCTTAACTTTTTTTTTTTAAGGAATGTGAATTTTCCCACATACTTAAGTTTGTAGTGTAAGATTCATACTTGCTACACAAGGCTTGACAGTAACAAAAGGCCCTGGGTAAACAGCATTAAGTGTTTGAGAAATAGTAGATAATAGATGGGCTCCTCTTAGAAGGGTAGGTTGGGAACCCAGAATTTAAATTTATTCTACTGATTTTGCTATTAGTCCTAGTTTTAAATGCAAAAGGTATAAAACAGAGCTACTGACTACTTCTTATCTCACAGAGCTTTATCTATGTATGTTTTTATGACTCAAACAATGCAAGAGAGGGAAAGCTGTCTGCATGTGAGTGTGTCAGGAAAGGGTTACATTCCAGATCCATATAAGAAAACAGAGGGGAGCTCTGTACAAGTCAAAAATTTTCAAGCCTTAGCAAATAACTTATTTATATAAAATAATGTTGATTTAAACAAGATATTATCATCAAAGGATGTGGGTCTTCCTTGGTAATATCTTCTCTGGGTACTACTCTTACAGTAAGTACCACTTACAGCACAATTCTTCAAAAGGGAATCTACAGTTGGCTGTCTTAACTTTTGTTTCTCTTTTGAGCTCAATTAAGACTTTCATCTTCACTATCCTATATAAAAATTTTTTGTCAAAGACACCAAAGACCTGTTACTAATCCCAATTGCCAAACAGTCCTGACCTTAATCAACCAGAGACCCTGAACACGAGTGATCTGAAGTATGTTTCTTCATTTAATTTCCAAGACACCTCTCTCTCTTGATTCCCTTTCTACTTCTGGGCTACCCTCCTCAATGTCCATGAAGAGACCTACTTTGTTAACTTCAGGACTCCATCTTCTAACTTCTTTTTTCTCTCTGAATCCATTGCCTTAATAATCTCATGCAGTTTCTTTGCTTTAGATACCATCTTTACACTGACAAATCCAGAATTTCTATCTCCAGACTAGACTTCTTTCTTGACTCCATACTCCTTTATCTAATTGCTTCTTTGCATTCACCATTTGAATGCCTAAAAGGCATCTCAGATGCAGCATTCCCAAAATTAAACTCCTGACACACAGCCTGTTTCTCCTTAAGCCTTCCCATTTCAGTAAATAGCTAATCCGTTCTTTAAACTGCTCAAGCATATGAGAATTCAGCCACTTCTTAATTCATCTTCTGCTACCACTAAAACACCACCATCATCTATCTCTCTCCTGAAGTATTGCCAAAGCCTCCCACTCAGTCTAATTGGTCTACCCATTTTTCTTTAATCCTACACTCAATTTTCAATTGGAACATATTCATTCATTCATTCTGAATGAATGAATGAATGAATGAAAGGCTTTTATTAAAATACAAATCTTATCATGTTACTTCTCAGCACAGTATTTTCAGTGGTTCCCCATGTAAGATAACAGTCAGACGTTCTTGTTGTGGCTTTCAAGCCCATATGTTACCTCTTCCTGTGTGGCATGTCTCTAACCTCATCCTCTGCCACTTCTAAGCTTTGCCCTACACGTTCTGCTGCAACCTTCTGAGGCTGGGCTTCTCACAGGCACCGACACATTTTAAGCACGCTCCCTCAGGCTCCTCTGCCTTACATGATCTTTCTTGCTTCCTTTTGTTCTCTTTGTAACTGCAAAAACTTCAGAGAAGTCTCCTGACTACCCTAAAAAACAGGCACCCCTTAGCACTCTCTATTCCCTTCACCTCCCCATGGTATTTAAATTAACAATTTGCTAATTCTGCCAACACTCTTCTTTTTTTTTTTTTCTTTTTTTTTTCTTTCTAGATTTCATTTATTTATTCATGAGAGACATATAGAGAGAGAGGCAGAGACATAGGCAGAGGGAGAAACAGGCTCCATGCAGGGAGCCTGACATGGAACTCCAGGATCACGCCCTGGGCCAAAGGCGACGCTAAACCTCTGAGCCACCTGGGCTTCCCTGCCAACACTCTTCTGTTTCTAAATTAAGCAGTGAAATCATGAAGATTAAATAAACATTTTACAAAGAAACAGCAAATAAAGCTGTCAAAGAAGTGTCATACTATATTATTTTCTCCATTCGCTCTCTTATTACCTACAAATCAGCCTGTTCTGTTATTACTTATTCTAACATTGTTTTTTATTCTAGTGTCCACACCCTGACTCCAGGGCTTTCATCTCTGTGTACTTCTTATATGGAATTGCTTCTGAACTACTTCTCTCAAATATGAACTTACTCATTATAAGCAGGTACAAGCTTCTGTCGGCTTCACTATGTCTTCTAGTGTATCTATGCCAGAACATTATATAAAACACATTATTAAATCATACATTGATTTCTCTTTTTTTCTGCCTTATATTATGGATAGGATATTGAGTTCCACTAAATTATGTTTGCAAAGAGATTATACTGCTTCTGCATTCCATTTTTTGGACAGTGGGGAATAGTATAAGGTATTTAGTATAATAAGAAAGAGTTTATATCTATATGGTTGTAGACACTTAACCTAATCCCACTCCCTCATTTAACAGATGTGGAAACAGAAGCAAAGACTCCCAAAGACCATGACGCTGGTTGGCACAGGGCAAATGTACAATGACTTTCATTCATTCTTTTCCTATAAAACATTGCCTTAAAATGGTTCCAATTCTAAAATAATTTAACAGAAATACCTGTTAAATCACCCTTCTTACCTAAGAATTTTTCTTTTAAAGGGAAATTTTAACCCTAATTGGATTATCTGAAATCACTTCAACACTTCATCTTTTTACAGAAATCCATAATTTAAGAGACTTGGCCTCTAATAAAAAAAATAAAGAATACAAGTTTGTAAATGTAACCTTTCAAAGAGCCATCATGCACAATTATATTATTATGCTGTTGGTTTTAAGTATAAGTTTCTATTGATTGTTCAGTGAAGTCACCCCAAGACACTCTTGTATTTCAGTACCAAATACACACAAAACGCTTATGTTGTAAGAATGTCTTTAATTCCATGGAATTATTCAATATTCAAACATGAAATCAAACATTGCACAGAGGTCTGCCGAATAGCAGCTTTTCAAATTTAACATGTAAATATGAAATTTCTGGCAGACAAAAGTAACAAACTAATTCCCAGATTGTGAATTAAAATCTATTTTGCTTATAAAAATGGTTTTAAGGCCCTACATCATGTGCAATACATGGCAGTCAGCTTTGAAACCAGAATTTGTCTTGGATGACCTCAAAGTTATCTTAGAGGGCAGCCTGGGTGGCTCAGCGGTTTAGCGCCGCCTTCCTAGAGACCTGGGATTGAGTCCCACGTTGGGCTCCCTGCATGGAGCCTGCTTCTCCCTCTGCCTGTGTCTCTGCCTCTCTCTTTCTCTATCTCTTATGAATAAACAGATAAAATCTTTTAAAAAAAAGTTATCTTAGAAGTTATCACTTCATGTAAATCTATAATTTTTTTTATTATTATCAACTAGATTGTGTGTTATGTCTGCGATCAGATACAAGTGTTTCCCACAAATATGGTCAGCAATACTCTTGTTTCTGCCATAGCATGAATCACAGTGCTCTACATTAAAGTTACTTGGATATGTGCCTGGCCTCGTTGCAACACTCATGTTTATTAAGCAAATGTGTTTTGAGCACCTGTTAGATACTAGGTGCCAGGAATATGGATATAAGTATGATGGTTTTTTATTCTGCCATCACGGAATTGTCTGCTCCTAAAGAAGAGAAATCCATGTCTTTCATCTGTGTTCACCCATATGATGGCTCGGTAAGATGCTTTGCACAACATATGTTTATAAAGTTGAGCAAAAGAGAATAACAAGTTAAGAAGGAAATAAACATGCCTTTGATAGCAGGATCCAGAATACAGATGAGGAGGAGGCAAGACGGTGGAAGACTAGGGGTCCTTACTTCATCTGGTCCCCTCAAATTAGGTAGGTAACTTTCAAACCATCCTGAACACCTGTGAGTTCAACCTGAGATGTAAAGAAAGAACAGCCGGAATGCTACAGATAGCAGGATCCAGCAGCTTAGCCCAGCCTGGAAGCCCAAAGGCTTTGGATCTCTTTTGTCTTCTTATTTCAGTTTCTCATACTTTTACAAAAATAATGTTCTGAATAGGAGTGGGAGATTCTACTTCCTTCTTTGGGGGCTATCAAAAGAGGCAGAAAAGGGGATCCCTGGGTGGTGCAGTGGTTTGGCACCTGCCTTTGGCCCAGGGCGCGATCCTGGAGGCCCGGGATCGAATCCCACATTGGGTTCCCGGTGCATGGAGTTTGCTTCTCCCTCTGCCTATGCCTCTGCCTCTCTCTCTCTCTCTGTATGACTATCATAAATAAATAAAGAAAAAAAAAAGAGGCAGAAAAATGTTTCCGTTTTAGACCATTAACACTCTGGCTTGAACCAAGTCAAAAACATTATCTAAATAAACCTGTACTACACCAAAACACTCTAGATCCTCATTTGTACTGATTACCACTCAAAAACACTGGATTAGGAGTGTGTTTTTTTTCCTCCCAAGGATGATTGATGATAAGAGCACACAAATCAACCAATGTAAAACATCAGGATGTAATTTAAAAGTCATCTCTGGTTTCTCCTCCAGAATGAAATCCTCCCACTTCCTTAATCTCATTCATATAAAGTCCAAACATGAGCATTCCTTTTCACCTCCTGCTGGTGGTCACTCCCAGGAGATGAGCTCAGAAGCCTATCATTCTTTTCTCCCTATGAGCCCTCTAAATTGGCTTCAACAGGAGTTCAGAGGTTAGGGGCATCCCATACCTCTCTAGACCCTGACTCGAGTGCTTTGGGTCCAGCCAGCCCATCCTTTCATTGCCCCTCAATTCTTGACATTTACTCAGGAAAACAGTCTGTTTGACCTCTACTTTCTCATAACATATTTGGAATCCTCACCACCTATGTAGTGGTAAGTAAAACTGCTCTCAGTCAGCACTTGAGAAACTTAGACTTCTAGAGATCTGTGAGTATTCATAATGATTAAAATAGGTAGGCAGATCTAGGGAGGCATGTCGGCAGATCTAGGTCTTCTCTTTTCCTTTTTTCTTTCCATGTGCCCACTCAGGAGTACCTGATCCTGCGGCCTGCTCCCTTCGTCCTGAAACTCTTTCTTCCCTTGGACTCCCTGACATTACACAATTTCAAATCTATATTTTCTCTATGGTCATACCACATCAGTTTATTTTGTAGTCTCTTTAATTCCATGTTTTAAAATATTGTTATTTCTCTCTCTTGTCTTTCTTCTTTCATTAGAATTCTCCTTATCCAAGTTACTACTGATTTGCTAATCACTCCCAATCTGTATTTTTAACCTAGATCTCTCTCCTGAAGGGGCTAAGCCATTTGGATGCTTCTGGTTCACACCAGCTGAGTAAATCCAAAACTAACTCATCATCTCCTTCTTGACTCTGGATCTCCTCTTCTCTTGTTTGTGAATAGAACCACCAATTTCTTAGTTGTCCAAGCAATTGGAATCTCTCTTTGACTTGTCTGTCTCTCTTATCCCTCCACATCCTATCAATAACTAAGACTTCTCCACTGACATCTCACCAGTCCATAAGCTTGCCTGGATTCCCTCTCCTAGATGACTAGAAAATCTTATTTCTTGCCTAAGTCTTGCTTCATTTAGTCCACTCTTCCCACTGCAGGCAGAGATGACGTTTCTAAAACACAAAACTAATTATGCTATTTCTCATCTTAAAATTCTAGGATGAGTTTTCCATTGCTATTAGGATAAAGACCAAATTTAACATGGGAGCTATAATGCCCTCCATTAATGAGCCCCTACAGCATTCTCCATAGTCTTCTCCACACTGTTTGCTTATACTTTAAGATCCAGCCACACTGAATTTCCCTGAGTTCTTAAAAATGATACGTTCTCTGTTACATTGGACTTCTATACAAGCTTGTCTCTCTTCTGGGAACACTCTCCCTTCACCCACATAGGAAGATTTTACACATAAGTTTTTATGTATAAAAAAATTTTATGTTACTTATATCTCAGTTTTGGGTCACAGGTAATTTAAATGTTTTGTATTTTCCTTTTTTTTCTATTTTATTTTTTAAATGTTCATTTAAATACAATGAACATGTATTAGTTTTGTAATTCAAAACTCAACAATTAACATATACATACTTATGAGCCAGTAATTCCATTCTATATATGCAACAAAAATGCAAATATATTTTTTCTACCAAAGATCCAATTACTTGTGATAGAATTGTTGCCCTTTCAAATTAATTAAGTGCAAATATATTATAATTTTTTAAATGATAGTTACTATTAGGTGAAGTGTACAGTGGACCACTCCATACTATCTTTGCAATTCCTATTAATCGATTCAAAATAAAAATTAAAAATATAATAGTCATTGACATTAATATTATACAGTAATGATAAATAACATTCCTCTGACAACTAAAATTCAATTGGCAACTGAATGTGTGAAACACAATGAATCATTGATAAAACCTATTTTCCATGTTATTTTATGATTAAAAAAGTATTCCTGTAAATGAGTCATTTGAATTAGTTTTATTTATAGAAATATAAATATCAAAGAGATATTCTACAAATGTAGAACCATTGTTCAATAAAACTTTGTATTTTCCTTTCCTGGTTCCTAAAACTCAGTAAATCCAAAAGTTCATAGATTAGGGAGACTTAATGTTAAAACTAAAATGAAAAATAAATGAAGAAAAGTATGATAAAGTTTCAATGATAAATGAGGAGTGCAAAACATAGAATGTAGAGTCAATTGCTATTTTCCTTTTTCTGGGAAGTGCCTCATCTCAGCCCCCCAGAAAGATGGTACATGGAAGGCATGGGAGAGGAAAAGGAAGTGAACTTCTCAGGAGCACATGGCAGAGCCAAGACTGGATTGCCAAGTGTGGCCATCAACAACAACTACCACAACAGGAAGCACCCTCTCCTCCATGCTTCTGTGTCCACTTCCTGTCTTCACATGTCTTCATCTTGCCCAGCTCTTCCCATCTGATTGATCCATCAGTCATGCAAATGAAAAAGTTAAAATTCCCCCAGGATCCTATGGCCAGAACAGAGCTACTGATACTCCCTCCACAAACTCGCTCAATCATAAGTTTATCATAATTTTATAAATGGTACATTATTCACCTAGTTGCTCAAGTAAAAACCCAAAAACTTACCCCTGATTTCTTTATTTTTGGCTGCATTGCTATTTAAACCATCAATAAGATATCTTTTATATCCAAAATGCTTTTTAAATACCTGCATTTCTCCATCTTCACGTCTACTACCTGGGTCCAAACATCTCTTACCTGGATAAAACAGCTGGGGTGATCATTTAAGAAACAAGTCCAATCAAATTATTGCTTTGTTTAAAAACTTCCAATGACTTTCCACTGTAACTAGAATAAAATACTGACTCTTTATTGTGGCTCCTCAGTGGCCCATCTCTTCTCAGGCGGTACTCACTCTGTCCCAGCTGCCTGTGCCTTTTCCTGATCCTCAAACAAGCCAAGTTCAGTATTATCTTAGGGTCTTGCACTCTCCCTGGTTTAAAACTCTGTCCCCAGAGGTGTGCATTGCTCAAGTCAGAGCTCAAATATCATTGCCATCTAACTGAAGCTTATTTTGGACCCCCAAACTAAATTAACCCTCTCAATGTGAAATAATTATCGTGTTCAACTATTCATTATTTATTATTATGCCTATTTTCAATCCCATGTAAGTTCTAGGTGAGCAGAGATCACTGATACTGGGGGGTCTAGAGTAGTCTGACACATGGTAGCCTCTTTAAAAGAACGTGTTGGCAAACTTTTGGCCCATTTTTCCCCTCCATCGTCTTTCATCAGGATGACTAAAATATAATGGAAAAAGAGAATAATAAAAAAGAAATTGTAGGGACCAAGAGTGGGCCACCCAAAATGTGCCACTTTGGCAAAATGATTACTTTAAATGAAAGTTAAGAGACAGCTTATTTGCAAGAAAGGCACTCAGACAGAACATGCTTCCTAAAAGTAGGAAATAAATACGTCATGAAATGTACACTCCCCATACCAAGAGGGAGACAGATACTTATCACCAGAGATAGGAAATTTAGAGCTAAGAAGGCTATATAAACAAACCTTGTTACCTTTAACTAATCTACGACATTAACCCAAATCGTGCTTAGAACTGCTTACTAACTGGAGCTCCCAAAGTTTAGTTTTCTTTGGACCTGTCAATTCCTCACAGATTTTTTTGTCTCTTTGTATAAAAACTGCCTGCCTTGGTCATTTCATTAGGTCTTATGGTCATTTTTGGCCCTCTGTGTGCATGTAATATAACTCTGGTTTTTCCTCCTGTTACTCTGTCTTATGTAAATCTAACTCTTAGTCTAGCTAGAAGAACTTTGGACAGAAGAAAATTTCTTCCTCCTCTTTAAGATCAAGAAATAACAACATCAAGGGAAATAGAACAATTCCTCCAGATTGTTCAACACAAAATGAAAAAAAAAAAAAGAGATAGACAAGTATATTGCCAAAGGATACCTATGCAAACTGTGTGCAGGCAGAGTTCAGTGGAGTTTCTCTTGACTTTGGTTAGTCACCGTAATAGCAATACTTCTGCTTGCTTTTATTTTAATGAACATTATTTTCCACCATAGGTTCTGGGTAGAGTAATCATTGTGTTTCAAAGATATTAGTATACTATCCTTGAGTAAGAAAAAAATGAAATCAAAACACTGTCACTCTGTAATGACTGCCACACTGCTCAGCATCCCCCACTTGTCATAAGTCTCTTTCCATCTGAGGCATCAAAACCTTTTTTTTTTAATTTTAAAAGAGAGTGAGGGAGAAGGAGAGGTGGATATTTGTATAATCATCCATTGAATTTTGCATATAAAATAGCCATATATATATATATATATATATATATATATATATATATATCCAAGACGCATTGAACAGCTGGGGGATTTGTCACTAAATTATGACCCACAGGTCTAATAAAAACCTACCTGTTGCCTGCAGAATTCCAGGTTTCTTGCAGTGTATTTTATCTCTATTCTTGCTGCTTGAGGACAGGGAAGATGCTTCCATGATATGAACCAATAATGGGAAGCCATGAGAAGCAGAATGTTGTCATAGAAAAAAATCCTCACCTCAGAACCAGGAACCTCAGGATTTGATTTCTCAGGACCTCATATCCCAGAATGCAAAATAAGCATGGACATCTTTTAGGTTTCATTAAACTCTAACGAAATAAAAATAAAAATAAAAATAATTAAAGTCATTGCAGTAAAGCTTTCCTTAGGCAATCAGTGATTAAGATTATATCTGCACTGAGATAGCAGGAGAATAATAATGAAGATATTGTATTATTAAGGAGAATTTCATTAACAAAATTATCCCTAAAGAAACTGGTTTTTTTTGGGGGGGGGGGAGATACTTCCTAAAAATGTCATCTGCCAAGGATGATTTCAACACAAAGAACAGTAAATCTGTCTAGATTAGGTGTGTTCTAGATGAGGTGTTTCCAGTTCAGTTCAATTAGTATTTACTGAGATTCTAATTTTCTAATTTCCAATTCTAATAAAAAAACTTTAGCTTGACCTAAACATCACAAATTCTCTCATCATTGAGAATTTGTACTTTGTAGGTTGTTTTTTTTTTTTCACAAGTAGTAACGGGTTTCCATCATTGTTGAAGAAGACACATTGAGTATTTATTTATTTATTAATTTGCAGGGTGAGTGGGAGACAAGGGTGGTGGGGTGGGGGAAAGGTGAGAAAAGATACAGCCTGTCGACAACCTAAACTTTCCCAGTTGTAACCTTGGAGTCAAGAGCTTTACGTTCATCAAATCCTCACTATCCTTAAATGTTTGGATGTGAAGAAAGCCTTGGAGAAGCAGAGCTGGTTCATAGAGAGAGACTCTTTGCACCAAGGTCAGAGCAACTGAAAGAAAAAATAATGTGGAAAGTAAGCATCTATGAGGAGCCTGTAGCCAGTGACATGGCCAGAGCCCAGAGAACATGTTCAAGTCTGAGAGTCTGAAATCTGGGCTACCACAGAGAGCTCCTGGCAATTAGGTTAATGGGAGAAACCGCAGTTTCTCAGTGTACATGATGTGTGCAAATGACTGTGCTCCCTTTTTAATTCCACCCAGGTTTCCATCTAGTACCCGGGGCGCTGCTCTCTCTACCAATCCCTGGCTAGTCCAACAGTACTGCTACCAGATACTACCACATAGGTGGAAATGAGTGCCCGGTTCCTTGTGTTACCAGGTCATTAATGCACACAGAATGGCTGAAAGGCCTTTGCACTTGCTGCCCTCCCCAAAGATATATATATGCCTTGCTCACTCTCTCACATCCTCCAAGTGTCAGCTCAAATGTGGCACTATCGAAGAGGCCTCCCTTCTCCTCATTTGAAATGCCATTCCCCTACTGATCTCTATCCACTCATATATTTTTTTCAAAGCCCTGATAACCCCCTGACATATATTTTCATGTAAATATATTCATTTGTTTCTATGCTTTACAGGTGTCCATGACTAGAAAGTAAGCTCCATGAGAGTAGAGATTCCATGTGCCCATTGTGAATCCTAGTACCTATAACAATGTGAGTCTCAGTGTAGGTGCCTAACAGACATTTGTGATTAAGATTATATCTTAATCAATGTGAGTCTCAGTGTAGGTGCCCACAGACATTTGTGGACTACATTAATTAAATGCAATCAATACATTTGATCATCCTCAGAACAAGTCAAACCCCTGGGCAGGTAGAAAAAGAAATTGTCAAAGCCATTTCCTACCACCTGTTTTTCCAAGTTTAGCTCTTCCAAAGGCTTGATGATGGTTTCCTCTCAAGAGAAGAATTAACAGATCATGGGCAGTGTGGAAGCTCATTTGTTGCTTATTTTCTAGATATGACCATAAAACTATAATTTCCCTAGAGGAAATACTTACAATGCATGTTTTAAACACTCATTTGTTCTGATAACAAAGCAGTGGCTCAAGTTTAAGGATAGGACTCTAGTGGGGATGTAGATGATACATAAGGTAACCTATATTTACCCCCACCTTTAAAAAATATTCCTAGCCTTGGTTTGGTTGATTTGGTTTAACTGGGCAGACTCAGGAATTCTTTGAGCTTTAAAAACACTAAAAAAAAAAAAATGCTATAGACACTTCTCTTTCTTAGTCTTTGCGGGAGGACACACACACACACACACACACACACACACGTGCAGTATAATTTCTTAGCTTGACATATCCTAAAGAGAATAAAGAGAGAGGAAGAAGGAGATGTTTACTTTCTCTTTCTCTCTTGGTTTTGGATGGCAAGTCACTAACATTTTGGGAACATTTATAAGTTTTAGCATCTTGAGTGAACCTAGATAAAGAACATCCTTGAAGGAGGTTTCACATGATATTTTATTGAGTTCCTGCTTTGTATCAGAAAGTATGATCGATTCAGATGACTCAAAGCCATTATTTCCACTTCCACCCCCAGTTTCTAGACAGCCCATTGGGCTTGTCTGTTTGAATGTCCATGGACATTTTAAGAACTCTCTGAATTAAAGGATAGTGGGACTGAACGTACTTACTGAGTCTCTGTGTTAAATAATTCTGGCGCCAAGCAAAACAACTTAGCTTCTTGATCCAGGAAATATCTTTGCTGAAAGCTAAGACTATGAGCCATTTAGACAGCTTATTTATCAAAGCTTGTGCCTTGCTGTGCCCACTGATCCCTACCACCCTCCTCCTCCTCTTTGCAAAACTCACCTTAAAATTCCCTAGCTAAGGCCCTGATATGCTACAACTTCCCTCCCTTAACATTTTGAGATATCACTAAAATTACGTACCATTCTAATAAACTTAGCATTGCTTGATCAACAAGTTTTTCTGTAACCTTTTGGGGTTACAGAAATCTAAGTACAATTGTCTGAATCTGACCTCATTATTTCCTTCCCAAACATATTGTTTCTCCTTTGATGACATGTTAGAAGCAGAATTATCTTTACCTATGTTTCCTCACCCCCAATAAATAATCAATTCCAAAGTCAATAATTTTGTCTTCAAAAACTTTTCAATTTTCCTCTTTCAATTTATTGCGCTGTCATCTTACTTTTTTCCTTCCCCACCCTGAGTATTCTAGGTAATTAATTCCACCTACCTGGTTGGAATGCCTGCAGGTTGGCATCATGTATGCTGTTTAAATCTCACCAATGCTAAAATTCACATCTCCCAAAGAGGGGGTTTAGGAGCCTTCCCACCCCTTCCCTTTTCCTCACAGATCAGGAAGCAAGATTTGTCAAGCTCTCTTTCCTATCTAACAAAAGATCCCCTTTTATACAACAGTACCATCCCCTTGCCCTTACTCGCATGGTTACTGTTACTATTGCTTGTTAACTTGGTTGTTACACAAGGAATTTTCCTTGGACTATTCTGGAAAAAATGAGGTTGAAGCCATGAAGATGATTTAGAAAGGAGATAATTTTGAAGGAGAATGCTTTGCCTGTCCAGAGTCCAACATTCCTTCAGAGAAAGGAGCAGGTTCTTATCCTACAAATTCCATGGTTGTAGCCTCAGAATGAAAAAGAGATGGTATTATTAATTTACAATTCCAGGTATACCTCATTATCTCATGGGCCACAAATTTTAACATTTTTTACCAAATAGTTGACATCCTTTGATTGTCTTCTTTTGTTTCCCAAACTGGCTAAATGCTAAGTCAATGGCTCAAAGCTGAAGTATGTGGGTCTTGACTTGCAGGGTTCTCAGAGCAACTGAGAAGGATGTCTTCAGTTGTTTACCTATGGAGGTTGGCCTGCCACAGGGCTTTCTCATGGAAGAAAATGTGAATTTTCCAGGTCAGGAAAACTCAGAATTATAGACTTACAACATGAGCTTCCCCTATGCTGGAAGATGTGCATATAGACCCCAGTTACCATATAAGGAACTTCTTGCTGCCCTAATGCTTTCATGGGTCAATGATATTTTTAGCTGCATCAAGAGGTCAGCAACATAGCCTACCACAAGGCAATGGTGAAGTTTTGGACTTTTGCTTTTGGGCCCCCACCATCCAGGTCAGCAGATGACCACTAAAGAGGAAATGAGATTAAGTTACTTGAGGGTGTGGAAACTAACTCAAAAATTCAAAACTGAACTGACCTTTTCAAAGATAACAGTTTACATTTATTAAATACTAAGCAAAACCATAGTTATAAAACCCCATGAGGTAGATATCATTATTATATTAATTCTACTGATGAAGAAAGAACAGCGTAGGTACAGAAAGTTTAAATAACTTACCTAGGTGGTAGAGCTTGAATTTGACCTCAGCCTACGCATGTCATCATTTTTACCAGGACTCTCAAAATGTGCTCTACAGGAAAACAGTCTTACAAGATTGTCCATAAAATTGTTTTTAGCGTCACTTAGGTACCTTCATTCCTGGCAATTTACTACAAACATCATCAAATAAAAGCTCTGAAAAGACAAAGACTTGGTTCTTTCTTTCTTTCTTTCTTTCTTTCTTTCTTTTTTTGAAAAGACTTAAACAAGTCTTTTAAACAATTTAGTATTATATTAACTTTCACAAACTTGCTAAAGCACAACATACTTTTCTGCATAATTACCACTAACAACACTCTAGCAAGCAAAAAGAAACACCATAGGATACTAGAGGATGGAATCTGAGATTCTCTTCATGTCCTTTCTAGATTTGGACGCAGCATATCACAAAGAGATTTGTTCCATATTTCCCAAGCGAATTAAAAAATAGAAATTCTTGTACATGAATCTCAACATCTCTGACACATCTGTGTGCGTGTGTGTGTGTGTGTGTGTGTGTGCTTAGTCTTTAGCTTTTACTGGTAGATGATCCAGGACAGGCTTATCTAGGTCCAGTATATAAGATCACTAACTAAAGTGCAGGCCATGAGTTGTAACTTCTCTGTGGTTTCCTAAAAATGAAAAAATAAAATTACAATGTACCAAGACCAGCTGGCTGCCCTCTGAGGTCAGCCAGAATTTCTATAGGTAGGTGACTGTGAAAAGATCATCTGGTGAATTCATAAAAGGAAACAGTCATCCAGAAATAAAGAAAAGGGAAAAGTTCAACAGAAGCTAACATCTCCCCTTCCAAAAAAAATATATGCAGTCTATAGGACTCATCGGGACAAAGATTTTCAGACACGAAGTCCATATATCTGACATTGTATAGTGTGCAGAGCATAGCCTGGCTCTGAACAGATGACATACCTCTCTTTAATCTCCTTACCTGAAAATGAGATAATGAAAGTCCCATTCCAAAAAGTTGTTATGATTAAGCAAGATAACGCATGTGAAGTGCTTCACGCAGTGCCAGCGCATAGTAAATGCTCATTCAAGTTGGCTATTATGAAGACAGTAGGAGGATTTCTACAGAAACTTGGCCTAAGGCAAGTTACTTCCTCTTTCTAGGAGCCTACTTTCCCGTGTTGACAGTTTTCTCAATAGTTCCTTGGCATACCAAAAAACAAAGAGGTGGGGAGAGAAAGGGACCTCATTGGATGGAAACGGTGTAAGAAGGTGTACCTGGTCTCAGTCTGACTCACAGCTTCTGACAGAAACAGGATGAGTATCCACTTCCAGGACCTCTGGTCTTACCAGTATTAAAATCATTTCTTGAAACACAAATTAGAGTTCCCTGACTAGAGCGGGACTTGCTACTAATCAGGAAGAACCTTTTTAAAATCATTTTGTTGTTCACCAATGCAGGGTTAAGGTGGGAAGTATCTTCAAATGATACTAAAAAATAACTAAAATGTATTGAGCTCTTACCATAAATTTTCTGGGCTAAGCACTTTGTAAACTTTCTTAAATTTGATACTCATAGTAAACTAATGATTCAGGCACTATTTTTATGTCAATTGTCTGAATAAGGAAATAGATCCTTAGACTGATCAAGGAACCAGCCTGAGGTCACAAACAAGGTAAGTGCTTTGATCTGATCCCAAGGAGTCCATTTCCAGTACCAATCCATTTAATGACTCTGCGGCATTGCCTACCTGGGCCAAACCCACTGCCCTGCTGAGACGATCCATTCTAAGTCACCTACAAGAAGCCGTAATGTAGATGCAGCTCTTCATTGATCAGAGAATTGACCAAAATGCTATCTTTTAGACTAGGACAAACTGCCATCATGTTTTGTCAAAATTTTGTTCACCACTGATGGTTTTCAATCATCAGAAACTCTTGTGTTACTTGAATAATGCTAACTGGATATTTCTCTGGTTAAAAAACATACTAATTGCATATGACCTGTTCATGAATCTT
Organism: Vulpes vulpes; assembly: GCF_048418805.1. NCBI lineage: Eukaryota > Metazoa > Chordata > Mammalia > Carnivora > Canidae > Vulpes > Vulpes vulpes. The sequence goes on from NC_132781.1 coordinate 62,004,028, forward strand.
CCTAATCTCTAAGTAGCAATTGGTCCTCAATATCACAACCTCTATCTTCAGTTAAGCCATTGGCAATCCTAGCATACAAACCTCCTTAAGATGAAAGGCAATAGTGAGGCCTAGGCATCCTAAAGTCATATGGACGTTGAGTGGAGAGATTATGTGAGAAAGACCATTTTGTCATCAGATTATTGCACAAAAAGTGAAACCAATCCTAGAATTTAACTCTTCTGAAACTAAGAGCCTTGTGACTGAACTGGTTGGTTATTTGTTTTGGTATTGTGAAGGGTTTGCCTTTCAAAAGATTTTTTAAAAAAATTTTTTAAAACAGTCCATTTTTTTTCTTTGTTTGACCGTCTATAGTACTTTTGCTTTGGGTATATACAGAAACTAATAAAGAAAGTCCTAGTCCTTAAATATTAACTTGAAAATAAATTATAAGAAAGATATTTAAGAAAATCTAAAACAAAAATATTGATGCAAAATGGTGATTATAATCTAGTCACTATACAGATTATTTTGGCACAAATTTTGTGGAGCTAACCAATTTTCTAAATTGATGCCACTGGTGTACAGGCTGCTCGCAAATTGCAAACGCTGCTGTATGTCTGAATTGGAATGGACACAAATGACGATAATCTTACTTCCTTACCTAATATTTTCTCTGTGGCAGACAATATTCTCATTTAATCTTCATTAAAGCCTTATAACAGAAGTGAGAAAAGTGAGCCAAAGAGGCCAGGAGAGGCCAAGAGAGGTTCAGTGACTCACTTGAGGTCACGTAGCTTGCAAGTGGCAGAGCTGAGATTTAAACTCAGAAAATGAGGCTTCAGAGTATGGGGTCTTCACAACCATACTCTGACTCTATGTTATTCCCAAGATGTGAGCTTCAGTCACAATTCGTAGGGGCTCTTGGTGAGGAAGGTTTCTAGCTTTCCATTCAGAAAAATCTGCAAGAGCTACCCAGACTGGGAGTGACTGGAAAAGCACAAACTGACTGGCGTAGCCAGGGCCTGCTACAAAGGCCAGCCTCACAGGACTGCCTCCTATTGAGAGACACTAGGTCAGGAGGACTGCCTCGAAATGCTGATGGGTGCAGTGCCCCTCTGGCCTGCTGCACTATGTTTCAAGAGGGAAAAAGGGTCTCTGCTATATATGAAATCCCCTGCAGATTTCCCCTATAGAATGTGAATTGTCACATCAGGTGACTAATAGGGACCAAGGAGAGAGAAGTCATAGATCAATGCCCTCCAGAAAATCATGTTCTAAAGGTCTTTATCGGCAGCTACTCTTCTTTTTTTTTTAAGATTTAATTTTTTATTCATGAGAGAGAGAGAGAGAGAGAGAGAGAGAGGCAGACACACAGAGGGAGAAGCAGGCTCCATGCAGGGAGCCCAATGTGGGACTCCATCCTGGGACTCCAGGATCACGCCCTGGGCTGAAGGCAGGTGCTCAATCGCTGAGCCACCCAGGGATCCCGGCAGCTACTCTTCATTCTCGTTTTCCTCAGACTTTCTTCAGGTATATGTATTTAATTTTCAAGAAAGTTTTAGCATTTTTTTAAGATGTTTATTTTTTAAAGTAATCTCTATACCCAATGTGGGGCAGAAACTCACAACCCTGAGTTGTGAGATCAAGTATCATATGCTCTACTGACTGAGCCAGCCCAGCACCCCAAGAAAGTCTTAGTAACACATAGGTTCCGTTTTTATCAAACTGAGAAATGAATTGACTGTCAAAGTTAATCCATCGGCTCTTACAAACCAGCCAAACAAGTTAGGGTGAATCCTGCACACTCATGCCTTCCTCTGATTCAGACATACTTGTTAGTGAGGCAGAGGTTGCAATGAGCTGACTCCCGGCACTACTGACATCCTTTAGCTACGGACTCTGGGACTGAGAGACACTAACAAGCTTGGTTCAGACAGAGGACTTTGTGCTACAAAAACAACTTAATCCCATATCTACTATATATATGCCGAGCAACAACAAATCCTGACTTAATTGACAATGCTAACCCCTTTTGGTGCATTCACAGCAAACGGGAAGGCCATCTCCAAACTGCTTGAAGTATGGTAAGAGGAACTTAGAAGTGCTCGTTAATGCTAAGACAAGAAGCTTGTGTTATAGCTTTGCCAAATAACTTGTATGAAATCATGTGTTTTGAGATTATTTTCAACACAACATTTACTTAAAATCTATCATGAGCCAGGAAATGTGTCAGCTTTTTGAAACACAAAGATAAATAAGACATGGCCACATCTAGTGCCAAACATGTAATGCAGTAGTGGAAGCAGTAATGTCCATGATATATTAATACAGAGGAGCAAAATTTGTCTTCTTTCCTTTTTGAGGTAAACTTAATTTGATGCTATCTTAGAGTGCTAGTTATAAATAGTTTGTCTTCTTAGTTTTGGACTTTGAGCAGAGGAGCAAAGGTTCCCAATTGCTAGGCAAAAACTTTTTTACAAGTTTTTTTGAGGGTGACAAAATAATCACTCTTCTTACTAGAAACAGAATTTACATAATGCAAACTAAGACATTCTCGTGTAAATAAATAAACCAGTCTGGGGCTAACAAGCCTATTGACATTCCCCCATGGGCCAATGTCTAAATGCCTACTGCAGAGATACTTTGAACAGGGAAAAACATTTACCAATAGTGTGATAGAGACTAATAGTTGTCAATCCAATAGACTATTCCCTTTTCTCCTGCTGAGAAAATCCTGATTTGACTATCTGTTCTCCACAATGTGACAGTGTGAATTCTGCCCCCGGGCCCACCCCCACCCCAGGGATGAACTATGACTGTTCTAAATCCATTTTCCTTTGCTAGTCATTGGTCTAGGGGTTGACCTGTGACCTATTTCTGGCCAGTTGGATGATAGAGCAATATACAAGAAAGGCTCCTGGAAAGGACTTTCTTCTCTAATAAGATAGAAGGATATGATAAATATGTTCTCTTTCTACCAAGGGCATTGTCCTGTGCAAGTATGATGTTTAGAGATACCACCCCCATCTTATAACTATGATGAAAGACTGTCAATGTGATAGGATCGCAAGAGCCTTGATAACATGGTCAATCTGCTGAATCATTCTCAAAACCAACCATTTCATGACTTTCTGTTATATGAAACCATAACAAACAATTATTTATAAATGAACAAAGTACATTTTCCCAGGCTTAAAGATAAATAAGAAGAGATATATCAAACATAGATATATCTGATTCAAAAGCCTGATTGGCCTGGTCCTCTATGGCTAGGCTAAAGAAGTAAAAAACTAAGAAAGTAAGAAATGAATATTAAATATCCTGGTTCTTTCCCTTTACACAGTGGATATACCTGTAGCATATATTGGGCAAGTACCAGATTTGTTCAGGAATTATTGCTTTCTTTGCCCTAAGTTAAGGTCAGCTATAGAGCAGATAATACAATTCTGACTGGTGAAATTTAGTTAAATCATTCAGAACAAGACAGTTTGGTTTAAAACTGCTTTAGTGTTTCTAATCTATATGTTAGAAGTATCAACTATTTTTTTAAAGATTTTATTTACTTATTTATGAGAGACAGAGAGAGGCAGAGAGAGAGGCAGAGACAGGAAAAGCAGGCTCCATGCAAGGAGCCCAAAATGGGACTCCATCCTGGACTCCGGGATCACACCCTGAGCCGAAGGCAGACGCTCAACAGCTGAGCCACCCAGGCATCCTGAAGTATCAACAATTTTTGATAGTTTTCAGTCTAAACAAATATTCCCTGAATAAGCATTCTTTTTGACTTTTAGTTGTGCACAAATTATCTTCTTTAAAAACTTCCCAGAACAACCAAATAAATTTCTGAAGGTGTCCATATTAGGTCAAATACTTAAACAATTTCTTTTTTCTGATAAAATTATGAGTCATCTGGTACTGAAAACAGAGGCATATGTGTCTCACAAGTCAAAATTAATTTAAGAAAGCTAGAGCAATTTGGAACACTCCTGGAGAAAGAATAACATTCTACTGTCATGGATAAAAATGTCAGTAGCCTCAGGAGAAGAAGCAATTCCTAGGAGAAGTGCAAATCAAAACCATGAGTGAGACATCATCTCATGCTTGTCAGAATGGCCATATCAAAAAGGCTAGAGATGACAGGTGTTGGTGAAGATGTGGAGAAAAGGAAACCCTCATGTACTGTTGGTGGGAATGTAAATTGATACAGTCACTGTGGAAAACACCATGGAGTTACAATTTTAAATAGAACTACCATAGGGTCCACCAATTCCACTTTTTCTGAAGGAAACAAAAACACTAACTCAAAAAGAGATATGCACTGCCATGCTAATTGCAGCATTATTTATAATAGCTAAGATAAGGAAACAGCCCAAGTGTCTACCAATAGATGAGTGGATAAAGAGAATGTGGGAGGTGTGTGTGTGTGTGTGTGTATAATATATATAATAAACAATTATTTATGCAAATGAATAAAGCATGTGTATATATAAACAAATATATATAATGGAGTATAATTCAGCCATCAAAAAGGATGAAATCCTGCCATTTGCAATGACATGGATGGACTTTGAGGGCATTATACTAAGTGAAAAAAGACAGAGAAAGACAAATACTGCATAATATTACTTATACGGGGAACCCCAAGAAAATCAAATTCATAGAAAAAGAGAATAGATTTGTGATTACCTGAGGCAGTGGGTAGAAGATAGAGAAATGGAGTAAAGGTGGTCAAAAGATACAAACTTCCATTTATAAAATAAATATGTCCTGGAGTATAAGGTACAATATGATGACTATAGTTAACAATGCTGTGCGATAGATTGAAATGTGCTAAGAGAGCAAATCCTAAAAGTTCTCCTTACAAGGAAAAAAACTGTATGAGGTGCTGTTAGCTGAACATTGTGGTATCATTTTGCAATATATGTACATCAGGTCACTATGCTGAACACCTTAAATTTACACGGTGTTGTGTTAATTATATTTCGATAAAACTGAAAGGGAAAAAAGCAATTCCTGGGACAGAGAATGATCTTTTATAAAAGGCTCCCCTCGCCCCCCAAACTGGGCAGTGGTAGAAAGAGAGAGGGAAATAAGGTTCTTAGAGCCTTGCCACTCAAAGTGCAGTCCAGGAGCCAGTAGCAATGGCAACGCCCAAGAACATGTTGGAAATGCAGGAGCTCAGGCCCCATCCTAGACCTAGAGGATCAGAACCTGTGAGTTAATAAGAGGCCCAGGTGATTTGTATGCACCTTACAGTTTGAGAAGCAATGGCTTAGAGCAGTGATCCTCCACTTTGGCAGCACTTCGAGTTTTCTCCAGAGCTTTAAAAAACTCTACCAGCTAGGCACAAACCTCAGAACTTCTGATTTAGTTGTTCTGGGGTATAGAGGTCGTGGGTGCACTGAGGTTTTTAAAAGTTCTCTGGTGATTACAGTATGCAGCCAAGGCTGAGAACCACTGATTTAGTGAGCTGATGGTGGCAGCTTCAGCATATTTGTTTGTCCTCCTCAGTGATGCTGGGGAGTAGGTAAGTTTCTCAGTTTTAGACCTGAGGCCATGAGATCCCTTGCCAGGAGAAAGCTTTGTCGTCAGATGTGGGACATCAACAAGAAGTCAGGGAACTCTAGTGCAGTTGTGCTTTAGTTCAGGTAATAGATGTTTCCTTACAGCTGTCCATGTTCAAAGAGTCTTTAAAAAGAAGAATAATCTTTGCACACTGTACTAGACAATTATGTCTATTCTTCTAACCATCCCATAAACTGTACAAAGAAGGTATTATTGTCCTTCTCTCACAGATTTGGAAACTGAAGCTCAGAGATATTAAGGTACTTACCAAGTTTGTGCATCTGATAAACAGAGCTGTCAGGGTTTGAGGACAGATCCTTCTGTCTCCCGAGCTGACGTTCTTTCCCTTGAGCTAATTGCTTTCATATGAACACAAACCATATTTCAGACTCACCAAGTTTATCACTTCTGAAAATAAACAAGTTAAATCATTTTTTTTTAAAAGATGTATTTATTTGTGATAGACATAGAGAGAGAGAGACGCAGAGACACAGGAGGAGGGAGAAGCAGGCTCCATGCAGGGAGCCTGATGCAGGACTCGATCCTGGAACTCCAGGATCGCGCCCTGGGCCAAAGGCAGGCGCTGAAGAAACCCGCCCCCCTGGTGAGTAAAACCAGGCCTGACCCGGAGACAGCCCATCCAGGCACCTTCTTGGAATCTAACATTCTGTTTCCGAGATAAGAACCCCCCCCACACACACACATCCTGACTAGGAAGTCCCTGAACATGTTCCCGCTGACCTTCAAAGGGCTCAATCATGTCATAAAACCCAAATGCTATGCGACTCCCGCGTTTTCTTTACCTTTAAAAGATGCCTGTAATTGCTAATCGGGGCTCTCTTCCTCCTCGGAGGCGGAGAGCCCGTTTGCGCAAACGTTCAAGAAACCCTCTTGCTAGTTGCATCTGCCTGTCTGGGGTCTGAGTCTCTGGGGCGTCCACCGGGACACGTTGGCACCCGTGAGTTAGGGTCCAACAGTGCCAAACCGCTGAGCCACCCAGGGATCCCCAAGATAAATCATTTTGAAAGGCAAAGAGTTATTTGATGCAATCACCCCTAATTTACCTACTTTATATATTACAAAGTTTACATAGATTTCCCAAATATATATATATATATATATATATATATATATATATATATATATATTCTAAGCTCCGATTTTATCCCTCACCTGGGTGCAATTTAAAACAAATAGCTGGGCTTACTTCCTCTCCTTTCTCCTGGCCTGCACTCTCCCCCACCTTACCTCCTAGCCTCAATTAAAATGAGAGTTGCAGGCCAAAAGAAAATCACTTCATTATTGCCATGTAAGTATATTTAGCTTCCTAATTACTTGAGCTAAAGGAGGTAAGGAAGGAATAATCAAAACATTATTGCCCTGGATGGGCTTAGCAGGCCTTAATGTGATCATTTTCCTAACAAGAAACTATAGAGGCCCAGTAAGATAATCCTGGTACCCTATTCTCAACCACGTAAGAATAATATCTAGCCTGTGAAGGAAACTCCCCATCAGAAACCCCTGGTCGGGCTTGTTTTTAAACATTTATGCCACTATATACCACAAGGCATCGCTGCAGTATCAGAGCACTCACTCTAGTCTCGGGGTGGAAGAACTGACTCTGCCTACAATGAATTCAGTAACTGACAAAAATGATCTGGGAGGGGAAGAGAAGCTTCCAAAATATATTGGGCAGCACACAGATGCCTAAGCAGATAAAAATGATGTCTTTAAGAGTCCATCAAATGGCTACTTTATGTGCAAATATATTGTCTCCGGTACTTAGAAATCAACACGTACTATGCTAAGTGCTCTGTGTGCATCGTCCCGTTGAATTCTCGTAGCAGCTCTCAAGAACGAATCTTCTGATTTCATTTTGCAAATGAAGATGCTGAGGCAGGCAGAGTTTGAGCGACTTTCCTAAAACCAGACTGCTTGCAACTATGTTAGCCCTAGGAATTGAATGGCTGCAACCGAAGTCCAGAGCCCATGTTTCGTAGCCCAATCTTGCCACCTATAGGTAAAATGGGATATCACTTCATATAGGGATAAGGTTTAAAACAGAAAGTCCTGGATAGGCCAGACAGACTGGCATCTCTTTTCTCTCTTCCCCCTACCCAACAGAGCTCTGATTTCCTTTAAGGAAATACCTGTAGTAACCATGCATTAATCATGATGTTTAAGTGGACTACCCATCTCGGGCTCCAAGTGGTGATCAGTTGTTATGTTCTCATACTCCTTGCAGCAACCGTCACTGTACTTTGGTTTAATCTGCATGAAGAACTGGAAATATCATGTGATATTGAGAGAAATGCCACCTTCTACCCTGGAAATGAACAGGTAGCAGTTTCTGCTGATAGACGTCTTTTTGACCATGGAGTCACATCCTGGCTAATAATAAAGCCAGAATTAAGAGATAGAGACAAGACCTTGACCAAAACAATGTCTGATGCTGGATCTCCCTTTGGTTTTCAGTTACATGAGCTAATTAATTTGTATTATTAAGTCTCATTGACTCAGGTGTTCTGCAACAAAAGCTCTTAGCTGTGATGTAGAAACCAATAGTGTATACTTTGGTGCTTGAAATAACTTCAAATGAGGGATTTACTTTCTACACAGTATAGTTTTTTTAAAAAAATATTTTATTTATTCATGAAAGACACACAGAGAGAGGCAGAGACATGGGCAAAGGGAGAAGCAGGCTCCCTGTGGAAAGCCTGATACGGGACTGGATCCCAGGACCCCAGAATCATGACCTGAGCCAAAGGCAGATGCTTAACCACAAAGCCACCCAGGTGCCCCTACACAGTATGGTTTTAGTGAGAGCTTCATTGTAGACATCTCCCTGGAGATAAAAGAATTGTCTCTAGACCAAAGCAGTGATTAGGTAATTGTTATGCAGCTCATCTAGACTTAGTAATTTGAAATTCATCATGATAGGTTCATAAAAATTAAGACATTCACACTGAGTCAATTATATTACTATTCACCAACTTGTGTAACGGTGCGAAACACGATTTATCTCAAACTCAAGGAAAACAAGCCTTGTTTTCTGAGAATTTGGAGGAAATGTTATCAGGCATACGTGGCTTTTAGTCGAAGAACAGGAAATGATGTTGAGAAATAAATCATGACCAAACTGATTTTCTCGTTTTATTCAAAACCATTTCCGCCATGAGGTTTTCCTTAAGAATTCAAAGAATTACACATATGGAACATGACTCAGTCTCTCCACTGACCTTACTTATTGACAGTTGCAAAATTTGGCCTCCTCATATTGGATCTGATACCCTACCATAGCTCTTACATGCAAAACAGACCCTTCTCCAAACTACATCCTATATACCTCTCTGCATAGTTCCTGTCTCACCAGTGTTTCTCCTTACCCTCAGGTAGTTGGATCCATTCTGCTCAAGTTAGGAGGAAGCCGCAAAATTTCAAAATGCCATTGCAACCAAACGACAAGTGCATCAGCCAAACACAAACTGAATTGTCATCTCTCCATAAGCTGCTCTATGATAAACTTTTTTAAAGGGAGAAATACATAAAACACGTATATATGCATATATATGCACATACACACATATTGAAATATTTGGAGAGAAGGAAGACTGCCAAACATTTAACAACCTATTACTTTTCTTCAGAAAAGTGCACTGAAAGTTGAGGAAATCAGGAGAGAAAATTTTATGTAAATTAAAGAAGTAAACCTGGACATAGATTAAAGTGAATCAATCTTCGCCTTCAAAGTTCTAGAAAATGTTTAAGTTGAAATTGCTAAGAGGTGAGGTAAAGAGGTTCTCCTGCCCCTCATCCCTCAGGACAGCACTGTAGTTGAACAAGTGGTTTGTGTCGCTCGTTGTGTGAGAGAGAAAGCACACCACGGGGAGGGGTGTCTTACTAACACATATATATTTCCATCTCCTTACCCCTATGACCTCCTTACCCCTAGGACCTAATCCTTTTCAAAAGGATAGGCTGTTTTGTTGTAGCATATATCAAAATATGTTTCCAGATAGCCCATGCTATATGGTAGAAATGTAGAAATGTTTATGTAGAAATGTTTACAAAGCATGGGCTAATTGGAATTTTTTTTTTTACAGAAACATACTTTTTAAAAATTACATACCTAAGATGTTATCCTCAAATTATCTGTAGTAATTAACATTTAATAGCATCCTAATTGCAAACAACAACAAATTCCAAATATATTTGCTTTTAAATTTTTGAGATTGTCTATTAAGCCATAACTTAAATGATAATTACTGGAGCTATAATAGCCCATCCCCATTGGAGCTGTCCTGCTTTTAGTTAAATGGGTCTTTATAGTTCCACATAATCAGTCATTGAATGTGGGCAGGGTCTAGAAAGGTGTGACCTTGGGGGAGGAGACTCCCCAGCTGAGGCAAATGCTGAAGGATCCTGAACTACACTCTGCAGGACTCTCATAGCTGGGGCAGTGAAGGAAGGTCTGGGGGCCTAGCTCATGTGCACTGCAGCCTACTCCAGTACTGCCAGGATCAACTTCTTCACCTATGCACAGGAAGCAGCTCTTCCAGGATCTCAGGGGTCTCTCTTCTGGGAGCAATGTGAGAGAGGAAATTAAGCGGAAGGAACTATATTCTCTGTACTGCAAATGATCTTGGGATTTCAAGTGATATGTATTGTCTCCCTTCTCCATTACCCATTGTAGATCTCCCTTCTCTTTAGTCAGCAACTCTGCTTGACCTTGGGGCTTCCTGGTGACATGGTCCAGAAACTTGTCCTTGAAGAGCCTAAAGCCCTGATCACTGTGACCTTCTCAAGTCAGGATTGCTACACTCGTCGATTTACTGTCAAAACTGTCCAAAGAGTGCGAAGAGTTACCTAAGTGCATCACCTGAATTTGATCTACTGGTATGGGGTCCACATGATTTCATGTCCAATCAGAGGACACACTTTCCTCAGAGGAGAAGAATGAGTCAGCCCCTGACTGCGAGTTCTACTAGTACTTAACACAGGGTCTGGCACCCAGAAGGCTGCCATCGCCCTCAGCAATGTGCAAGGCAGGAAAAGGAGTTTACTGTGCAGATGAAATGACTTAGTGAGTGAACGCGTGCGCACGTGTGTGTGCGTGTGTGTGCATTTCATTTGAGCCTCAAGCATGCTGGAGGGTCAATAAATATGAATTGAATGAACTGTAATTGTGCATGTACATTTTGTGAAATAAGGAATGTTAGGCACTAATATCATCCTTGCCATCTCCAAGCATAGGAGCATGAGTGTCCAACCTCGGAGAAGAGGCGGCTTTCTGTTAGAGAACACAGATTTTTCTTTATCTGTTATATTCTATTATACATTCTATTTTTGTATTTCTATGATGTTAATCCTTCTTAGAGTTTCCCACACTCCTGTATTTGCCACTGCAGTAGGCTGACTCTGCTGGAGAAAAGGCTCATTACTGTTCTTCCTTTATTCATCACAAATCAACAGAATGCGTTGAAGACAACCTGTTGTATAGACCACACGATTAGTTAGCTCAGATGGGTCTCTGAATCCGTAACCTCTGCTGCCGAATAAAGCAGTCGCCTGATCTCAGCTCCTTTCCTTTCTAAACCGGAGCAAAGTTACTCGATGGAAACGGAATCGTGTCGTGGGGTACGGATTTGTACGGTGTGTGGTAGGGTTGTCTTAGAGACAATGCTATTTGCTATCATATTTTTTAAATTGATCCCCATGATGGATGCCCCTAATTGTCATCTTTAATATCAGTGGCTGAAATGGAAACACGACAAAGCATAATTCGTCTCAAGAGCTTCTTCAGACTCTGATTCAGACTCAGGAAGGCACAGCGCGGTATAGACGAAGGCGAGCCTTGTGGACCGTCGCTGCTTCAGGGCCCAGAACATTGCTTACACGGGGAGGGCGTCCAAGGACAGATTTAAGTGAACCACACATGGTCCTCTTCCATGTATATTATTATCTGGGTGAACTTGGGGACATTATTTAATTGAATATTTCTGAAAGTAGGTCCCCTGATGACCCACAGTTGAATCACCTGGGTGTTTATTTACATGTTATTTTTAAATCCGCCTTCAACCTGGTACACCACACCTGTGAGGTGATGGTGGCCTTAGCAGAGAATCCCATGTGTGTATTAAATCTACTCCTGGTCTGTTTTCTCCCTTTCTTCACTTGAGGAACTAATAAACTAAATCAGTTCTTCGGTACTGATGCATCTATGGAGTCATCACCACTTGCAAGGGGTTGGAAATGTCAGTCCTCATAGCTGCAGAAGCAAAGCTCAGCTGGGAAGAGTGAGGCTGAGCTTATTTCCATCCATCACATTAGGCCCTCCGCCACCAGCAGCAGCCATGGCTATGAGGGCCGGGGAGCCTGGACCAGAGTCCAGCAGCAAGGATGGAGGAGAGGGTTTGTACCCAGCCAGGGGAGAAAGTAGCAGCAAACAGCCTTCCAACCAAGCTCGATTTCACAGTCTGATCCCTGAGCCAGCCACACAGCTTCACCTGGGAACTTGTTGGAAATGCAAGTTCTCAGAATTCACCAAGACCTTACGGACTCAGAAGCTCTGGACCTGGGGCCCAGCAGTCTGTGTTCTAACAAGTCTCAGACACTGAAGTCTGAGAACCCCTGCCCCAAGTGCTGCAGAACCTGGACAACTTGAGTCACTGTCCTGATTCCCTAAGGTCCAAGGCTTTTGGATGTGCACCTGCTGCAAGGTTGGGCCTCTCCTTCATGAATCAAACACGCTCTTTAGTAAAAAGATCTTTCTTCCTGGCAAATCTCACAGACCCTTAAATAATTATTAAAAAGACCTGTACACACATAAGTGTGTGTTTATCCTGACGCCACTTAAGAGCAGCAAAAAGAAAGATATTATCACCATTTTGTCAATAGTTTCCATAATTAAATTAAACATGTGAAGAGGGCTTGGCTTTGTTAAGATTCAGGGGAAGTATTTCTTTTAAAATTCTGTCAGAGCATATTGTTTACTAGGCTAAAAGTTTCTTCTCAAATACGATATTGGCCTGAGATGTTCAAATTCCTGGACAGTGACAATGTAGCATGAACTCAAGGTAAGCCATGCTGTCTCGTCTGGGGAAATGTGTGCCAGGTAGAGGGAAGAGCAATTGCAAACACACTGAGTGACCACCAGGAGGCCAATGTCACCAGTCAAAAACCGGGCGGTGTAGAGAGAGGACAGGAAAGTGGCCAGTTGTATAATGGAGAGCCAGACTGCACAGATCCCTGGGAGCCATTGTCAGGACATCTCCTCCGAGTGAAATAAGGAGCCATTTGAGCTTTATAAGGCAGCATGAATGGTCAGAGCTAAAAAACGTGCTCTAAAAGGACCACTTTGACTATGGTGCTAAGAATAGGCTCTGTGGGAGTAGCAGAATGGAAGCAAGAGACCACTTACTAGGTTTTCCAAAATTCATGAGTGAAACAATGATGCCTCCAACCAGATGGTAAGCAGAGGTGCTAATAATTGGAACATTCTAGATATATTCTGAAGGTAGAAGAAATAGGTTTTGCCCATGGATTGGATGGTGGAAAAGGGAGAGGGGTTGGGACTGTCTCTGTGTTTTATGGTCTTAATAATTGAAGGTTAGATTTGCCATTTACTGGGATGGAAAAATTGCAATTGGGGTGGGCGCTGGGCAGCAGTTTGCTTCCAAACATTAGGTTTGAGTTACATATTGGAACTCCAGAGGAGATGTTGAGTTGGCAGTTGGATTTAACAGTCTGGAGTGGAGGGGCAGGGTTAGTCTGGAGAGATAACTTTAGAAGTCAGCCGTATATACCGACACTAGTTGTTTCCTGAGGAAGAAGAGAACAGTTTTATAAAACCAGCTTATAACTTACACAAGGTTGTTCAGGGCTGCTTTATTCATAACCATTAAAAACTGGAAAAAGCTCAGGTGTCCAGTACTAGGAGAATAGATAAACAAGCTGTGGTATATGCAATGGCATATTAGTCATAAAAAGTATATTTACTTCTGAAAATGGCCACTACCTGAATGAAGCTCATAGAAATGATGGTGTATAAAAGAGGTAGGACACAAAAAATACACACTTTATGATTCCATAACAAGTAGGACATGAAAAATACACACTGTATGATTCCATCTACATGGAACAGGCAAAACCAATGCGTATGGGGGAGAATCAGAACAGTAACTGCCTCTGAAGGGTTACCCCTGCAGGAATCAACTGGGAAGGCATATGAGAGATCTCTGGTGTGATGCTGACTTCAGTTTCCTGATAAAAGTTTGGGTTACATTGGTATGTGCATTCATCTAAACTCATCCAATGGAACGTGTAAGATTTGTGCATTTCACCGTATACAAATTACCTCTCAAAAAAGAAACAATGTTTGCTCATATGCAAATACTGAACTCTAGCTAATAACATTTGTGATATGCATACAAAGGTGGTTAGGGGTAAAATAAACTGATTTCTATAATTTACTTTGAAATATATACAAAAAAGATGATAATGAAGAATGGGTGGATGGATACATTCATCTGCAATTTTAAAAACAAGTAAAGTTAAAGTGTTAATTGCAGAATTAATGTGGTGAATATATGGGTATTCATCGTAAATTCTTTTTCTTTACACTGAAAATTTGTTATGAAAATTTTGAAATTGAAAATTATGAAACTGCTGAAAGAAGAATCAGTTTACTACAGGTTCAAAACATTGGTTACTTTTATACCCTTAAACTTCCATCTAAACTTACTAGAATTCAAGTCCCATGGGAGCAAAGCTTCTATCTTCCTACAGACTGTTCTGTGACAGACACCTGTCAGCACACTGGGACACACCAAATACATGTTCAGACAGAGCCACAGTTGACTTGTTGGGGTTTTGTATTGGGGAAGAAGAGTTTGTCAATAAACTGGAGGAAGTACAGGAAAAAAGCAAAAGACCCTACTGCTCGGGACATTTAAAAAAAACTTTTTTATTGGAGTTCAGATTGCCAACACACAGCATAACACCCAGGGCTCATCCCGCCAAGTGCCCCCTCAGTGCCCATCACCCAGTCACCCCCACCCCCTGCCCACTTCCCTTTCCACTACCCCTTGTTCGTTTCCCAGAGTTAGGTGTCTCTCATGTTCTGTCTCCCTCCCTGATATTTTTGCTCATTTTCTCTCCTTTCCCTTTATTCTCTTTCACTAATTTTTATACCCCCCAAATGAATGAGAACATACAATGTCTGTCCTTCTCCCATTGACTTATTTCACTCAACATAATACCCTCCAGGTCCATCCATGTTGAAGCAAATGGTGGGTATTTGTCGTTTCTCATGGCTGAGGAATATTCCATTGTATACAGAGACCACATCTTCTTTATCCATCATCTTTCGATGGACACCGAGGCTCCTTCCACAGTTTGGCTATTGTGGACATTGCTGCTAGAAACATCGGGGTGCAGGTGTCCCGGCATTTCATTGCATCTGAATCTTTGGGGTAAATCCCCAGCAGTGCAATTGCTGGGTCGTAGGGCAGGTCTATTTTTAACTCTTTGAGGAACCTCCACACAGTTTTCCAAGTGGCGGTACCAGTTCACATTCCCACCAACAGTGCAAGAGGGGTTGAGGACTTTTTTTTTAAAAAGATTTTATTTATTTATTCATGAGAGACACACAGAGAGAGGCAGAGACATAGGCAGAGGGAGAAGCAGGTTCCATGCAGGGAGCTCAATGTGGGACTCGATCCCTGGACTCCAGGATCATGCCCTGAGCCAAAGACAGATGCTCAATTGCTGAGCCACCCAGGTGCTCTCCTCAGGACATTTTAAATATTTCTCCTCACTCTCTCGTGTGCTTGAGCTCCAAGGACAAGTGGGATGTAATTCTTATCTTAGCTCCTCTATAGGGAAGGTGTTTTTTCCTTTGACTTCATTTAGTAGTTTTAAAAAATCTTTGCTTTTCTGCAGTTTAACTATGGATTTTGTCATTTATCCCGCTTGGTGTGCTCTGGGCTTCCTGGCTCTATGGTTTGGTGTCTGACAATAATTTGGGGAATTTCTTGAATCATTCTTGCTTCAAATATTTCTCCTATTCTCTCTCTTTCCTCTTCTTCCAGTATTCCTATTAGGTCCTGTTCCCACAATTCTTAGATACCATAGTCTGTCTTTTTCAGTCTTTTTTTTCTCTTTACTTTTCAGTTTCGGATGTTTCTGTTGGTTGACATATTCACAAGCTCAGAGGTTTTTTCCTCAGCCATGCACAGTTCACCTACAAGCCCATCAAAGGCTCTGTTCATTTTCTTGCAGTGTGTTTGATCTCTAGCATTTCTTTTGTCTTCCGTCTTAGAATTCCCGTCTCTCTGCTTAGCTTACATGGCCCACCCATTCTTGCCTGTTGTCTGCTTGGACACTGGCTATTCACATGCCCAGGTTTCACCTCCAGAGGCTCTATCAGGTCTTCACAGTAAATGTCAGGCAACGTATTAATCACTGTCTTTAAAAATTTCTGTTCTCATAACTCAAATATTCCTGCCATATCCATTTCTGTTCCGATGCTTGTTCCGATGCAGTCCCTTCAAATTCTTTGTTTTGCCTTTTAGTATGTCTTATGGTTTTTTTCTTGATAACCAGACATTGTGTGTTGACTAAAAGGAACTGAGGTAAATAGTCCTTTACTAAATGTGGTGGTGAGGTGTGAGGAGAGAGAAAGTGTTCTCTAGCCTATGGCTGAGTCTACTCTTTCAGTGAGCTTGTGTCTCTGGACTGTGAACCTCACACATGCTTCTCAGTTGTCCTTCCCCCTCAGGAGGGACAGGATAACTAGAGGCGTCTGCAGCTCACATGGAAAGCCACAGGTGGCTGAAGTTGGGTATTTCCCTTCCTTCGGGTCCACTAGGCTTTAGTCAGCTCGCTCCCTGGAGGGCAGGCCTTGTGAGGAACAGGGTGCCGGGGTGTATTCTAAAGTGGAACCCCTCCACACCTTCCACCCCAACACAAGAAGCATGAGGGAATTGTTCCCTGGGATTTAGCCTGAGGATCTGGTAGAGCTCCTGGAGGTAAAGCTCACCAAAGTGGCCCCTCCATCACCAAAGACTGGTTCCCCCTGGAGTTTTTAACTCTCACTTGTCCACATGAGCCTCCAGCAATTCAGCAACTTCAGGTCAGATTTTCTTATCCCAGCACTGGTTTCCCCCAGAGGTTTCTGCTCTTGGTTTCTCTTCTGGTAAGTCGTGATCTCTCTACTGGAGAAATAGGTTTCTCCAGTTTGAGGGGAAGCAATTTGCCCTGTTACTTCCCCTCTCTGATGGATTTAGGAATTTCTGGTCAGTTCAGGTTTTTACTTATTGTTTAGCAGAGTGGTGACTTCCAAGCTCCTTACATACCAGACAGGAAACCAGAAGTCTTTACTTTGTTCCTTAGATTCACAACTGATCTGGTGAAGAGGCTGCTTGTGGCAGCTGAGGGGCCTGCCTTTGCAGGAAGGATTCTCTGAGGCCTGGACCTGAAAGAACAAGATAGGCCAGTGGCAGTGGCAAGAGGAGCAAGAATCCTCTCCTCATGCATGCATGCGCTACTTTGGCCCCTCAAGACAAAACACCCAGGTTTATTTTTTTTTTATTTTTTTATTTATTTATGATAGTCACACACAGAGAGAGAGAGAGAGGCAGAGACACAGGCAGAGGGAGAAGCAGGCTCCATGCACCGGGAGCCTGACATGGGATTCGATCCCGGGTCTCCAGGATCGCGCCCTGGGCCAAAGGCAGGCGCCAAACCGCTGCGCCACCCAGGGATCCCAACACCCAGGTTTAGACAGCAGCCTGGGTCCTAGCGGAAACCCAGTGGCAGTGAAAGTGGTGTGGCTTTGAATGGTTGCAGAAGGGGGTCAAAGGCAAGAATATAGGACAACGGGACTAAAATCCCTGGGGAGATTCAGAAGCCCTTACTTAGAAGGGATTTTGCTGGAGCTGAGTTCTGGTGCCATTTAGTTAGAAAACAAATGGCAGTGAAATATGGGGCATGCCATTTACCCCATGTTGAGCCACATTTCACTGCCTTGTGAGTGTCCACACCTCCTCTTATAATGTTTCTAGGTTAAGTCAAATGATTGGAGCAAAGACAGTTAGGAATATGGCAACTCTTTAGTGGCAGCACAGAAAAGGGTTTCAAATTTGCAATGTAAAGAGCCATAAATACATCAGATAAAGTTGGCCCTTGAACAGTATGGGCATTAGAAGCACTGACTCCCGCTCTTTTGAAAATCCTCATGCCACTTTCGACTCCCCCCAAAACTTAACTACTATAGCCTACTGTTGACCAGAAGCCTTACCAATGACACAGTCGGCTAACACCTTTCATAAGCTATCTGTATTAGATACATCTGTATTCCTTCAATAAAGTAAGCTAGAGAAAAGAAAACATTATCTAGAAAATCATAAGGAAGACAAAATACATTTACAGTGCTGTACCATATTTATTGGAAAAACCCCATCTGCACCTGTAAGTGGATCCCCACAATTCAAATCCATGCTGTTCAAGGGTCAACTGTAGTAACATGTGTAAAAAAGGGGAAGCTGGTGATTTGTGTCCAGGAACTGCAGTTTCAACACCAGGAGCTCACCATCATGGGTTCCTGTGGCCTCAAGTTCCCCAACTTTATAAAATAATGGCAACAAAACCAGACTCAAAGTGAGAGTTAGACAGGAACCAGGGAACCCTCTGCCTGTAAAATTGCAATGCGCATGTGAGCCTCTACTTTTCAGGTTCCAGGAAACTGTACCAGTAGGAGCCCGAAGCTGGAAAAGCTGACCCGCTGCGTCTTGGGACAGCTGGTGTGGAATTCCGAAGGGGATGCTGATGCATTCATCCCTTCCTGTGCGCGGAAAGCCCATAAACACATCTTGAGTTCCAGCCTAGAGGAGTTCAGCCTTCTGTAAGCAAAGCTGGTCACAGGACATCCGTCTGGATGCACGATGCTCAACTGCCTGCAAATGATGGGAGCGTCTGAACACCCATCCCAGCGCCCTGTCTTTCACTTTTTCCCAGGCCTTGATCTTCCCGGGGTGGATGCCAGGGGATGGGGGCAGCCTGTAAGATTAATGTGCTCGGTGTTCACACATGAAATTAGGAAGAAGAAGAGCCACTCAGAGAGTAGCTCTTTTCTACCTCATGCCCTGGCTTTCAGGAAACAACACTAGTCCCCAGAAAGATGCTGTGGAGATTACAACATTCCTGCTTTTGTCTACTGCTTTCAATAGCTACAGTATTTGAACACTCATTCAGCCCAAAGCTCTTTTAATTGTATACAGCACCCTAAGAAGGTCATACACACCCTGACATTAAGAATATAAAAACCTTGCGTGTGTGTGTGTGTGTGTGTGTGTGTTTATATGTGTATATGAGAACACGTGTTATACATTGGAAGACAGAAGAGGAAACACTGGCAACTACCTCAAGCATTAAATCAGTAGCGAACATCACCTACAACAGCCAAGACATGGAAATAACTTAAGTTCATGGATAATTGCACACACAGGCTGTGGTATATCTACAAACAAGAAATTCTGTCTGTGATAATGTGGATGGAACCTGAGGGCATTAGGCTCAGTGAAATAAGCCAGAGAGAGGAAGACAAATACTATGATCTCATAAACAAACAGACAAATCAAACTCATAGCAAAAGGGATCAGATTAGTAGTTACCTGGGATGCCTGGGTGGCTCAGCTGTTGAGCGCTGCCTTCGGCTCAGAGTGTGATCCCCACCCATATGGGGATCGGATCAAGTCCCCACATCAAGCTCCCTTCGGGGAAACTGCTTCTCCCTCTGCCTGTGTCTCTGCCTCTCTTTCTGTGTCTCTCATGAATAAATAAATAAAATCTTATAAAAAGAAAAAGACTAGTAGTTAACCAGGGGTGAGGGATAGGGGAGGAGCAGAGGAAGGTGGTCTAAAGGTACAAACCTCCAATTATAAAATAAATAAGTACCAGGGAAGAAAACCTACAACATGGCAACCAGAGCTCACACACGAAAACTTAAGAGCATAAACCATAAGAGTTCCCATCCCAAAGACAAAATGTTTTGCTTTCTCTTTTTATTGCTTTCTATAAGAGATGATGGGTGTTAACTAACATATGTGGCGGTCATCTCACAAAACATGCAATGTTAGGTAAACAATACGCAGCACACCTTAGACATATACCGTGACTGGTCTCAACTGTACCTTGATAAAACTGGGGGGAAAGTGTCGCTGACATGTACCCATACTTACTCTGGGGCAGGAGCTCTTCTAAAGGCTTTGCACATCCTCTCTGTTTACTCATTTTTATCCTCACAACAACCTCCTGAGACACATATTAGTATTTTCATCATTATTCCTTTTCTGGGGGTGGGGAGGCTAAGGCACAGAGACATCAGTAGTGGAGAGGGGTTGGGATCCAGGCTGTTAGTGCTATGACCCCTGGCCTGCAGGGGCTTGCTCCCTAGGATCCATTTAGAACTCCCTGCACCTCTAGCAATTTTTGGGTGGTGTCTTTCAGGTTTTCTATGTAAAGTATCATGTCGCCTGCGAAGAGTGAAGGTTTTACTTCTTCATTGACAGTTTGGATGCCTTTTATTTCCTTTTGTAATCTGATTGCTGAGGCTAAGACTTCCAGTACTGTGTTGAGTAACAGTGGTGAGAATGGACATCCCTGTGTTGTCCCTGACTTAGGAGAAAAGCTCCCAGCTTTCCCCTCCACTGAATATGGTGTTCACTGTGGGTTTTTCATATGTGACCTTTACTATGTTGAGGAATGTTCCCTCTAAACCTACTCTGTTGAGAGTTTTATCATGAATGGATGTTGTACTTTGTCAGATGCTTTTTCTGCATCTATTGAAATGAGCATATGGTTCTATTCTTTCTTTTATTAATGTGTTGTATCATGCTGATTGATTTACAAATATTGAACCACCCTTGCAACCCAGGAATGAATCCCCCTTGATTGTGGTGAATGATTTTTTAAAATGTATTGTTGAACTTGGTCTGATAATATTTTACTGAGAATTTTTGCAC
Source organism: Vulpes vulpes (assembly GCF_048418805.1). Lineage (NCBI taxonomy): Eukaryota > Metazoa > Chordata > Mammalia > Carnivora > Canidae > Vulpes > Vulpes vulpes. Next base: position 62,024,598 of record NC_132781.1, read on the forward strand.
CCATGTTCATCAGGGATATTGGGCTGTAGTTCTCTTTTTTAGTGGAGTCTTTATCTAGTTCTGGTATCAGAGTAATGCTGGCCTCATAGAACAAACTTAGAAGTTTCATTTCTTATCTGTTTTTCAGAATAATTTGAGGAGAATAGATATTAACTCTTTTCTAAATGTTTGGTACAAGTAGCCTGAGAAGCCATCAGGCCCTGGGCTTTGTTTGTTATTTTTTTTGTTTTTAAGATTTTATTTATTTACTTATGTTAGAGAGAGAGAGGAAGAGAGCTCAAGAGCTGAGGAAGGGTAAGGGCAAAGGGAGAGAGAGGCAGAGAATCTCAGGCTGACTCCATGCTGAGCATGGAGCCTAATACGGGGCTCAAGCACATGACCTTGAGATCATGACCTGAGCCAAACCAACCAAGGGTTAGATGCTCAGTTGATTGAGCCACCAGGGTGCCTCTATTGGGAGGTTTTTGATTACCAGTTCAATTTCTTTGCTGGTTATCAGTCTGTTCAAGTTTTTTCTTCCTGTTTCAGTTTTGGTAGTTTACATGTTTTTAGGAATTTATCCATTTCTACTCTATGATCCAGCAATTGCACTACTAGGTATTTACCCAAAGAATACAAAAATCCTAGTTTGAAGGGATACATCTACTTCAATGTTTATAGCAGCATTATCCACAATCCTCAAATTATGGAAATAGCCCAAGTGTCCATTGATTGATGAACAGATAAAGAAGATGTGATGTATATATACATAGTGGAGTATTACTTGGCCATAAAAAGAATAAAATCTTGCCATTTTCAACGATGTGGATGGAGCTAAAGAGTATTATACTAAGCAAAATAAGTCAGTCAGAGAAAGATAAGTACCATGATTTCACTCATATGTGGAGTTTAAGAAATAAAACAAATGATCATAGAAGAAAAAAGAAAAAGAGGTAAACCAAGAAATGGACTCTTAACAGATGAAACTGATGGTCATCAGAGAGGAGGTGTGTGGGGGGATGGGTTAAATAAGTGATGGGGATCAAGGAGGGCACTTTTTCATGATGAGCACTGGGTGATGTATGGAAGTGTTGAATCACTATATTGTACACCGGAAATTAATATTACATTGCATATTAAATAACTGAAATTTGAAACTCACTAAATAGTACTGTATTCTCCAGACTACCTAATTCTGCAATTCGATTTAATTCCCCAATACCACTTTTTCTGCAGTACCTTCCTTGTTCAGATCTTTGCTTGCAGGAACATGTTGGGAGCTTAGAACCTTTGCCTGTAGGACAGGAAAATGACAGATTAGGAATGTCACATTTCAAGACATGTCTAGGAAAAAAATTAGAACATTGAGTTTCTTTGATTCCTTTCTCTTTCCTTTCAACAATGCCTTTCTGACGTTTCTCTTCTCATTGACAGGCATCTAATAGTCCAAGACCAAAAGAAAACACCCGTACTTTCTCCATAAACTGTAAGTCTTCTGGGCATTGCAAGAACTGGGATGCATTTGTGTATCAGTGGTCAGTTGTAAAGGATGAGCACAACTAAAATGTTAGAGGAGGTTTGATCTAATGTTACATAATTGAAGAAATGTCTTCATCTTTGCAGCAATCATGTAGTTATGATTGCAGCCACCATTTAATGAGTAGCCACTAGTGGTTGGGCAGTATCAGATGCTCTCACTAACTATAAGATAACCTTATTACCCCCAGTTTACAGATGAGGAAACTAGGGCTTCTCTAGGCCTCCCCTGGCTGTCTTCATTCCAGCTACACTGAATTTTTCTGTCTTTTCATTTTCCTTCCTCCTTTCTGTCAAAAGTCTTTTGCAGATGTTGTTACTTCTGATTATATACTATTTCCCCCACCCTCTAACTTGTAATGCAGTTCAGAATTTATCTCAGTGTGTAATCATATATTCACCTGTGTCATTTTTAAATAATGTCTGTCTCCCATATGATACTCTGAAGTTCATTAGAGTGGGGATGTTAGGTGTCTTTGCTCATTACCAGATCATAAGAAAATAGTGCAATACCAGAGACATGGTAGGCATTCAATAATACAGGTTGCATTAATTAATTTACCCAAATTAGCAGGGCTAAGAGTCAAACTGAGTTCTGCCTGGCTCCAAAGCCTGAACTGTCTCTATTGTGCCCTGTCCTTCTAATATATTCATGGCACTTTAGGAAAATAAATAAGCCTTTTTTTTTTTTTTTTTTTTTTTTTTTATTGAGAGAGAGAGGCAGAGACACAGGCAGAGGGAGAAGCAGGCTCCATGCAGGGAGCCCGACGTGAGACTGGATCCTGGGTCTCCAGGATCATACCCGGGCTGCAGGTGGCGCTAAACTGCTGTGCCACCGGGGTGCCCAAGGAAAATAAATAAGCCTTAACATTAATAACTTACATGGAGATGCCAAGAGAGTGGAGCCTGGCAGACAACAGGACAATCACATTGGCAAAAGGTAGGCCTTGGTATGAATGACATTGCAAAAAGTCTTTCAACCTTTGAATTTGTGGGGACCTATCTACCTGTCTTCTGTCATAGTTATCTGTCCATCTGTATATCTAGAAATCTGTGGTTTGCTTTTCCACCACTCTTCTTACTCTTTGCCCATCCCCACTGAATTTTAGTGGCTGTTGGTCTATATTTGTCACTTAGATGGGTAGACAGATCAATGTGATAAAGATATGGATGATATAGATGATACAGGTATAGATATGTGTGCATGTCCATCCTTTTGGAACAGATTAAAATGGATACTTGAGTCACAATGGAAAAACAAAACTTCCAACTATGATTGTTTTTTTCTGAATTTTTTTCACTGTTCACAGTCTATTTTTATTTTTCCTTTAGTTCCATCCCTCAATTATAACTCATAACTTCAGTCTTGGAAGTGTTAGTTTCTTGCCTTTGAGATCTTTGCCCTCTCCTGTTTACACCTCAGCAAACACCAATATGGTTTTCATTTATTAAACAACTATTATGTGCAAGGCACACAATACTTCTTCACTTATATGCTCCTGTGCAATAGGATTCCCATTTAAGGTCTCTATCAAAGGTTCTCATTTTGCAGAGTAGGAAAGTAGGGCTCCAAAAGGCCAACTAACTTCCCAAGGTCACACTTCCAGTATGAAGCAGAACCAGAATTCAAATCACATCTGGTCCCAATTGCTTTGTGTTCTTTCTGCCACACTGAAAAATGGCTAGAACATTTGAACCCAAAATTGGAAGCCACATATAGAAGAATGAAATTGGGCCATTTTCTTACACCACACACAAGGATAAACTCAAAATGGATGAAAGACCTAAATGTGAGACAGGAATCCATCAAAGTCCTAGAGGAGACCACAGACAGCAACCTCTTCGACCTCTGCCATAGCAACTTCTTGCTAGACACATCTTCAAAGGCAAGGGAAACAAACAAACAAACAAAAAACTATTGGGACTTTATCAAGATTAAAAGCTTCTGCATAGCAAAGGAAACAGTCAACAAAACTAAAAGACAGCCTACTGAATGGGAGAAGAGATTTGCAAATGACATAGCAGATAAAGGGCTAGCATCGAAGATCTACAAAGAACTTATCAAACTCAACACCCAAAAGACAAATAATCCACTCAAAAAATGGGCAGAAGACATGAACAGACATGTCGTCCAAAGAAGATACATGAAAAGATGTTCCACATCACTCGGCATCAGGGAAATACAAATCAAAACCACAATGAGATACCACCTCACACCAGTCAGAATGGCTAAAATTAACAAGAGGAAACAAAAAATGTTGGTGAGAATGCAGAGAAAGAGGAACTTTCTTACATCATTGGTGGGAATGCAAGCTGGTGTCGCCACTCTGGAAAATGGTATGAAGGTTCCTCAAGAGGTTAAAAATAGAATTACCCTGTGACCCAGCAATTACACTACTAGGGATTTACTCCAAAGATACAAATGTAGTGATCTGAAGTGGCACCTGCACCCCAATGTCCATAGCAGCAATGTCCAGAATAGTCAAACTGTGGAAAGAGCTAAGGTGTCCGTTGACAGATGACTGGATAAAGAAGATGTGGTCTATGTATACGGTGGAATATTACTCAACCATCATAAAGGATGAATACCCACCATTACATTGACATGGATGGATGTAATGAGTGAAATAAGTGAAATAAGTTAATCAGAGAAAGACCACTATATGGTTTTACTCATATGTGGAATATAAGAAAGAGCACAGAGGATCGTAGGGGAAGGGAGGGAAAACTGAATGGGAAGAAATCAGAGAGGGAGACAAACCATGAGAGACTCCTAACTCTGAGAAACAAATTGAAGGTTGAAGGAGGGGAGGTAGGTGGGGGAAGGGGTAATTGGGTGACCAGCACTGAGGAGGGCACATGATGTGATGAGCATTGGGTGTTCTAAGCAACTGATAAACCATTGAACACTCGATCTGAAACTAAATACGTACTTCATGTTGGCTATTTGGATTTAAATTAAAAAAAAAAAGAAGTAATAAAGCCAGTCATCTCAATGGCAGAGGCTGCTTGAACCACATGAATACAATAAGGGTAGATGACGGGCTATACTTACCTTTCCCTTCATTGTCTCAAACTTTCTCTCCCCACTTGCTTCTTCTCTTCACTTGCTCCTGCATAAGGGAAACCAAGAGTACTCGACTAGTCATCTGGAAAATGTCTAAAACATTAATTCTACATTAGAATTAGAAAGATGAAAGATGTAAAAAGAAAAACAAGAAGTGAATTATCATTTATTGAGTGCCTACTTTATGCCAAGTGCTTTACAAACGGTGACCCGTTTACAACGCATAGAATGTTCTTCACATTTTGTAGGTGAGGTACACTTGAGCAGGATAAGAAACTAAATCTCAGCTTTTCATTGAGTCATTTCTTTTCCCTAAAACCTTTTTCTGGTCAATTTCATGGATGCATGTATAAATCACTGATTACTCCCAAAATTCAATACTCTAGGTCCCACCTGTCTCTTTTTTCCCAACCAGCAATTCTCAACTTTTTCATTTAGTGGAACTTCTTTACATTTCTCACAATTATTGACAACCTCAAAGAATTTTGCTTATGTAGTTTATATTTATCAATGTTCACTATGTTAGAAATTAAAACTGAGAAAAAATTTAAATTTATTAGTGTATTTAAAAATATAATTCACTACATGTTAATTATATTTTATGAAAATAGCTATATTTTCCAAAACAAAAAACGATGTGCTGAAGAGAATGTCATTGTTTTGCAGTTTGCAAATCTCCTTAACATCTAACATAATAGGGACACCTGGGTGGCTCAGCAGTGAGCCTGCCTTCAGCCCAAGGTGTGATCCTGGAGTCCCAGGATGGAGTCCCGCATCAGGCTCCCTGCATGGAGCCTGCTTTTCTCTCTGCCTGTGTCTGTGCCTCTCTCTCGCTGTGTCTCTCATGAATAAATAAATAAATATCTTAAAAATATGTACCTAGTGTAATAGAAATCGCCTGGGTTGTCATATCTGTTTCTGCCTTTAATCTGTTTTGATATTGACAAATACTGGCGTTGTACACATATACAGTTAGAAAGAGGAGTATTTTTCTTTTTTCTTTTATTATTTACTTATTTATTTATTTATTTATTTATTTATTTAGTATATATACTTTTAAAGATTTTATTTACTTATTCAATGAAAGACACAGAGAATGAAAGGCAGAGATGTAGGCAGAGAGAGAAGCAGACTCCAGGCAGGGAGCCTGATGTGGGACTCAATCCTGAGACTGTGATCATGCCCTGAGCCAGGGGCAGGTGTCAACCACTGAGCCACCCAGGCGTCCCAATTTTGTATATTTTTTTTATTGGAGCTCGATTTGCCAACATATAGTATAACACCCAGTGCTCATCCCGTCAGGTGCCCCCCTCAGTGCCCATCACCCAGTCACCCCATCCCCCCGCCCGCCTCCCCTTCCCTTGTTCGTTCCCCAGAGTTAGGAGTCTCTCATGTTCTGTCACCCTCTCTGATTCTTTATCCCTTCATCTTTCGATGGACACCGAGGCTAAGAGGAGTATTTTAATAGCTGCTGCTTTTTATCCTAACTAATAAACGGACTCTACTCAGAAGATACATAATTACATTACTCCAGTGTTTAACTTTGCTCCACAAATATGTTATGATCTACTTGATGTCACAAGAGTTCTCAGGAGGGATCCCTTAGTGCAAACAGGATATACACCAGGAACTGCATGCTGTGGGTGTAGCCCAACCATCTCCTATGTTCTGAAACTATACAAGCACCTGTGTTTAGAATATGTGACCTGTATGTAGCTGGAGTTCTTAAAGGTGGGATAGAAAGCAATTGTGATCCTTCTAAGAAAAACAATAGTTAACAGTTTATAACATTTTAAGTCTGCCATTAGGTGTGAGGACTTTTGAATGAAAACTAAAAACCAAAAAAAACAAAGCAAAACAAAACAAAACATACACACTTGCTTAGTTATTTCCACAATGACTACTGAGCCAAGTGTGTGCTGTAAGCAATAGGATGGTTTAAATAATGTGAAAAGATGGGAGCTATCAAAACTGTGGTTCCTTTAGCAATAATGCAGACAAGGATCAAGAACACATCACTTATAGTCTGGATCAATGAAAATTGTGTTATTTGTTTAACATTCATATGTCCATGATTTCCTAGGAAATTCCTAAAGCCATGAGTTCTGTCCAGAAATCAGACCAAATATTCCATTTTTTAATAAGAAATAGGATCACTATTAAATACTCCATTAAAGAATGTCCAGGCTATGACTTGGCTTTCTTTTTTTTTTTTTTTTTTTTAAGAAGTTATTTATTTATTTTGGAGAGAAAGAGAGAGGGTGTGCATGCATGCATGAGAGCGGGGAGAAGGGCAGGGAGAGAGGGATAGAGAGAATTGCAAACAGACTCCTTGCCTAGTGTGGACCCTGATGAGGGGCTTTATTTTGACCTGAGCCAAAATAAATCCAATGTTCAACTGACCTGAGCCACCCAGGTGCCCCATGACTTGACTTTCAGTTTCTTTCAACTGCTTACACTGAGATTTAAGAACATTGACTTTAACTGCTTATAAGCTATTGTCACTTGGAATTAAACTTTTTATATGTTGTTATTGTTGTTATTATTATTGCTATTGCTAGTACGTTATCCATCTTTTTCCAAAACTTGAAGAGTGTGTAGTGGGTGTGTGCATGTGTTAGAAGAAAAGGAATGAAGAAACAGAATGGTATAAAAATCAAATTGGCTAACCACCATATTTAGAAAAAAAGCAATCATTGTCAAATTCTGTTGGATTTCTTTATGTTTTATACACAATTACAATATTAGAAGGCAGTAACACTTGGGGTGGGAGAACAATTATTCTTTATTTCATTTGAAAAGGATTCTCCATTCATTTAAAAAGTATGTTTATTTGTTAAAAAAAAAAAACAAAAATTGTGAGGCTCTCACTTCTTAAAATTTATCAAAACACTTTTATACTTGGGTTTCTTTCTGTCACTGAATTTTGAAAGTATGTGTGCTTTTAAGTCTCCTCTCTCCTGTGGCAGAGAAGACTGAACAGAGTCTATGTTATTGTTGAAGATTGTACCTCTTTGAGGGCAGAGACTGCCTTATGCACACTTATGTGGCCATGCTTACATCTGCCTGGAGCACAGCAAGTTTTCAATGTCTAAGTGGAAGTCTCTCCACTGGCCATTACACTGTTAAAAAATGATCTATATTTAGATAAGAAATTTTCTCGTAGAGAAGAAGTGTGCTTAGAAATGGAAATTATTTTTGTCATTTCTCAATATTACTTTTCGTTGTTCAGATTGTAAACGTAGTTGTGTGGCTTTTATGACAAATCATAACCTGATTCAAAAGTTACGCTGCACCCCTACAATGTAACAAGAGACAGGAAACCTTTTTCAAAACTCATCAACTATGGAAACTTTTTAAATGACCTGTACATCAATAACAGCAATGCTTTCATGAAAGTTTTGGAAGAATTTTAAAAGGGAATTTCTTACCCCTTATCTCATTTTTCCCAATTAAGAGAAATTTTGTTTTTTTTTTTACATCAAAGTTCTAAAGTCTTTTTTTTAAATAAATTTATTTTTTATTGGTGTTCAATTTGCCAACATATAGAATAACACCCAGTGCTCATCCCATCAAGTGCCCCCCTCAGTGAGTTCTAAAGTCTTTGTTTTCATAGGAAATAAATTATATGTTCCTAAATCTAAACATGAATTCTCGGAGAAGAATTCATGTTATAATTGTTGTAATTCACTAAGATCTTGAAGTTAAAAATTTCCAATTGAAAAATATATTTAGGGGATCCCTAGGTTGCACAGTGGTTTGGTGCCTGCCTTTGGCCCAGGGCGCGATCCTGGAGACCCGGGATCAAATCCCACGTCGGGCTCCCGGCATGGAGCCTGCTTCTCCCTCTGCCTGTGTCTCTGCCTCTCTCTCTCTCTCTCTCTCTGTGTGACTATCATTAAAAATATATATATTTTTTATATATATTTATTTATTTATTTTAAGCTTTCCATGTTGGAAAAGTAACTTCTCGTGTTGCCTCATTGTGTATGGCTGGCTTCCTTAACAAGGCAATCCAATTAGGTTTTTATTGGGAGTCCCCTCAATGTTTAGAGTTACTTTACTTCCTTTTCTACTTCACTTAGTGCCTAGCATAGGCAAGTACAACTTCAGAAACAAAATGAGGTGTACGGCCATGAAACAAACTGATAGTAAATTGGATCCCACAGCATTAGAATCAGGCAATTTCTTGTTCTTCGTGTATTTTCCTCAAGTTACAATCATCTCTATGTATTTTTCAGGGGTGATTTAGTGGTCTGTGGAAATGACTTAATCAGATGATAACCCACATCTCTTTTTGCCTCCTTTTCTGTTCTATTGCTATGGGTCGCTGTATCCCTATAGCAAAATTGCAGTAGGAACACATTGTAATACAAGTATTTGTCTCAACTTCCGATTAATGAGATATTGGTCTGCATGCATATATTTGTGTGTGTATTACAAAAACACACCAGATGTATCCATTAGTTTGTGCTCTAAAACATCCTACCTCAAAACTTAGTGGCTTAACACAACCACCATTGATACCACTGATGGTTCTGTGGGTTGCCCATGTGGGCTGGGCTCAGCTGGACAGTGTTTCTGCTGTTCTCAGCTGGGCTCATCTGTGGGTCTTTATAATCAGCTGCAGATGAGTTTAGTGGCTCTGCCTTTAGGCTGTCAGTTATGGTAACGGGAACAACTGGGCCAAGGGTCTCTCATCATTTGACAGGCTAGCCCAGCCTTGTCCATACTGTGATTCTGGGCTTGAAGAGCAACAGAGGTGAAGCCTCAGGGCCCAGTTGATTTTCAAGCCTCTGCTTACGTCACTTGGAACAGACCCATCGATCAAAGCAAGTCACAGGTCCAAACCCAGAACCCTCATAGGAAAGTCCTTCCAAGCAAAACTGGGAACAAAACAGAGCTATTCCTGCAGTAGCTGTAGCACTCATTAGAATACCCTACAAGAAGGCATTAGCAAACAACAGAAAACAAAACAAAACAAAAATCTCCCTTTAGGAACCTTTCTCTCCTCCACCTGAAGTCAACTGCTAACATGGATTAAGCCTGGGGCCTAGGAGAAATTGCCAAAAACAATGGTTAATGGTGAAATCACTAAATATAAAACATCAAGGGAAAAGTAACAATATTTTAGTAAATACCCATAGAGAAACCATGTCAATAAAGGCATTCACCGATTGTTTATGGTAACTATATTTGAGGGCTGGGATTATAGGTGAAATTTTCTTCTATTCATCTGTGTTTTTAAATTTTTCCACATTGCGCATGTGTAATTACGTATTTTTCATCTTACAAAATAAAAATGATATATTTACAAAAGAGTAAGTACTCAAAAATAAAAGGAGTCACTGAGCCTCTGATTGGAAACCAGAAGTCAGATAAAGGCTTCAAGGATGCTTGTGATAAAAAAATGAAAAATAAAGTTGCCCCGATACCGATAATAAGCAAATGATCCCCACAGAGTGGAGATGGTGGAGGCAGAGCATAAGTTTAAGTTTAAGGAGACAAAGTTTAAGCCTGGGGGCTAGAGATGCTGCAGGTCCTGGTAGTCCTCGTTCAAAGGCTAGTCCATGCAGCAGGGGGTCATGGGGCCAACTAATCAAGTTAACACCTACAAGTAATCTCAAAATACACTGTCCTCCTATATGAGGTTGTAGAAGCTTTGATTGTGATTTAATAAGCTCATTGGCTTGAGTCTGCTCAGTTTATTAAAATAACCTTCCACAGTGATAAAGATGATGATCACTCCTTCACACACAAGTGAAATAGATAAACCATCTGACCTCTTGAACATGCAGAATCCCTAAAACACCATATTTATGAAACAGGTAACCTGCAAATCTATAATAATGGTCAGTCACGTCTTTGACATTTGAACTCAAAAGACACCAGAGGTCAATTCTGCCTGCTGAACTCATTGTTGAAATTATACTGAATTTCTTTTGTGGGCTCTGAGGTTTACACTTGTAAGAATAATTTATTTCTTAAAAATTACCAATGTTTGCTTTACGAGAGAAACAGGTAAATGAACAATGACACCAAAAAGCGTTTGTGTGAGTGCATGTGTGTGTGCACGCCCACCCAAACAAGGGTGCTTTGTATTCCCGCAGCGTCTGTCCTTTGAGGGTCTCTACGTCCTTGGTGCCCTTTTTGAAACTGGAGGTATTGAGGAGAAGCAAAGTCTCCAAGTTCAATTCAGTAGGTCAACGACTAAATTAGTATCTAATTCCTCTTCTGTACCTCATTACAATAGTTCTTAAACTTTGATGGGTACCAGGTTCTTCTTTGGAGTGTGTGTGTGTGTGTGTGTGTGTGTGTGTGTATACATGCAGGTGCCTGTAGCCTACCCCAGATCCGCTAGGTCAGAGTCTCTTGGGTGCTTAGGCCAAGAGGTATGCAGGTTTAGCAAGTCACATAGTGGTTCTGGGGTGCCCTGAGATGTGAGAACCACTGCTCTGGGTGGAAAGGTGCTGGCAGGGAAAGGAGGTGGCGTTAGAACAAAGGAAAGAAAATAAGACATTTCTAATTCAAAGAGCACGTTTTTAAGAGAAAGAAGTGTGAATCATGACATTCTTTCCCAGGTGGTGTCATTTCTTATGGGCCACTCATTTCTCATGTGGAGAGATCAGAGTGGAGGTGGGTTAGAGTCCATGGGATTCAGCAGTTACAGTCAATTCCGTTCTCAAGGTGTGTGTCAGGGAGCAGAGGCCGGTCCTATCAGCTACTCCTAGGAAAGAAAGTAAACACTCCCAACATGCACTGAGGCTCAGGGAGTGGCTCAGGTCTCTAACACCTCCCTGCCCTGGCCACGGGGTAAGAATCAACAGCCTCCGGGGCCTGAGGAGCCAGCCTGGGCCTGGGCCTGGGCCTCCCGCGGTCTGCGCTGGGCCCCAGCTCCCTGCAGGTGCACGACCCCGCCTTCCCCACCTGGTCGAGCAGGACGACACTCTCCGGAGCGAGCTCAGCTCAACGACTCAGGTACAGAGGCTTGTCCTGGTCACAGTGTGAATAACAGGTGAAACCGGGGGCAGGGGAGAGCACGCCTCGAATCCGAATCCGCCCCTGAGGTCGGGGTGAGGACAGGTTATTAGAAGGCAGAAGCCAGGGGCAGCCAAGCTGGACGTGCAGCGGGCACACATTGCACCAGACGTTGCTTTTCCTTTTGATTGTTTTCAAAATGCGCATTCCTGACCCAGGTAAGCTTGTGGGGAAAGAGGGAACGGCCTGGGGGTGAATAAAGGTGTGGCCACAGAAGCCCTTCCCCCCTGCCTCAGGGGAAGTAGCTCACCTAGCTTCACCTGGGATTGCACTTACCTTCACCAAGGTACTGGCTCCAGCGTGTCATCCCCCTTTTTTCTTGAATCATCGGATTTGAAATGTCTCTTGTGTGAGGGTTCTGCTGAACTTGTATTTATTTCCACAAAGCAATAGAGACATATCCCCCTAAAAATTGAAAAGGATTTCTTTTTTTTTTTTAATTATTTAAAAAAAATTTTTTTTTTTTAATTTATGATAGTCACAGAGAGGGAGAGAGAGAGAGAGAGAGAGGCAGAGACACAGGCAGAGGGAGAAGCAGGCTCCATGCACCGGGAGCCCGATGTGGGATTCGATCCCGGGTCTTCAGGATCGCGCCCTGGGCCAAAGGCAGGCGCCAAACTGCTGCGCCACCCAGGGATCCCTTGAAAAGGATTTCTGATGTACTTTAAGACTTCACAGACATTAAACTACTATGAGTAATTAAATGAGAGTCCATGAGTTAAGGACGCAAGTTCAAATCCTGGCTTTGCCACTTACTCCTTTATCCCTTAGCAAGCTACTTAACCTGAACAAGCCTCAGTGGTCATCTGTAGAACAAGCACCATAACAGGATATGCCAATGGGGCTTTGATGGGAATTGAACACTTAGCAAGCGTTCTGTAAGTGGTACCTCCAGGTGCATTAGGAGAGAAGCAGCTCTGCCAAAAGGGCCAGATCAGGGAGGGTGAGCTAAGCTGGGGAGACCAGACAGTGTGGAGGTGGTAAAGGTAGACTGGTGTCCAGAGAGTGGGTCTAGGATGTGAGCAGATGGCAAGTGGGCAAAACATTGTCTTTGAATGGCAGTGAAATGATCTGGCTTCTTGCTGCTTTTTGAAAAGTACCTGGTAACAAAAGCAAAATTATTTGTTACTCAATCGCTTTTACTTTGGAAAAGTAACATTCACATTAACTTATTATTTCTAAACAGAAAATATAATTTCGTAGTAGGAGAGTTATACACAACCGCATATTGTGGCATTTAGTTTTATAAGACAGACTGCCCTTGAACAACTTTCAAAAAATAGACCATGTAGTCCATGACCCTATACTGTAGTACCCATATTGTATGGTTTGTCCTGAAGTATTACAGACTTTCGTTTGTGTTTATAGACAAGAAACATACAAGAATGATACCTGTGTTTTGTTGGTCTTTACCTCTGAACTTAAATTATAGGGAAGTGAACTTACTTTATCAATCTGTATTTAAAGGGCACTTTCGTTAATGTTGCTGTTAGTTTTATTAATGTTGATAACTTTGAGGAGGGGACAAACTTAGAAGTTGTGACTAGCAAAATATTTTCATTGACATTTTATCTTATTATTTCTATAATAAACATTTAAATGGTTTTCAGTTGATCCTAGCTTAATATCATCATCGTTTTAATGGATTCTTGTTTCAAACTGCAGATTTGAAATTCTCCAATGTAGTTATGATTGGCTACTAACTAAAGAATTGTGGGTAGACTTCTAAAGCCAATGAAACTGAACTTTCCTATTTAACTGTCCTCTGGGGTTTGATTGTGTTTAGTGTTTATAGCTAAAAACGTATAAAATAATCTAATCCACTTAGAATAAATTATAGGACCAGTATTCACTAATTGTTTTTCAAAGAGGAAATATTCCTTCCTGCCAAATAGATACGGTTGGAACTTCTTAAACCAAGTTATTTGATTTACTGTTTCTCGATGGTGTATGTCTACACAACAAACAGTAGCCCCAATTGAGATTAATCTACTTAACCATATTTGAGATTAGTTTGAGATTAATTTATCTAATCGCATAACTGTGTTAAGTCTTCCTAGTTAAACTCTTATTTTATTTATTTTTTAAATTTTACTTATTTATTCACGAGGGACATAGAGAGAGAGATAGAGGCAGAGACACAGGCAGAGGGAGAAGCAGGCTCCATGCAGGGAGCCCGACGTGGGACTCGATCCCTGCTCTCCAGGATCACGCCCTGGACTGGAGGCGGCTCTAAACCACTGAGCCACCAGGGCTGTCCAAACTCTTATTTTAGCATTCATATATGTCTCTACTATTTCTAATACCTATAACATTTCACAATAAACCATCAAATTATTTGGTCCATGGAGAGAGAAATAACCAACACTGATTAATAAAAAGTTAACTTCCCAATTATCTTGGAAACTATCCCAACTATTGGAAATAGTATAACACATATGTAATATGTTTTTTAACAGGTAATTCAGAATTTCATATTTGATACTTGTTTTACTTTTAACTTCCTTAAATAAGAAGCATCCTATACTTTTCATTGAAATAGAAATCTAATGTTAACCATCAATTTCCTTGTACAGATTCATTGAAGATAGGGAATTTAGTATTAGTAGAGATACATGGGCTTCCTATAAAAGTTTGATTTTTTTTTATCTTGCCATATGCAATGCCAAGGATGGAGCCAGAGAGCATTACCTTAAGTAAAATAAGTCAGTCAGAGAAAGACAAATACCATATGATTTCATTCGTATGTGGTAAAAAAAAAATATAAGAAACAAAACAAAGAAGGAAAAAGAGAGAGAAAAGCAAACCAAGAAACAGACTTTTAACTCTAGTGAATGAACTGATGGTCACCAAAGGGGATGTGGGTGGGGGTTGGGTGAAATAGGGGATGCGGCTGAAGGAGCGCACTTGCTGCGATGAGCACTGGGTGTTGCATGGAAGTGTTCAATCACTATACTGTACACTTGAAATTGTATATTAACTATACTGGAATTAAAAATATTTTTTAAAAAGGTTTAGATTTTTTAAAAAATTCAAATGTTGGTCAATCAAAAATACAACCTGTGAGAAGGAACTTCTGAATATTCTCTCTTTGCTCTAAAGTCTAGTGTTAGAGAGGGTTAGGTTTTGTTGCAGAAATTCATCTATGGGGCACCTGAGTGGCTCAGTTGGTGAAGCGTCTGCCTCCAGCTCAGGTCCTGATTCCAGGGTCCTGCGATCAAGGCCCGCATTGAGCTCCCTGCTCAGCGGGGGAGTCTGCTTCTCCCTCTCTCTCTGCCTCTGCTTATGGTCTATCTCCCGCTCATACTTTGTCTCTCTCAAATATATAAAATCTTAAAAAAAAAAAAAAAGAAATTCATCTGTCTTTCAAAGCTATCAGATATAGTGATTTCATCACTTCATAACTTCAAGTAGTAGACAAATGCTACTGCTTTCAGTGATCGAATGTGAAGATGTCTGCTTCTCAAGTGATGACCATGTAACCTCAGCCACCGAGATGACTGAAGGGCCACTTCTCAGTCATCGTCCAAGAGTCTAGTAAATGGGGCTCAAGAGCAGACAGTGCTCATTCTGCAGCCAACAGAAAAACGATTCACACTCCCTGTGAAGTCAAGCTTAGAGTTTCCTCTTGGAAACTAGATGAAGCAGAGAATCCTTGAGCCATACCACAGCAGCAGTTCCAGAAGATTCCTTTGGCAGGCGGAGCAGCTCCCTTCTAGCCCGAGTAGTGACAAGATACTTTGAATCCTGAGGTGGCTTAAAGCTCATGTGCTTCTGCTCATAAAGCTCCAGTCCCCTGAGGACACTGAGAGGAAAATGGAGCCAGGGCATTCTCGCCCTGTCACTAGGCAGTAGAACAGTAAGGGTTGGCATTTCACATGAATTCCACCGGAACCAAGGGGAATGAATGTTCATATAGCCATCTGGGTGGTTGATACATACCCTGTTTAGTACTGCTTTCAACTCAAGTGCTATAAGACATTTTTATTTGCATCTGGAAACAAGCATTTCCTAATTGCAACACATATCACTTAATAAAGTGATAGTTTTTATATACCAGCTTCCCATGGTAGTCTTTGTGAATGAAGCAAATTCTTTAGAAAAATGTGGGGCCAGATGTTTCCCAGAAACCGTGCTTCTCTGGATTCTTTTCCTGTTTTATTAAGAGTTGGATAATGGATGGAATTATAGTTTTTTTTCTCATTTCCTTGAAATCATATAATTATATATAGATCTACTGTTCTCAACTTTGAGGTTCCTGGTCAGAGCGTAGAGGGAACTGCTTTATTTTGGAGCTGAAAACATATTTGTAACTTTCCATTGCTTCTTCAGGTCAAAGCAGTAATTTTTTAAAACTCCTTATGTACATCCCTGAATATAATCTTACTTCATAATTTAAATACACATTTGTTATTCCAATGTTACTTTCCATTTTTTAGTAACTTTTATGATGTGTGTTATTTTTTTTAAGATTTTATTTATGTATAACAGAGAGAGAAAGAGAGGCAGAGACACAGACAGAGGGAGAAGCAAGCTCCATGCTGGGAGCCTGATGTGGGACTTGATCCCGGGACTCCAGGATCACGCCCTGGGCCAAGGGCAGGTGCCAAACCACTGAGCCACCCAAGGATCCCCTATGGTGTGTGTTATTAAGATAAGTTCATGATTTAGAGAGAACATACAAAATCAAAACAAAAATAATTATCACTCATACTTTCATGGCTCACAGTTTTGTGGCTAATATTTTAATATACCTCCCTATATATTCAACATATTCATCCTATCTGTTTTTACCTATATACTTGCACTCATACACTCACTCTAGGAGGTACAAAAAGGAAATAAGCAATAATCCTGTTCTAAAGGAAGAGTTACATTAAATAAAGTAAAATAGAGGTAGAGAGCAGTAGTAATGAGAAAGCTGCAGGTATTTTGCTGGGAAAGTTCAGAGGCAGGAGAAACTCTCTTTGGGGAATCTGGGGAAGTTAGCATCTCTATTTCTCTAGGTCATGCAAACGGATGACTGTTGACACCTCACACACCCAGTGGCCCTGAGGACTAAGGAGCTGCACATACACACAGAAGCCACACTTCTGTGACTAGCATCAGCCCCAGAGGAGGAACTCATGAAATATTTGTTGATTACATAAAGGAGCAGACCAAGTTTCCTCTTTTAAACAAGTAACCATTTAATCCATGATAGGGCACAGGAAGGTAATCTAAGTGACTGGCCCATTTGAGTTCATTGAGGCTGGGATTCGCGTCTCCGATCCTCTGGCCTCGTTTCGATAACTGGCCAGTCCAGGCTAGCCAACGTCTAGGCAGGATACAGAGCAGGGGCAGGCAAAGCATGGGTGCTTTCTGCTGCTGTCAGAAGCTTCTCAGGCTCCTGATCTCCTCTGCCTGTTCAGACCGAGTCTACTTTCCTGTGTCCGCCCTGCCCTGTTGAGCCACTGAAGCCCGTCTGAGCTTAGACCTACGTAAAACTTCCAAGACTGTTTATTTCTCCAGGACTTGGTTGCTGACCTGTCTAATTTCCTATCTCACGAGCTCTGTTCTGGCTGGACAAAATGAAGAAATAAATAACCAAACTTATTAAATAATGATCTTATTTTTGGTACAGCCTGAGTCGATAAACTCTCACCCCGGGACCAGAGAGCTTATATGATTTACTCTCCCAGTTAAGTACATAGATTTGTAACAACTACCTCCCTCCTCAAGGCATAGTTTATTTTGTTCTACCAAACTAGTTGTGAAAATGTCCAATGTAAGACCTCTAGGCTTCTAGAATTATCATTTCCCCTTTTTTCATAAATCCTCATTCTGCTAATCATGGCCTCTCTTATCCTTCTCATAAGTCTTTTGAGGAAACTAGCTCTGATGCTTGAATCATCAAGTCTCTATAATTTAGAACATTATTAGATTTATAATTAGAAGATTTCACAAAGGTCCTACCAGATTTTTAAATTGCTATAAATTATAGTTAATAGGGAGGGGAAACTGTTTGAATTCACAGATCTATTTCTCACCTTGACAATTAATAATAAAAGTGAGACTTTGACCAAGTTGCATTTTTACTTTTCAGATATTTGAACTGTTTGTACTGTTAATATTATTTCCTGTTCAATTAGCATATATTGCCCATGAACAAAAATTTATCCTGTTTTTATTTTGTTCCATAAATTCCACTTAACTGTCTTCCTTCCTAAGGTCAGAGAATAATGGAAGGGCTTTTGAAATCCTTTAATCACATCTGAGATCTTCTGACTTGCTTCAGCAAAGCTCATGGGTCTGACAATATAATTCCACAGCAGTTATTTGGTATCTTTAGTGATACCTCAACTATTTTTTTTTTTTATAAAGGCAAATAGGGAGCTAACCACGAAGCTCCTGCAATGGTTCTTCAGCCCATTACCAACCTCCGTTGGTGCTTCTTCAGTTCAGTATATACCCAACTTCTAGTGTTAGTAAAACTATCATGTTAACTATGAAGTCAAGAAAATTTTATAGTTAACAATTAATCCTTCAGGCCACATGTGCAACTTTACATTTAGTCAGCCACCCAGCAAACATTAATTGAATTCCTTCCATGTTCCAGGCAAAATTCTAAGAGCTGGATGAACACAGGTAAATGCAAAAAGCCCTGGTCCAAAAGAAGCTCATTTTGTGGTTGGGGAAGACAGACACATACAGATAAGATCCTTTCAGACACTGTTAGATACCTAAATAGAAATCATGTGGTAGTGGCTGAGACTTGCTTAGGGAAAGCCTCTGAGAGAAGAGATACTTGGCCTGAGATCGGCATGATGGGAAACAGACATGAAAATCTAAGGACAGGGCGCTCCAAGTTGGAGAAGCAATAAGTGTAAATCCCTAAAATGGGAATGAGCTTAAGAAGTGACTGGAAACCAGCAAAAAGGCCAACCCAGAGAAAACGTAATCGATGGGAAAAATAAGGGAATGAACACTCAAGAGACTGACGGGATTTTGTGGGTCATCATAAGGAGGCTATATTTTATTCTAGTTCATTCTTGGAAGTCATTGAAAGTTTTTAATTATGAGATGATGATGTCTATTTCAGTCTTGAAAGTGATCATCCTCAGTGCTGTGTGGACGGTAGAATACTAGTCACGGTGTGGATGCTGGAAAACTAGCCATGAGACTGATGCAAAAATCCAGGAGAAAGATGATGATGGCTTGGCTCAGGGTGGTCACATTGGAAATAGAACCTTGTGAGGTTCAGGTGATGTATTGGAGGTACCACCAGCAGGATTTACTTTTGGATTGGATGCTGGTTATAATGAGAGAGGAAAAATAAAATCTTAGTTATAGTGCCTCATTGGATAAATGGAAAATAATTTCTTTTCTTTTTTTTTTACCTTCCTTTGGGCAGTGGGTGAGGGATTGCTATTCTGGAGAAAGAGGACATGAAGTGTTTTCCAAACACGTTACTCCAACCAAACTAAGCTGACTTGGTAAAAGGAGAAAGTGCCTCCCCCTCTCTTTTAAAATAAAAAGTTGAACTTTTCTCTCTAGCCTAAATTTTTATTCTGGCTACCTACCCTATAATTCTATAGGCTTGAAGCAATAGTAATTAAATATTTAATTTCAGCAAAATGGAAGGACTAGAAAATATTATACTTAAAAAAATCTCAGGTCGCACCCTAATGCCATTTAGATGAAGACATAAAAGAGGATGTTATTCATGTCTAACCATGATTTCCAGAGCCTGAAGGAAACTTGAAGAATGTTACATCACACCTAATCAACACTTGCGAGTCAGAGCTTGATTTTAGCTGCCTGGAAACCTAAAAATTGTGTTTGCAGGACTGGGGCAGGGTTCAGCCCATTTGAGTTGAGTGGCTATAATAAAAGAAATGTGTTCCCTTGCACAGAATCATATAGAAGAGAACTCATTCGAGAGATACTGCAAAAATAGACTTACCAAGTTGGCCAGTCCTTTCTTGCCTTGGGCCATTCATTGTGGGGTTTTTCAGTTTACATAGTACATTTTCCTCTTTCTTGCACATCTCCAAACATTGCCCTAGGATTTCTTCTCTCCTTTAGCTATTTTGTATTCCCATGTTGCCAAAAACATTTCAGTGATTATAAAATGCCTTTTGGGGTTGGGGGGTTGTAGAAGCCTTTGGGAATTTAATATCTTCTTAAAGAAAATAACACTGAGCTGCTAAGCAGAAGTTTAGAATGGACTAAAAAAATGTTCACAAGTCTCTGGAAATTTCCTTTAAAAACATGGTAAGACATCTAAAATTTTTTTTTCATAAAATTCCGGAATTTTTACTATAAAATATAAAACCAGCAAGGCTTCAGAAACATTATTAGAGCCAGGCAAAGTTCCTCATGCAGTTTTTTTTTTTTTTCTTTTTGTACTTCTCAATAAAAAGTAAGCTTTGCACCAAGAAACTTTCACTTTCAAACATTCCGAGCACATCTGTGCATTTATAGAAATATAGAACAGGGAGGTAACTGTTGCATCACTAAAACCTGGTCATATAAGAACTGTGGATAGGGATCCCTGGGTGGAGCAGGGGTTTAGCCCCTGCCTTTTGCCCAGGGCGGGATCCTGGAGACCTGGGATCGAGTCCCACGTCGGCCTCCCGGTGCATGGAGCCTGCTTCTCCCTCTGCCTGTGTCTCTGCCTCTCTCTCTCTCTCTCTCTCTCTCTCTCTGTGACTATCATAAATTAAAAAAAAAAAATTTAAAAAAGAACTGTGGATAAATTGAAAAATGGAAAAAAAAATCCTTAAAGCATATTCCAAATTAAAAAATTTCAGAAAAAGGATTTCTAACAGGAGTTATGCCAAATTGGATACATGTATCCAGCCATACTAGATACATTCATGACCAAAAGCATAGCTAATAGGGCCATCAACTATAAAGTGATTTTCAACACGATTTTGATCCAGGGATCCACCTAAAAATTTGCAAATCATTTGCGTTTATCATGGGCCAGCATTATGGTTTTATTGTACTTTGTTAGAAATATCACTTTATCTTGTTGCCTTTCTCTCTCTGTATCTCTCCATTGCATAGCTTTCAATCTCTCAACTGATTACCAAGGGGAAGACTGTATGTCAAGTTATATATTTCTGGTTCATCTAGTATTTTTTTCATATGCCCTCTTTATGCCCATTTTCTTTTAGAGATTGTTATAATTAAATTATATGTTCATCTCCCTTTACTACTTATTTTCCCTAAGTTACATGAAGAATATAATTTTCAATTTAAAATCAAATTTAAAATTTGATATATTTCAAATGAAATATATCATGAGAAATAAAATGGATTTTTCTCAAAAGCATGTATTGAGCAATAAAAGCAGAGGAAAATACCTAAACATCTTAATACTTATGCTGGGGGAGTGAGGGTGAGAGCAGAGAAAGGAACACACTATTACTTGTTCTCCAACAAGTCACTTTGTGAACAATTACGAAAAAAGAGGTTTAGAGACTGCCATTTGGAAATTCACTCTGAGAGAGTTCAACTTTGAAATCTGAGCTTAGTTTCATACCATTGAACATTTTGGAGGGCATCTCCTTTATCTTATTAATTCCCTTAGAGAAAAAGTCTGAAAAATATCTCAGAAGAGACCAATAGATAGGAAATCAAAAATTTTAATCTGTGTAACTTTTCTGAAATGCAAAAACAATGTTAGCAAAAAGAAGAAAGTAGAGGTTTTGAAAAGACATTCAGACTTTCTTCAAATGATGTGTGCCACTACTTACTAAGTGTCAGAAATACAGGTTAAGAATACCCATACCTTGCTGGGATGGTCTGAGGATTACATTAGAGAATATCCATAAAGTGGTTCACATATGGAGTGTAAGATCTGTGGCACATGGCAAAATAAAATCCTTCTCCTTCCTTCCCTTCCCAACCCAACCCTCATGCCCATGGATGAAACACAGCTTAAAAACTTGCCCGAAGTGGGGGCACCTGGGGAGCTCAGTGGCTGGGCATCTGTCTTTGGCTCAGGGCGTGACCTCAGGGTCCTGGGTTCCAGTCCCACATCGGGCTCCCGCCAGGGAGCCTTTGCCTGCCTTTGCCTGTGTCTCTGCCTCTCTGTGTGTGTGTCTCATGAACAAATAAATAAAACGTTAAAAAAAAAAAAAAAAGAAGAAACTTGCCCGAAATACTTTGACACACCAGGGACATGACAAAATATTTCAGTTTAAGTCAGGAACTTATTTCTGAATGCATCACAGGAATATACCATTAATAATATTCTAATGTCTTAGGGTAAACTCAGATGACGTCAAAAAAGGGGAAAAGACGACTATGATGGCTCACCAGCACTCATCGTGGATCTTCGTCAATGACAGGACATTCGTTACGGGGTAACTATGCACCTCTATTATGTGTCCTTCTCCTCTGCCCACTCGCTGGATTCTGCCCGGCACCTGTCATTCCAAGCACCATATGCGACCCACAAGATCAATAATATCAACATCAATGTTGATTCATAACACTGGAGACATTGGATAGGAATTTTTTTCTTAAAGATTTTATTTATTTGTTCGTGAGAGACACAGAGAGAGGCAGAGACACGGGCAGAGGGAGAAGCAGGCTCCCTGCAGGGAGCCCCATGCGGGACTCGATCCTGGGACCCCGGGGTCACGCCCTAGGCCAAAGGCAGATGTTCAACCGCAGAGCCACCCAGGTGCCCTTGAGTAGGAATTTGAATAAATATGGCCCTAAAGACTGCCAACCTATAACCTCTCCTGGAACAATCACTCATATTTCCTAAATAGTTGTCTAATTTCACTAAATGCTAAATTTCTATTTTAACAGTTGGCAGAATTTTCAGGAACAGCCTTAAGTAAAGGATCTAAGGCTCCTCAAAAATAATATACCCAAAGAATCCGTCCAGGGCTCTCCTGTCCTCTTTTCTCCCTCCCTTGCTCCTCAGGACACACTTCATTTTCACCGTGTCCCCACCTTGATGTTCGGTGACGCAACATATGGAAGGAACATCCACAGTTGTTTGCATGTACACAGCAAATAGCATCTTATATTGGTTGGAAGGTAACAGAGGAGGGATTTGAAAACTCTAAGGGTAGGGCTGAGCACTGAACTGGCTGAGCTGGGGCAGAAGTGGATGAGGAGAAAGATGCAACCGTTCAATAAAAACCCAAGTAGCCCTAGAACAGGACCCACGTCTCACCAGGTAGAGGAAGAAAGCCAAAGAAATAATGGTGGAAGGAAGTGGATATAAATGGACCTGAATTGGGCCATGGGAAAGCAGAGAGAACAAATGTGGTCAAAAATGGAATTAAAGGGCAGCCTGGGTGGCTCAGCGGTTTAGCGCCACCTTCAGCCCAGGGCATGATCCTGGAGACGCGGGATCAAGTCCCATGTCGCGTTCCCTGCGTGGACGCCTGCTTCTCCCTCTACCTGTGTCTCTGCCTCTCTCTCTCATGAATAAATAAATAAAATATTTTTTAAAAATGGAATTAAAGTCACAATTGGAGGACAAATATGAAATATGAGAAGTGGGGAGAAGATGTAAAGGAGACAGTGGATTCATACATTCATTCCTCAAGTACTTATTAATGGCTCCCTGCAGACAGGGTTCTGCCACACAGCACCCCTAGCCTCATGGGCTTGCCTCCTGAAAGGAGGATACAGTCACTGTAAGATAAGCGAGGAGCCACATACATTATTAGACACTGGAAAGAATGAAGAATAAAAATAAAGCAGAAAGGGACTAACGAGTGCTAGGGCTGGACAGCAGGGAGTCATGATGTCCTAGCAGATGGCCAGCGGGGAGGCCTCACTGAGCCTTAGAAGAAAAGGCTGGAGGAGGTAAGCGAGCAAGCTGTGCAGGTCGCTGACTGGTAGCAAAGGGGGCACAGCAGGTTCATGGCCCTGAGGCAGGTCCCTGTCTCCAAGAGTGGAGGCAGCCAGTGTGGGGAAATGAAGGAGGAAGGACAGCAGACACTGAGGCTCCTGACATTGTGGGCCGGAGCATGCAGGATCCCACAGGCTGTTGTGAGACTTCAGCTTTCCCATTTGTGGCAGGAAAAGCCGTTGAAGGATATTGAGCACATGCGTGGATCAGTCTGGCTGTTGTTTTAAGAGCAGACTGAAGGGGCACCCTGGGGGGTTCAGTGGTTTAGCGCCTGCCTTTGGCTCAGGGCATGATCCCAGGGTCCTGGGATCGAGTCCCACATCGGGGCTCCCTGCAGGGAGCCTGCTTCTCCCTCTGCTTATGTCTCTGCCTCTCTCTGTGTGTCTCTCATGAGTAAATGAATAAAATCTTTAGAAAAAAAAGCATGCTGAAGAGGGGGACAAAAGTGGAAGCAGAGAAATTACCAAGGAGCTGATAGTTCAGGGTCGAGATGGTGCCTTGGGCCAAGGTGACAATAATGGAGGCTAAAGAAAAGGGCAAATTCTGCATATATTTTGATGGAAGAGAAATGGAACCACATTTTGGGGGAGAAGGGTCTGGGATGCTAGTGACCCTTATTTCATGTCATATTTTGAATTGATCAAATTGAGGACTGATCATTTACCTTCTGTAACCCAGGACCCCTTTCAGACCCTGGTTTCCGCATACTAATAGGAGCTCCAGATGGTAAAATAAAATATTATGACATTTACACAAACACCAGACTTGAAGACAGCATTTCTCAATGCGGCCCATGGGCCGCCCACCTCCCAGTCAGACCGTCTGTTAACGGAGCAGATCCTGGGCTCCGCTCCACATAGACCAGGTCATTGTGATGCACACTTAAGTCTAAGAATCACTGCTCAGAGGAGGAAAGGATGAAGGTTTGAGAACTTCCGACCACCTGAAATAAACAAAACCCTGGGGAAAATTTTAAAAACAGTCGTCAGAAATTCTGAGAGTACCACTGGCCACCTGTGCTATCAACATGTCACAGGTCTGGCAAACACCTCCATTCACTTATCCACTGGACAAATGTCATTCAGCTCCCACTCCATCCAAGGCTTGTTCCAGGGAACAAGACAGAAATTGTGAACTTATTAAGGGAGTTTTATTTCCCTCCACAGAAATACAGGAAAGTAGTGGACATTAATAGGAAAATAGAATCTGCTTAGGGGAAATTTTGGCTTCAGCAAATTTCACGAGAGCTACGTATGATCAATAAAATAAGAGGTCATGATATTAATAGCATAGCAGCAATATAACATTTAAGTCTTACAACTGAGTGAGAATTCTCTGGGTTTAAAAATTTCCCTGGGTAAAGGGTGTTGGCATAAGTCAGCTTCATGCTCAAATGACTAAGTTTCCAGTTGCCGTTTCATTGCCTGAGGTCATCACTGCTCTGTTGCTACACATGGTAAATATTCTAAGTGAGCGGAGTTTAAACACATGGTTCCATCTGGTTGCTTTCAAAGTACTTTCCTTTCAGGTCCTAGTCTGAAATCAGGGTGCTTTAGAGGTGAGTAAATGCTGACCATATACTTGAAAAAGGTTCAAATCAGTTTGGGAATGCGCATCAGATTTCATTCTCAGAATTTGGCAGACTTTTTCTCCTCCTTGGGAACCTACTACAGACCCTTGCAGGCTGTAGCTCTTCCAGCAGCAGCCCACAAGGCATGTGTCCTCAGTAAATGACTCTAATTAGCATGATGTAATACATTTTAGCCGAAAGTGCATTATTCCAAACAGTGTCTTTTCCCAAGCATGTTGGCCAGGCACCTTTACTAAAACAAAGGAATCAGCCACCTGTACCTCTGAGAATACATTTAGCACAAAGAGCCAGTGTTCCAGAGGCTGCTCCTGCCTGGCCAGCAGAGCCAGAGGGCAATGTCTGCCCAGTTTCCATGGCCAGGGTCTTCTCTTGATCAAAGGAATTGGCACAAACACTGCGTGCCCCAGCATGCTCTGCAGGTAGGCTTAGGAAGAAGACGCCACTCTTCTGAAGGCCACTGGACTCTTGTCTTTAATAATGGATAAGAGAGCCCTCTCTGACGTATTTCTTTTTTTTTTTTTTAAGTTTTCAGTAGCTTTTATTTTATTTTTTGTATATTTTTTATTGGAGTTCAATTTGCCAACATATAGTATAACACCCAGTGCTCATCCCATCCAGTGCCCCTCACCCAGTCATCCCATCCCCCCCCCGCACCTCCCCTTCTACTACCCCTTGTTCATTTCCCAGAGTTAGGAGTCTCTCATGTTTTGTCTCCCTCTCTGATTCCCCCCCCCCATTTTCTCTCCTTTCCCCTATAATCCCTTTCACTATTTTTTATATTCCCCATATGAGTGAAACCATATGATGATTGTCCTTCTCCGACTGACTTACTGACTTATGTCACTCAGCATAATACCCTCCAGTTCCATCCACATCGAAGCTCAGGAACATGGCTCCAAGGGTCACTGACCACCTGCTGTGTTTCACTCTGTGAACTATCCCAATGGTCCAAGAGCCTGTTGCCACCCAGCCCTGTGGCAAGTCCAAATGGCTCCACCTCCAAAATCCAAACACTCCTCTCGAAGCCACCATCATGTCTCGCCTGGGCGACTGCAGCAGCCTCCTGATGGGCTGCCGGCTTCTCCTCCCTGCCCCAGTAACCATGGCCCCCCAGCACCCAGGATGGCCCCTGACAATGTAAGGCACAGCATCCTGCTTGAAGCCTCTACGTTTCCTACTAGAGACTCCTTACTATCAGGAGGCTCTAAGTCCGACGTGATCCGGCCCAGAGGAGCTTTAGAACCTCATTTTGAACCGCTCTTCCCTTCTTTGTCTCCTTCAAACATGCCAAGCGTAGCTTTGTGTACAGGGCAATGCATCTCTTGCTTGGGATGCATTCCTTGACTCCTCATGTGGCTGGCTCCTTCCCATGATTGTGTGTTTAATATGTCAGTCCTCCTAGGGCCCTTACTGACGCGTCCTCTACCGTGCACTGCGTCATATGATCCTGTTATTCTCAGAGCGCTCCTTCCTAAGTAAAAATAGCAAATCTCTTATTTTGCTCTTTCGTTTTCTTCTGCCTTCCTCCTATAGAAAGTAAGTCCTGGTAGCAGAGACCTCACTAGCTGCATATGCTGCAGCCCCCCCTAGCGTCCATTACATTGTCTGTTACATGGTAACCCCACAAAATTTTGCTGGTTATTCATGAGTATGGCAATAGCCAACCTCAGAGAACTGAACCAGGACCTTAGTGTTTGACAGATGCTACCCTTAAGTACTGTTTTGCATCTAAGGGCAAAGTGATTACACCAGGGCTTACCTTTAATGTACGTACACATTTCCTTGGTATCTTGGCTAAAATACAGATTTTAATTTCTAACAAGGTGCCCCCCAGGTGTTCAGACAATGCTGGGATAGGAGTCACTTTTAAATCTCGTGATAGACATAATAACAGCTTCCAGAGATGACTACATCCTAATCCCCTGAAGCTGTGAATATTTTACGTTGCGTGGCAAAAAGTAATTCAGATTACTAATTGACTGATCTTAATATAGAGAGATTATCTAGATGGGCCCGATGTCATCCCAAGGGTCTTTAAATACGGGAGAGGAGGAGAGCTCTATGAGGAGTCTGTGTCAGAGCAACACTGCAGCAAATGGTCATTGCTGCTTTGGGATGAAAAGGGGCCCAGAGCAGAGGAATGTGGGCAGGCTCTGGAAAGAAAGCAAACCGGTGAATATGTTTCCTGGTTCACAGCCCTAACAGCATTCACGAATCAGTACCGTTCTCTCCAATACACTCTGCTGCAACAAGAAAACAGACTATTTCATCAAAGTGGTAGTTTCAAGTCCTTACTTTGGATTGGAATAGAAATACAAAAATCAGTGTCGGTTTGTCAATAGTATTAGGGCTGTGAAGCAGAGACCATATTTTCCTGTGTTTCAGGCCAGAGAAGAAGATTATAGGGCATATGACTTCCTTCATTCTTTCTTCCCTGTCTGTGAACTGCTCGGGCTGCCCCTAGGAATTCAGCGTTGCACGTGATAACAGAAAACAGGGTCTGGTATGGAAGCAGGCTCATTGCCACTGCCAACTGGAATAACAGGTTGTGAATTTTTTTGCTTTTTCATAAAAGTCTTTAAAAACCCAAGCATAGAGGAAAAGGGAATAGATAAATATCTTCCCTCATCTGAGGTTGTTGGAAAACACGTAACTTGTTAAAATATCAAATACTGAGAGTTACCCTTATAAAGAGATTCTCTTAAAAATCATATGTCAGAGCACACATGCCTGTTTTCTTCAGAAGCACTGGCCTTTTAACAAGGGATGTACTCCTTTGCTTCTCCCTTTTTTTTTTAATCCCTTCTTTTATGTCTTATCAACATCTAGTGACATTATTCTGTGCAGCTAAAGCCCTTCTCTCCAGTGGTAGAGTTCATCATCGAGAAAATACTTGGGGGTTTTTGTTTTGTATCCACCAATTAGCCTTCGCTTCAAGTTTCTTTTTAATACTACAAAATTATCCTTTAGTTTTTCATCCTTTTGCTGTTATCTGAATTCTAGGGGCTGAGGACCTGAGAGAAGCTGACAATTCTATCCACTAATGGCTCTGGCCCACTTTTTACAGGGGTCATCAGCAAAAGATAAATGCCTGGAAAATACAAAAGTCCAAAATGGCCAAAGGCAGCTGAGGGTTGATTGTGGTGGAGGAGAGGCAAGTCTGGTTATGCACCACCTTATTGATTCCTTATTGATTAGATTTCTTTTGGAGTTCGTGCAACTCCCAGATCCTTTTTATTATTGGTTGTCAGCAGTGAAGAGGGAGTTGGGTCTTAGGATAGAACTGTTGGGAAGAACAAAGCAAACAAATCACAGGCACTGTCACCTGACCACTAGCAATAATTATGGATACTTTAGCAGAATTACTAGAAATGTTAGAAGTCATTCCTTTTCTTTTCTTTTCAAGGTTTTATCCATTTATTTGACAGAGAGAGAGAGAGAGCACAAGCAGGGGGGCTGCAGAGGGAGAGGGAGAAGCAGACTTCACGCTGAGCAGGGAGCCCAACTCTGGGCTCCATCTCAGGGTCCTGCCATCATGTCCCAAGCTGAAGGCAGACGCCCCACCAACTGACCCCTGGGCACCCTGAAACCCTTCCTTTTCAAAAAGGGCAACAGCCTTCAAAGGAAGTCAGGAGAGGGGGGCAAATTCGGAGCTTCTTGATCATTTAGGGCTTGCATTTTTACTGCAGTCAAGACAGCCCTCCTCTTCCCAACTTGGCTGTTTTCAAACTGTGGAACCAAATCCTTTCATTTGCAATGGAAATGTGAATAACCTACTTTGCAAGCTGAGAAAGGTCTCTATGCAAAGGTTGAAAGGTAGTCTTTCTTCATTTGAGCCTGGAGGGGAAGCCAAAAGCAAAACAACCCGAAGCTGTACTGGCTTATAGAAGAGCAGCTGCAGAAGTTTGCCATATATATATATATATTATTGGAGTTCAATTTGCCAACATACAGCATAACACCCTGGGCTCATCCCGCCAAGTGTCCTCCTCAGTGCCCGTCACCCAGTCACCCCAACCCCCTGCCCTCCTCCCTTTCCATTACCCCTTGTTCGCTTCCCAGAGTTAGGAGTCTTCATGTTTTGTCTCCCTCACTGATATTTTTACTCATTTTCTCTCCTTTCCCCTTTATTCCCTTTCACTATTTTTTATATTTCCCAAATGAATGAGATCATATAATGTTTGTCCTTCTCCAATTGACTTACTTCACTCAGCATAATACCCTCCAGGTCCATCCACGTTGAAGCAAATGGTGGGTATTTGTCGTTTCTCATGGCTGAGGAATATTCCATTGTATACATAGACCACATCTGCTTTATCCATCATCTTTCAATGGACACCGAGGCTCCTTCCACAGTCTGGCTATTGTGGACATTGCTGCTAGAAACATCGGGTGCAGGTGTCCCGGCGTTTCACTGCATCTGTATCTTTGGGGTAAATCCCCAGCAGTGCAATTGCTGGGTCGTAGGGCAGGTCTATTTTTAACTCTTTGAGGAACCTCCACACAGTTTTCCAGAGTGGCTGTGGAGAAAGGGGAATCCTCTTGCACTGTTGGTGGGAATGTGAACTGGTACAGACACTCTAGAAGTTTGCCATTTTAATTCCAGGATTCAAGCTGACAGTAATGAAGGATAAAGTGAGTTAAGAGAAGTTTGCTACTGCTTGCGGACATCACGCAGACGTCAGGAAGATGATATGATGGTTTGTCTTGGCAAATGGCTTAATGATAAGGCTCTACTTATTTTTTTCTGGTGTCGTATTTCCTGGTTCCACCATTCTAAAAACTTACAGGAGTTTATGTTTTTGTGGAAGTAAAACTATGACATCATAATAATCGTATTATGCACTTACTGTATGAAGTTTGGGAAATAGGCAGAACTACAACTCCTAAAATAAATCACAATCTGGATTCCCAGCAAAGAGTCCCAGCTGGGTCGCCTTCACATGATTAATTCATAGTTATTTTATTAAAAACATATTACATTTTAAATTCAGGTTTTTTTTTAAAGATTTTATTTATTTATTCATGAGAGACAGAGAGAGAGAGGGGCAGAGACCCAGGCAGAGGGAGAAGCAGGCTCCATGCAGGGAGCCCGATGTGGGACTCGATCCCGGGACCCCGGGGTCCCGCCCTGGCCCGAAGGCAGGTGCTAAACCGCTGAGCCACTGGGGTGCCCGTTAAATTCAGGTTTCTAACCTGACATGAAATTGTTGATCTCGATGCTAAAATTTAACATCGTCAACAAAATCCATGTGTGTTGAGCGGAGAACTGAATGTAGGACACGGCAACTTAGCATTTGTATCCTGTCTCAGTTTTTCATCTCTTTGAGGATATTCTTGCAGGCGTTTTGGGTTCCTGCTCCTAAACACGCTGGTGTGAACATCACAAGGTCATTTCCGATGCTGCTGTCACAATGGGGTTCAGGGCGGCTGGGCTGGGCCTGGCCGGATTCAGCAAGTCTCCCGAGGTGGAGGTAACACAAACTCGGAGGCCAAACCTGCCCCCGCCCCGGCCTTAGCCCGGTTGTATCTTTCTCTGGTTTATTTCCTATCCTATGGCAGCCTCGGAAGTTTGTACTGGGTTCCCCCTGTACAACGGTATTGCTGGTTTGCCTTTATTGGGTCCAAATTGTAAGAAGCACTTAGCAAAGAGGGGGACAAGGTTTTTGGTTTCTGGGGAAGGGACTGGATATCCATTTAATTACACTGTAAATCGCCACTAGCGCAGGAGCCAGACCTCTTATTACAACTAATATTTGACACCCGTTCCGTCTGTGGATGCAAGGTGTAGCTCCATTCCATCCATCATGCTGTCCCATGCCCATGAATATTACAGTTTTATAAGATCAAATAAAAATTGTTTCTTCCGGCCAGCTAAGTAGCATGATAAGATTGAGGAACTCCTTTCTTGCTAGGTCCATTATTCATGGCAGACGTCAGTGTGTGGGTAATTCCCATCTGCTGAGCAGCTGCAATTCAGGCCACAAAGTACAAAGTACACCTAAGCATTTTACAGTGAGTTCTGGATCTAATATTGCTCATAAAACCAAGCTGGGAGCCTTAAAGGAACAGAAGCCGGGAGCCCTCCTCTGCATCCTTCCCCATGTTAAGTGTCTCCCGGCTTGCACTCATCACCAGCTACGGGCAACTCTCGGGCCGTCAGCTGCTGCCACGATCTGATCTGCTCTGCCAGTGCACAGGGCCAGCTTCTGTCTTGGGAAGCTTATTATTCTATCCCTTCATTTAGGTAGTCCAGTTTATACGGAAGTTTGCCATTCCTCAGTTTTCTGAAAACACTGTCCATATGGGGGCACCTGGGTGGCTCACTCAGTTAGTGTCTGCCTTCAGCTCAGGTCCTGAGCTCAGGGTCTGGGATGGAGCCCCGACTTGGGCTCCCTGCTCAGTAGGGAATCTGCTTCTCCCTCTGCTTCTGTCCCTCCTCCACGCTTGTGCGTTCTCTCTCTCTCTCCCAAATAAGTAAATACATCTTTAAAACACTATCCATATTATATACTGTTTGATTTTTTAAAAATCTTGTTGTATATCACATGCAGTATTTCATGTTCCAAAAAAGAAGCTCTCAGAAAATCCTTTTGTTATGTATCAAACAGAGTGTGTGGGGTCTTTGAACCTTATGTCTACTTCTTGGGTGTCCTTGTGGCTTCTGGACATCACAGATTTGTGAACTGAGAAGATTGGATGTGAAATCCATTGCTTTTTATTCATTTTATAGTTTTGTTAAGGCAGCTGAATAGCTGCTTAGCAGTCTGATCTAGGCTGGGTGAGGAACATCTTGGTGGCTGAGAGGACAGGTGCACAGATGTCTGTTTCCTTTTTTGAGGGGAGGAAGGTGCATATATAGCATTTAAGTGGATCCAAGAAATCTGTTACAATTAGCATTGACAGGGCACGTTGTATATTAAATCACTGTCCCCTTTCCTGACTGCCTAGATGACGCTTTGTGATTACCTTCAGATGTATCTGAATCATGTAATCCCTATACGTATTTTAAGTCCCATTGAGACTTCATTCCTTTCTGTACATGTAGGACCCTTGAGCGTCTTTCCATGGTGCACAGCCTTGCTCCTGCGCCTCTATCTCAGTACTGTTGCAGGAGTCCCACACTCCTCTCTCTGCTTCCATCTTGTCCTAAAATCTGTGTCTTGTCAGTCCCCTAGTGGCCCTTATCATCATGTCTTTCTTTTGCCTAGAAAAAAAGCTACTTTGTTCAGTAGCTGCCTCCTGCCTGTGGGGTGAACTTTTTAAGCTTGTTAAAATGGTTCACAAGGTTCCTGCCTGCTTCTTTAGCTCATTGCGCACCACTCTCCATTTACATGTTCAACTCTTAGATCCTGACACTCAGCTTTCTCCACAAAAACTATAGAAATAGCTCCATGTCCTTGTGAAAGTTATCTCTGCCTGGTAAGCTCCTCACACTCTTCACATTTGATCCCCTCCCCCCCCCCAAGTTCACGGTAGGCAGTGTCTGTTGTCGACGCTCTCACCTGTCCTCAGGTTCAACTGTGTGAATGCATGAGTGCATGGCCATTCGCTATTAGAAGCCACAGTTTGAACCAGTTTGAACCAGATATGGATGATCATCTTGACAGTCACTCTTCATGTCCTTGTGCCTTCAGGGCCAACAACTCAGATCTACACATTACAGGCTGTTTTATGACCAGCGACCCATTGTTTCATCAGGTACACAAAAAAATCACCTTCAAAAGATTCTTTGGCAGGGTACACACTTCTCCAGGCAGATAGAATATAGTGCAAACAAAACATACAAGCATGTTTATTCTCGTGGAGCTATGGTCTGGTGAGAGAGACCAAATACAAGACAAATAAGTATGCACAAAGTTAGAGGTGAAGCATGGGCTGAGGTAAGAAAGCAGAATATGAATGTTGGGAGAAGGCAGCGCTTTAGATTGAGTGGTCAGGAAGGACTTCTTGAGAAGGTGAATTCTGGGTAAGGAGTTAAAGAAAATGTGTGAACAGTGTGACAGCGTGGGGGATGCAGATGGAGGTCTTTCTGGACATAGGGATCAGTGCAAAGGCCCTGAGGTGAGAATGTGCCTGACATATTAAAGGAATATCAAGGAGGCCAGTGGTTAAAGTGTAGTGAGTGAAGGAAAGAATGGAAGGAAATGAGATCAAAGGGAAACAGAAGATCAGCTCACATCTGGCCTTTTAAGTCATTGGAAGCATGTTGGCTTTTAGTCCAAATAATGAAAAGATATTGGAGAATTTGGAGCTGAGGAGAGAAATGATCAGGTTTGCATTAAAATAACACCTGCTATTACAACAGGCTAGAGATACAGGGAGGCTTTTAGGAGACTGTTGCAGTAATCCAGGTGAAAGATGGACCAGTAGGTTAGCTGGGGAAGGCAAGGATCTTAGGCTATGGACGCACAGGGGAAAGGATAGAGGAGGGGCAGTAACCAGTATTCCTACTGCCGGAGCCTACCTGTCACAAAGGAAAAGTAACTCAGAAGCAGTGGCCATTTCTGAACTGTTACTATACCCCAGGTAGGAAACACAGTGTCAGGCACGTACTAGATGCTTAATTGAGGCTGATTAATGTTGGAAAACCAAAAAGAAATGTGATACCAAATCCCTGTTTGGTGGCCGTCTCCTGTCACAGAACAGTCTCCCACAACTTTGCC
Source organism: Vulpes vulpes (assembly GCF_048418805.1). Taxonomy (NCBI): domain Eukaryota; kingdom Metazoa; phylum Chordata; class Mammalia; order Carnivora; family Canidae; genus Vulpes; species Vulpes vulpes. The sequence continues at coordinate 62,058,347 of NC_132781.1, forward strand.
CTCAGTCATTTTACCTTCTTTCATTATTTATTTATGACCAATATTTGTTGCTGTCCCCAAAAGACTTCTGTTTTCAATGGCCTGCATTAAGTGAAAATGACAGCACAGTAAAGATTGCATTGGACCATTTCTATATCATACCTGTACAAACTAAATGCACTATTTCTGCCTTTTACTGTTAGAGAGCCTGATTATAACCAAATGTAATTTTTTTTAGGGAACAACTTAATTCTTTATTGAAGAACTATAATATTTTTTATGGGAACCAGAAAAATCTGCATATTTTATATGGACAGGTAAGCCCATCAAAGAAATGCAATACAGTTTGATTCACAGGAAGAAATTCCATAAAGGTATGGAGGATTCAGGATGAGTTGGAGTCCATAATCTAGCAGCACAAGTGGTCTGGAAAAACTGGCAAATCTTTGACTTGATCATGATTTTCATTTTTAGACCAAATCACAAAATCCTAGTCCTGGAACATGTGACTTTTTAAGCAGTATTTTTAAATACAGGAAAGTATTTAAAAATAATTTTAATGACCTATTTACTTTCTATTTTTAAAAGTGTATAAATATCTTTTGAACAGCAAGTCCACCAGAAATCTATCATAATACTTTTTGCCAAATGTACTAGAACATATAGAGAAGGTCGTGTCATCCCATGGTGACATTATTTGTAATGGAGAGAACTTGAAGATATCTTAAGTCTATCCCAATGAGAAATAGCTCAAAGAAATATGACATAGTCTGTAACATAGTTTGATTTGGTTGTTAAGATGAATCGGTTAAATTCCAATGGATGTGTACTATGTTATAACAACAAATTTTAAAATGTGAAAGAAACAATTCAGAAAAGTCCTGACGCTACAGAGCATTTTGGGGAGTGCAAATTGTTGGGAGTGCAGGCTGTTGTACAAACCGGGCTTCGATTTTTCATTTCTTCCTCTTCGTCTCCTAGTAATCCTGTTTCCCACATGCCTCTCCACTCAGTCTTGTATTCTAATGGAGCTAACTTCACATCTTTTCAATATCTTCCTGGTCCCAGGGAACATTAGACATTTCTACCTCTGATTTAAATCTTCAAATCTGCTGGTATAGCATTGACTTTAGGCCAGTGCAATTTGGCTTAAAATTGCTTTAGAAGGAAACTTACAAACTACTCTGGTCTTTACTAGTGAGGTTAAATGATTTAGTTCAACTGAATATTTCAGTTACCTTCCCAAATGTGATAGATAGGAGAAGGAAGTAACTAATCTCTTTACGAAGAAATGGGCCTAATTTTAAATTATTTCAATATTGTCCTATATCTAAGATCTCTAATGTATATAACTGTAAAGATAATTTAAGAAAAGATCAAAACTTTAAAAAAGATTGTTTATATTTTGCTTCAAGTTTCTATAAAGTTCATAATGTTAAGTTTTTTCCTTTAGGAAAATATTTGAATTTTGATGTTATGAACATATAATTTGAGCCATATTCTTTCCAATTCTAGGAACAGTGTTCAATTTATAATACAAAAGTCATTTAATTTTTTAAAATACATGAATAAAGTGCACAGTGAGACTATCAAATTGTTTAATCTTTCCATCTTTACTCACTGGTCAATAAAGTTAGAATACAGAATTTTCAAAATATCCTTGGTTACAATAACAAACACTGTTAAAAGGGGCAGTATGGAGGATAAAATGCAGCTTTCTTAATCTCTGATTAATTAAGCTACTATTTTTTTAAAAAAATTTATTTATTTACTTAACAGAGAGAGGGTGCACAAGTAGGCAGGGCAGCAGGCAGAGGGAGAGGGAGAAGCAGACCCCCTGTTGAGCAGAGAGCCCGATGTGGGGCTCGATCCCTGGACCCTGGGATCATGACCTGAGCTGAAGGCAGAGTCTGCCTAACCAATTGAGCTACCCAGGTGCCCCTAATTAAGCAAATACTGATTGTCTCCTGTGTGCAAGACACCATTCTAGAAGCTGCAGATATAGCAATGAAGAAATTGGACAGAATGCCTTTATACTGCTTACATTATAGCAGACAGATAAGAAACAAAATATACAATATATCAAATGGTAATAAAGGTGGTGGGCAATAGTACAGCAGGGAAGAGGGCTCAGGGGTCTAAGTGGGGTGAGGGAAGAGGAGCATTCGATCAGAGACTCTGAGAGATGTGAAGAAGCAAACCTTGCAGAAATCTGTGGGATGCACATTCCAGGCAGAGACAGCCTGAATAAGGGGACGGAGCCTGACTAGTGTAATTGAAGTAGAGCAGGGAAGCCAGGAGAGCAGGAATCTTATGAGAAAGGGGAATTAGTAGACATTGCAGCTGGAGACATAACTGTGAAAGGAAAGCACCAGAGTTTGTGGGTCTTGTAGATCATTGTGAAGACCTTAGCATGTATGTGCAATGAGATGGAAATCCACAGGGAAGTTTTGAGTAGAACAGTGACATTACCTAAAAGGATTCATTTTAAAAGGATCTCCCTAGCTATGCGGAGTATATGAAAGGACAAGAGAAGAATGAGAAAGAAAATTCTTACAATAATCCCAGCAAACATTGGCAATGGCATGGACCAAAATCATGGTAGTGGATACAGTGAGTGTGGTCACATTAGGGACATATTTTTAAGGTGGAGCTAACAGGATTTGCTAATGAGTTGGGTGTTGAGTACAAAAGAAAGATTAAAGGTGGCTCTAAAATTCCTGGCCTGAACAACTGGAAGGATAAGGGTGTTATTTACCAAGATGGGAAAGAGTTGGAGAGGAAAATATTCATGGGAGAAAGACCAAGAGGTAATTAGGAACATACTAAGTTTGATGGAAGGTGGGCAATTGGATGGCTGGAGTTCAGTGGGAAGGTTTGGGCTAGAAATATAAAGTTGGAAGCTATTAGTTTAGAGATAGCATTTAAGGATCCTTGAGATCGCCAAGGATACTGGTGTACATCTAAAAGAAAAGAGGCCTAAGGATTTAGACAACAAGATTAAATAAGTATAAACAAGACTTCTGTGATAATTTATTTAGTTGACCTCTAAAGAGACACTTTGTGCAATTAAAGAGTATTCTGATATTCCTTACATGAGAAAACCTTACATTGTCTGATAGCAATTGGAGTATTTTTTTCTTGAAAGCAAGAATTAGGTAATCTCAGAAGAGCAGTTATTCTTTGATTTTTTGCTGTAAGAGATTAATTGAAGTGTAATTAAGCAAAGAAGGGACGCTATACAGCAATAACTAAAATGTAGGACCTGCGTCATGTACTGCCATTCCAGAGACCAAATTATGTTTGGTTGTTGAAAACAACTGATTGGTGACCTGACTTCTCAGTAATCTGAAACATGACCTCAAAAGTGGGAGAAAGAACACAATTTTGTTTCTGTCAGCCAAAGAAATAATAAGCAATAATATTATTGCGCACTTATTAACTGTCAGGCCCTATGAATTAGGGGTTATTATGATGTCCATTCTTCAGAAGCAGCAGGTTTAAAGGTGTCCAGCATCTGATCCAAAGTCACATAGCTGGGAAGTGGCGGATCCAGGGTTCAAACACAGGCCCGTCTGATTCCAGAGTCTGGAGTTTTCATTACACTCTCAGATAAAAATCGAGTCATTTACATTCTCTAATAATTGATTGGATGTCGTAGTACTTATTGGATGGTTGGAATATGACTCTCCTTAGTTTCTATATTTTTTGAAATTTCCATAATGACAATACATTACCCTAATAACAGAAAGGCTTTTACATAGAGAAGGGAAAAATTGATTAGAAAATAAATTTTATGGAAATATGCTTTGGTACTAATATTTACATCCACAGAATAAATAAACGTCTATAATCCATGCTTGCATGGAATTTCCTTCCTATGCTATATTTTCAACTTAAAAGGTAGTCAAATGCTTTTGATTTTTTTCAAATAAATAATTTCTGTTATACAATTTATACTGCGTTTTCATATATTTTTCCCTCATTCTGCATAATAATTCCGTGAGCTAAAATTTCTTGCTCAGAAATGAGGAAACAGCCACTAATCTCTGAAGAGCTGTTCCTCTGATTTCTAGTTTAGTTAGAGTGCTTACTTCTGCTTTAATCTGAAGATAACAGAATTAAACTTCGAGTTCAGTGAAGAATCATGGAGTTCAGAAAGCATTTGAACATGCTATGCCCTCTGGTGGGCATGTCATTACCATATGACTTACTTTGTTGATTAGGTGTTTCCAAAAATGAATTATTTTGAGGATAAATTGAAAAGCCAAACAATCCCACTGGGGAATTTATTTATTAAGATGCCTTACAGACTTAATTTCTACATTTTCAGTTATAAGATTTACCTTCTATAAATGACACAAAAACCATGTTTGAGATTATTGGTTTCTTCCCCAGACAGAAGAGGGCGAACTAATTGTTGAAGGAATGTTGGACATTTCCTGGGGAGTAAAACGGCCTATACAGCTGAAAATCCAAGATGAGAAGCAAATCCCTTCTTTTACTATGTTGAGATCACCAGATGTCTTTTCCAAAAGGTAAGCTGCCTTTCGTGTTTTAACTCCTTAGTAGAGCATCCTCATCTTTACATACCTTTCTTGTGTGGATTCTTAGAGATGGGAGCGCTAATACTTATAACACAATCTCATCTGATCCCCAGCAACTCTGTGAAGTAGGTGTTCAGAATCGGGGGCTCCTAGAGGTTAGGCAATTTGTGCAAAATCTCCAAACACCATGGAGCAGAACTGGACTGGACCTCAGGGCTGCCTGTCTGCTGTGTTGCTTCTCTCCTGAAGACTGCGTTCCTTTGTTAGAAAAGACAAAACGTAAAGGCAAGATTCCATTAGCCCTGACCTGGACACCGAAAGGGGAGATAAAATTTGAATTTGTCCTTTCCTTGGAACAGAGGGCTCTTCCTGAGGGGAGACTTCTGGAAAGCAGATTTAATGATGCTCCACCTAATTGTCCTGATCCTGTGCAACAGGGCACAACAAAATGCACTTGAAGCTCATAACTGCACAAGACCGTTCTCTGCCTGGGTTTATGCATCAGAACCCCAAATACAAAGGCTGGGCTGATTTTTTTCTTTATCCTTTGCAATTTTTAGAAAAACAAATATTCCCAGAGAGAATCATACATATAATTTTTTTTCTTTTTCTCTTCTTCTCTACTTTCCCTCCTTTTTAATCCTCAACTTTCCAGCTTGTCTCCCTATTATGTATATAGAGGCACCAAGGTTTGTCCTCACTCATCCTGCCATCCATATATAACTAGATGGGCTGGAGTTCTAGGAAGAGAGGATGAAGAGAGAGCCAGGACCTTTTCCTCAATCTGATCTTTGGCCATAGGCAAGGAAAACCCAAGTATCACCTTGAAGGAAGCCCCATTTTTCCTATGGAAAGAACACTGATGCCCCACTGTGATTTATTTGCACCTTGCCAATTCTCTCAAACATGATGCTCCAGCAGTTCTGAACATTTTGTAATTCCCTACAGGTACCATGCAGTCTCTTACTTTTCTGACTCCTGGAAAGTCTACCTGCTTTTCAACATCCATTTGCCTCACTCCCTTCTCTCAATCTTTTAAGATTCTGGTCAGGTAACACATTCTCCAGAAAGTCTTTTCTGACCCTTCTGTCTGTACCAGGGGCATTGACGATTTTTCTAGAATCACTTTTAAAATGCACCATCAATTGGTTTTTTATGCCCCTAGCTCCTCCTCTGGCCCGAGGGCTTTCTCAGGGTATGGAACACACTTTATTCATCTGTTATGGTGGTGCTGGCATGAAGAAGAGACTCAAAATATAGTTTTGAATTAAGTCCCCACAAGCCTGGTAGTTACATTAACCTCTGCTCTGTTGTGAAAACTGTCTCCATCTACCATTCTGACTAGTTTCCCATCCAGGCTAAGGGTTGCCAGCAGGGAAAGGGTCCTGTGTCTATGGAAGAACAGAAGGGAGACCACAGACTTAGGCTCTGATGAAGCCCCGAATGCCTCATCTTCAGGTACCAGATGACTGATGGGCTGATGATTCTAAATGACTAGGAGCATCCTGTAAAAGGAGAAATTACCCCTGGGCTCTGCTCTTAGATCACTGTACAAGAGATGAATTTGGCAGAATTAGCTATCATTATTCATATTGCCTAAAAACTCATTGCAAAGTTCTCTGAGCAGCCAGCTGCTTTTGATACATTTTAATTATTTGAGTCATGAAAACTTAATAAGTATGGAACATTAAGGGAAGATGTCAAGGAGATGCAGTAAGGTACTTGTATTATCACATGAAACCTTTTTAAAAATAGCTACCTCAAGGTATTTTTGAGTTTTCAAATTAAAATTCAAAACACTTGCTCCTAAAAATCCTCAATTTGGGCATAACTTTCAAGAGACCAGGTGGACAAAGTAATATTGATGCCTCTCCATACACTGTGGCAGGTTAAATTTAATATTCTCATGACATGCCTTCCATAGACACCAACTGCATTTTTCATTATTTATCAGAAAGACCATTGCTGTGAACCGAACAGGAACTATCTCCTTTAGTTTAAAGTTGAGAAAGAATTCCCTAGAGAACTTTGCCTGCCCTTTACCACAGTAGTGAGACTTACTAGAGCATTCGAAGCAAAGGGCACACTTGTGGTGTATCAGATCTTACTGAAGGTTAAGAATTATCAGAAAGAGATCCTACCCTCTCACACTCAAGAGCAAAGTTAGATTCAGTTGTGGTTAACTAGGCAAGAATCCTTCCTGGAAGCCAGCTGAACACTCAGCAGGAAGGGACAGCATGATTTGGAATGGCTGTTCCTTGGCCTCTGGTTCCCTAGTGGGGTGCTTGGCCACCTGAGGGTCCTATTCTTTGTTTCAGTTCAATTCTAGACATTGTCATTCTGGTTACCACCCTTAAGATGGCATTCACTTGAATTCTGAGCTTTGAAGGAAATCAAATGAAGAAAGAGACTATTCCCTCACTCTCACTTCTCAAGTCCCCTTTCTCATAAGGGTTCCTTGGTGCAGAACTTGTACCTCTGCTCCCACAGGGTCACAGATGTGGTATCTTCAGTGGGTAGATGTGGAGCAAAAGACATGGAAGTTGTGTACTGAGCTGCAGGAAGGGCTGCAATCTTGTCTTTCTGTTCACCCACTGAGAGAATCATCAGTTTGTCATGCTAATTTGCTTTAATGATCTTCGAAATGAGTCACCCTGAGTCAGCTTAAAGGGAGTGGTAGAAGCTTAAATATAAATCAGTCTGTTTGAACTGTGACCACTTGTGGTCCTTTATGGAAACAATTCTTTGGGCAGTACTTTGATCTTGCATATATGGTCCAAGTCCTTTGTTTCGAAAATCTTTCAAAAAAATTTTTTCAAAAAAAACCCAAGCCTTACTGAGGTTACATTTGCTTGCACAAGTTTTGATTTCAGTCTTTAATCTTTCTAAAATCTGTGTTTGCACATTTTATACAAGTCGTGACAGAATGACATAAACAACAGAAGCTGGACAAGTGTACATTTGAATAACATTCATAGTGTGGTTTTTTTCTAACAACACAGGTAGAAAAATGACCACATTCCATTTGTCTATCAAATTACTACTTCCTTTTTATTTTGCAACTCATCAGAAAAGCTCCCCACGGTTTAAATTTACCGGTATACATCCTGAAGCATGGTCAGAGCAATGCTAACAGTCCCATGCTTGGGCAAGTTAAGCTATTTGATATTGCATTAAGTTCCATCCAGTTTCTTTGAACAACTCTGGGTAACTGTACTCAAGTGTAGTCCTGTGCACAGTTGTACATGGGTGATTCTTCGAATTACACAATCCAGAGCTCAAAATTGGTGCTTTCTACTATGACGGGTAGAGAGGAAGAAGGGCCAAAGATTCATATACTGAGCCATGTTTGTTCCCCGTGATACCACTAAACCATAAGGAAGTGAGGACAAGTGTCAAGTCTGCCAAGATAACTGAGGATTTATACAATACTGATTGGGCACTCCTGGGCACTCTCATCTTCCCCCATATGAAATAGCATTAGGCTGCCTTCCCATTTGAGTTTCTGCTTTTCATTGGTATTGAGCCTTCCCCATTGCTAACTCTCTTTCTATGATAATAACATCTGCCTCTTGTGATAATTAATCTCTTGTAGATTAGGGAAGATGGGTAATTTTGTCTACCTTAAGAATAACTTGATTCTGAGTCAGGATCTGAATAGGTCTCCTTTGAGTTCATTATTACTTATAGTTCTTGGACTTTTCTGACACTCAACTATCTATATTCTGGAGAGTAAGGCTTATGAAAAAATTAACTAACAAAAACATTAGAATTATCTTATTTACACTAAGACGTTATTTAGATCCTTATTTACATTATTAAGCTCAAATGATATAAAGGTTGTAAAAAGGCATCAAAAGAATTTAAAGATCAAGGGGGAAAAATCATGTTTGTCATGTTCATCTCCACTAGTCTTAATAAGCATTTTTTTGTTATTGTTGCCACCAGTGGAATTTGGATAGAATTAGTGCTACAAATGCTACATTTGGATAGAGTATATGCCACCACTTACGGGGTTTTTGTCATTATGCTAGAGATTTTTAGTAAGAATAAAACCAGTCCGAGTAATAAAAGTATCCATTAAACTAGAGAGACTCAGGAATATCTTAGCTCCCTAGTGGTTCCTTGCCTATCACGAAACGGATACAGGTGATCATGATGAGGATGACAATGAAAATGAGGATGATTTTGATAACTTTTAACACATATTGCAAGTTTACTATGCATATCAGGCACTGTTTGAAGAATTTTACACAAAATAACTCATTTAATCTTCTCAGCAACCCTATCCAACCTCATATAATTAACATCCCCATTTTATAGATAAGGACACGGGAGAAGGCACAGAGAAGATAAGTCACTAGATAAATAAAGTAAAAGTGACTCTCAGCCCAGGTGGTAAAAATAAGTAGTTGCCCAGTTTTATGTATTCTAATCACTAAGATGAATTGAAAATTGTTAGTATCCTATATATAAATCATAATGTTTTAGGAAAAAAGTTTCTCATATACTTTCCTCCTTTGTAAATTGCATTCACAGTGGTAAAGAGCCTTAAAGTTAAGCACCACATCTTACTGAGAGCCATTCTACCTAAAAATGCTTTGAATACAATAGGAACTCAAAGCATGTTGGAAGAATGAACACTTTTATATCTTAACTCTCCTAAGAGCATTGGGAGATATCTGTGTAAACAATGGATTATTTTGGTTTCTCCTAATTCCATTTGCATACACATTTTATAGAAGCTATACAATCTTGTGTTTCAGGGTATAACTGAATTGTCAATTTTGCTTAAAGTGAGGACAAAAGTATATAAAGCACATGATGACCATCATGGTGTAAATATAATTTTAATAAATGAAATTATTATAATCTGGACTATGCCTACCTGTGGAGGCTCTCCATGTTATATTAATGCTATGAATCTGAAAACCATTATGAATAGAACTGATGTAATTTACAAGATTTATTACTTTTCAGGGGAATGACACGCTGGGGGGAGTTTGACGATCTTTACCATATTAGTGATCTGGATAGGACCCAGATTCCAGAGCCTGAAGCAATAGTTTCCCAAGGAGGTAAGTATCAAACTCTTATCAATGGAGAGACCTCTTTTTTAATGTAAAGCATGAAGCCTAAAAGTTTCTCTGAAATTTAGCATTTTGCGCACCACTATTTAATAAAACTTTTATATTAAAAAAACTCTTAGGACATATTAAGTCACTACAATGCTCATATGATATTTAAGAACTTTACTATATAAAAATATGATTTTTATTTATTTTTCAAGATTTATTTATTCATTTGAGAGAGAGAGCATGATGGGGAGGGGTAGAGGGAGAGAAAGGAGAGATTGTCAAGGAGACATCCCACTGATCACAGTGCCCCACACAGGGCTCCACCTCATGACTCTATCTAGATCATGACCTGAGTGGAAACCAAGAATCGGATGCTCAACCAACTGCACCACTCAGGTGCCCCACAGCTATTTTTAAAATTACACCAACTCACTTAGATTTATTAGATTAGGGAAAGCTAATGAATTGAATAAATCTGTATATGTAAAATTCTTCAGTATTTTCCCCAGGGATTAGGATCATTTATTATACTCAGTAGTTTTTTATGTTAGACCAATCCCTTCAGACTGAATTCTATATCTTTTTAGAAGTTGAATGTTTTAGTTAGTTAATAAGTCTTTACATAACATCATTTCCCAAAAAAAGAGGCAGATATACTGAAATCAGTATATTTGATAGAATCATTTCAACCATTTCTTTTAAAAAGAGAACTCAACTTAAACATCAAATAAGTTCATATCGAACTCACACAAACCAATGGTAAATGGCAGCTCCTATGACATGTGACATCGGTAGCCATAGTGATGATGTGATAGTAGTAATATTAGTAGCTACCATTTCCTGAGACTCTGCTAAGTGTCAGCCATGATATTGTGTATCTTACATAGATATGGAGAACCAAGAAGGGAGGAGCTAGTGACTGAGGCTGGAGGCAGAGTTCATGTTTCTGGGGTCGTCCTATTACAAAGCTGATTTCAGACTTTTCTGGTCAACATTATCTTATTAATCTACCAACAACTTTCAATGTTTATTTTTTCCTAGCCTTTCTCAACACAGTCTTTTCTTCTGTCTCCATAAAAACCCATATTCAATAACTAACATAATGTTCCTTCCAAGATTCCCCTATCTTTGATGGCTCTTGGCATCTTTTATATAAAGGTCCTTCCAGTCAGCCTGTTGAAAACATTTCTCTAAACTCAGGGGAGGGATCCCTGGGTGGCGCAGTGGTTTGGCGCCTGCCTTTGGCCCAGGGTGTGATCCTGGAGACCTGGGATCGAGTCCTACGTCAGGCTCCTGGTGCATGGAGCCTGCTTCTCCCTCTGCCTATGTCTGCCTCTCCCTCTCTCTGTGTCACTATCATAAATAAATAAAAATTAAAAATAAATAAAAAAAAATAAACTCAGGGGAATCCTAATTTCTTGGTATGGAAGATACCATAAAATCTATTTGTATCCAAGCACCAGTGCTAGAGGAAGATAAAATATCTCAAGACTATTGGATGATACTCTAATTAATTAGGAAATTTTTTAAAATCCCAAAGTAAAATGGAACACTATTTCCTACTGTTTGAAAACATTATAGTTCACTGCTTAGCTATATATTTTCCTATTAAATACATATACAAATCCACCCAAGGAGGTAGGTGGCTAAATGATATGGCCCTTATAATCTTTATTCTTCCCAGATTATTTATCTTATCACAGTAGCACTCTGAAGCCTTATGCAGAAGAAGAGCCAGAATCCCCATTGCTCTATCGAACCATGAGTGAAGCAACCCTGGTGAGAAAAAGGATGAAGTCTCCAATGATGGACAGAAAAGAGAGACAGAAGCATAGGGCCTCTATTAATGGGCACTTCTATAACCATGAAGTGAGTTATAATTCCATTAATGTCATTTAAATGATGTCTGTTTTTCTAACAATACCACTCAACTCAACTTACAATCAAAAATAGTAATAAAATAGTAGTAGTGTATCTCACATTTATTGGGTACTCACTATGTGTTAGGTATTAAACTGTTTTAAGTTGGATTTTGATTAATTATCTCATTAATCACTGAAACAATCCTTTGAAATAGGTACCATTATTTTCCCTGCCTGTGTTAGCTGAGGCTCCAGAAGTTAAGTAATTTGTCTTAGGTCACAGTACTTTTAAGTAGCAGCTCTGAACTTGAAGCCAGCTTTGTCTGACTCCAGAACCCAAGTATTAGCCGACGTGATGGATGAACCCTATCTAAGGGTCTGGTTCTGTGCCAAGCACTATAAAGATGGCTCAGTTAATGCCTCTGCCCACATGGAGCTCAGGTATCGGGCAAGGAAACCAGTACATCAACAAATGGCGTTAGGATAATGTAAGTGCTACAATAGAGAATCGTTCAAAGTACATTTGAACATTAACATTTAAATAAAGAAAAAAAAAACAGCTACAGACCTTTTATTCCAATGAATCAAATTTCTCATCTCACAGCGTTCCTTTCCGGGTCTTGAACATATATATGTATTTTTTATGTAAGCGTAGTTATACTTTGGATATAATTTGTATTCTAATTTTTCACTTGATGTTTTAAATTTATGTGTTCCTTTCCACAGTTTTTGTAAGACATTTCACTTTGTTGATGGTAGGAAATAGGTCAGATTCTAAGAACTGAAGTTTTTCATGTCATGTATTTCAGCAATTATTCATTCATTTAATAAATACTTAAAAAGCACTTATTCTGTGCCAGGTACCATCCTAAGCCCTTTAATACAAAATGTTAACTCATTCATCTGAAGCTTTTTTCCTGAAGGGCTTTATGCCTTGTTCTTTCTTCTACCCTTGGGAACATATCCATAGTGTGCCTTTGGAGACTGGTGGGGAGAAACCTCCCTTGTGAATTCTCTGTTCAAATTCAACATTTTTCTGGCTCAAGAATTTCCCCTTAGCCATTGACAGTCCCGCATAGATGTGCAGCTACCAATTGCCCTGGTTTTTATGCCTTATAATTATGCTGTGTCGTCATCTTGTGGGGGTTGTTTGTGTTAAAGAAGGCTGTAAAAACCACACTGTTCCAAATGAACAGCCTCCAGCTGAGACCCCCTGTGCTAAGAATGAAATCGATGATAAGTTGGCAGCAGAGTACACTGGCTAAATGCTTGACGGCTGCAACTTGACATCCTGATTTCAAATTCTTGATGAGCAAAGTTAAAAAAATACCTCCATCTCTTAGCTTTCATTCCTTTATCCTTCCTACTTTGCCGGTTGATGGGACTAAATGGAATGAGGTGAGCTAAGCACTGAGCACAGTGTCTGGCACAAAGAAAAACTCAATTTACATTAGTTTCATTTTTGTTGGTTAAAAGAGATCAAGCTGGAACCACACATATGTCATACAGATGCCATTCACTGCAATTTAATAACTAGCAGAAAACAAAACAAACCCTCAAGCCCCAGAGCACTCCATCAGTGAATGTGCTGCAAGAGGCATCTAGGAGTTTAAGTCGATATAGTCATAAGATGTGTTTTTATGTCACAAAACCCCATGATAACACCAATATTGTTAGGATGTGAATAACATCCATATTAGAGACTTAGATTATGATATTTGTACATAAGTTATGACTGTTGACTTGACCTGTGGTATGCTTCTACCCGTGCAATAAGAAATCATTTTATTCCATTGTGTGTTTTGGCCAAGTAAAACTCTGAAAAACATGATTCCAAGTTCGTTGTATGTTGGCACTTTGGAAGGGCTCTTGGAGATCATCTAGTCCCACTCTCTTATTTTACAAATGAAATCCTCGAGGCTTCTTAAGGCCTCAATGTTAAGTGAACTAACAAAGTTGGAGTTAGGAGACTCTATGATCTAGGTCTCTGAGTCTTAATCTAGTGCTGTTGCCAAACTCCATAAATATTCTTCATATAAACAACATAATCATATATGTAACATACTCTCGCCCTAGTACTAGATGAACATATGGGTCTACAGGACTCCATAGAACTCATAAGCACCAGTCAGATGTTTCACAGAGTGACTCATTAATGCCTCACAATGTGCACAAACACTGAATTTTCTCACACTTAGCAAGAGTTTATTCCAGAAATCCTCCATAGATCTGCTTCAAAAAATTATTTCCATACCCATATTTCCATTCACACAAATGTTGTGCATATATGCACTTTGATATTTACTCACTGATTTCCCAATAAAACATTCCACTGAGCCACCCCAGAGCCCACCCATCTCCATGTCTGCTGAACCGAACTCATTTCTAGAGTCTTGGAACACTATTCATATTACTTTGTATTTGTGTTTAGTTATAGTTAATTTAATTTAAAATCTTGAACCACATTGAAGAATGAGATGATTATCTAAATGAAAATGTTTCGAACATCCTCAAATGATGTTTTACCTAACTTACTCTAGAAACAAACAATGTAAAGCTGCTTAGAAGGATACATAATATCCCAACAACAAAGAAAGCAAGCACAAAAGAACAAAAGTTTTAAACTGGTGATTTGGGATTTTTTTTTTCCACATAAGAAGGTAAGAAGGCCAGGTTCAACATATTGATTCTTGTTAGTTTGATGTAATGTTAAGAACTTTGTTTTCTTCCCAGACATCGATTTTCACTCCAGCCTTTGGATCAGAAACTAAGGTCAGAATAAATAGTAATATGAGGACTGAAGAAGTAATAGAGCAACTTCTCCAAAAATTTAAGGTAATCTTTATCGCAAAACTGAGCTAGAAGTATATTGTATATAATTTAACTGCAGATACATAAATGCACTCTTCTGAAAAAGACCTATCAACATGTGGTCTAAATTAAGTTGTTCACTTCTGAAGAATTCTTTCTTAAGTATAACATCTCTTTGTAAATGAGCCTTGAGAAATTACTTTAGCCCTAGTGAGCAGAGCTGTTTTCATGTCTAAAAGTGCAAAATGAGAGTGAGGAAACAGATTATTTGGGTCAGGTTAGTTTAGAAAACATCTGACAATGACCAATCAATCAAATATGAAAGAATTCATGTACGTTTATTTTTTTGCCTTGACAGATTGAAAACAGTGCCCAAGATTTTGCACTTTACATTACTTTTGCAACAGGTGGTAAGTTTGATCACTCTTTTTATATGATTCCAGGAGGTTGTAGTTTTATGTCCATGGGGGAGGCAGAAGACAGTTAAACCTCATTCTGTGGAAGAAGGGGAAAGAAAAGAGCAAGATGGAAACAAGGGAGGGTGTTTTAGAAGATTATTCATATCTCAATTTCAGAGGAAGATAACTTAAGAATAAGGTATCCTAGAAGAGCTTATGAAGAGCTTATAATACAAAAGAGTTCATTTGCTATTTGGCCAGACATTAAATTACCTGAATGGTGGTCGGACCTGGGAGAGTCTGTGGAAAGTTCCCAAGGATTGTTATGCACTGAAGTTGTTGACTTCTATACCTCTTTCTTTTTGACTTTCCCTTCTCATTCTAGCTCTTACTGGAGCCATCAATGCAAGCCATCTCTCTCTGATCTTATTACCGCTTTCTTAGCACTGTGTCTGCGACATTGTAGAGTGTTCTCCCTCAGTAGAGAAAAATATGCACAACTTGGTGGTCAGGAGCAAAAGTTTGGCAGCTGGACATTGGGAAGAGGCTACACATGGGGTGCTGGGAGCAGGGATAAAAGAGAGATTAGAGAAAAAGCTAAAGAAATACTAAAATGAAATTTTTAAAAACCCTAAAGCTGAAAAAATTATGTTAAATTGTAGAAATACTTCCGGCTAAAGAGTTAGAGTGTTTGAACAGGAAATTGAACAGAATAAAATAATACTGGGACACCCGGGTGGCTCAGCTGTTGAGCGCCTGCCTTCGGCCCAGGGCGTGATCCTGCAGACCCAGGATCGAGTCCCACATCGGACTCCCTGCATGGAGCCTGCTTCTCCCTCTGCCTGTGTCTCTGCCTCTCTCTCTCTCTATTGAATAATAAAATCTTAAAAATAAATAAAAACAAATAAATTAAAATTAAAATTAAAAAAAGAATAAAATAATACATTTTGATGCCAGGACAAAAATGTAAATGTAAAAAAAATGAAAGTTGGATCTTTAAAAGTATATAAAATTAAAGTCCTTATAAATTGAAGCTTTGAAAATAAGAAATATATGAATTTTAAAAATTCTAAGGGTGTGTATATGTATATATTCATATTTTACTTTTTTAGGAAAAACTAAAAAGTATAAAATAAAAAGCAGAAAGAGACTCTATAAAAATGTAAAAGATACAAATAGCAAATTATGAAAACTATCAGATAAAAGGTTAATACCTATAATAATAGAGTTCTTGCAAAATGGTAACAAAAAGACAATTCAATGAAAACAGAACCCACAATGCAATATCAGCTCCCATTTAGCAGATTGGCAGAACGTTTCAGAAGGATTCTACCTATGCCTGGTGTGGTGAAAGGTAAAAGGGTATTTTCATGCAATTCTGATGAAAATATGACTGCTTTTACTTTTTTGGAATTTATTCTAACATTATTAACATTTACAGGATATGTATCCTTTAACTTAGCAATCCCACTGGTGAGAATCTATTCCACAAAAATGAAAGGACTAACACCTACAGATTTATGTGCAAGGCTATTTATAATGACAACAAATTAAAGACAAAGTCAGCTGTTATAGGAGAATGATTGCATAAGTGGTTGTTAAGCAGCCATCGAATGGAGTTGTTAGATGTATACAAGTTAAATGGAGGGAATTCCATAATATCTATTCTGTGAAAAATGCAACATGCCTAAAAATGTACATAATATGATCCCATCTTTGTAAAAGAATTACAAATCCATTTAAATATGTGTTATATAAGATCATATGACCAGAGAGAAAGGTATTAAATGATAGATGCTGAGTCATGAGCATCAATTACCCAACTAGGAGGCTGGGGGAATGCAGAGAAGAGGATGGAAAAAGGAGAAACACAGAAGCAAAAAATAAATCATTTAAAAAAAAAACATGTCTTAACTCCTAGAATCCTCTTCTGACCTCTACATGCTACAATAAAAATAGCAAGTTTCACACGACCACCTTTATGTATTGTGTTTGTGTCTGTGCACAAAGACACATACGAAGGGGCTTATACCCCACAAAGGGTAATAAGGCTGATGTCTCAGAGTTCTGGGATTCCAGGTGATTTTTACTTTCTGCTTTGTACTTGTCTCCGTGGTTTCAACTTACAATAGCATGTGTGGTTTTTAAAAAACTTTATTAAAGAATCATTGGGAATAATTGACAAATATAATTGTATATATTTAAAGTATACAATATGATGATTTGATACACATTTACGTTATACAATGATTACCAAGATCAAGATAATTAACACATCCATTACATTACATAGTTAAAGCTTTTCATGTGTGTGTCAGAGGCTCCAGGTCTACTCTCGGCGACTTTTGAATGTACAATATCATATTATTAACCCTAGTCAACAAGCTGGACATTAGATCCTCAGAACTTATTCTACAAATAACTGAAAATTTGTACCTTTGTTATCATCTTTTCCCTTCCTGACAGCATGAGTTGTTGTTTTTTATAATCAGATAAAATGTCTATTTTCACGGCAAAAATGTAGTTCTTTAAAATTTTACCGGAAAAATCATGTTTTATTTCAATTTTTGTGTCAAAATTCTAATACATAAAATCCAGAAGATAATCATAACTACCACCTTTTAGGGATCAGGGACAGAGAAAAGAATGGAATCAATAGCACCTGTTTAGGTATTAATCTGGAAAATACAGGTGCATTTAATACCTTGTATCAACTAACTCATGATCAAGTGTTTTTCAACTTCTAGTCCATTTCAGAATTACCTGATATGTGCATTAAAATAAATATTCCCAAACTATCCAGATCCAGGAACAGTCTGGGAATATGTATTTCTGATAATTATCCCAGAAACAAAGTTATGAAGCAAGAAACCTTGCTCTGTGATATTAAGAATGTAACACACTGAGGATGCAAAACCAAGTTAATGTAAGATGTAGAGGTCAGAAGAGGATCCTAGTGGGTTAATAAGATAAGCTGAATTATTGGGTTTCTCCCTTGCTTCAGAAATGTAGAGGAATTAAAGCAATGAACTCTAATTCTATAGAAGCAAGAATGGATAATATTACTTTAATTGTGCTCTAGATCCTCTCCTAACTTTTTCCTGGGGCAAGCCCCACACAGGGGATGAGAACAGTTCTGATTCTTGGAACTTTGGTAGCCCAGGGTAATTGATTTCATTGGTGACAATGTAGAAAGGACTAACTGGTCTACCTTTTGCCCCTTTCAGTCTATGTCAACATAGCAGACAGATTATTCTTTAACAATGTAAATCAGACTATGTCACATCACTTCTCAAATCCTACGGGGGGTGTTTCTTGCCCACAGTAAAGCCAGAGTCTTTATGCTGGTCCCACTACATGTTTTCTTCAACTTTTAGTAACCCTTCCATCATCTTCATGTTAGCCACCCTGGTCTCTTGTTGCTTTTGGATAGCACTAGGTGTGCCCTGAGTTGGAAGGTGCCTGCCTTATTTACTTACTCTGTTTGGAACACATTCTTCCCCCAAATAGCTCCCTGGTTCCATCCCTCAACTCCTTCAGTCTTTATTCAAATGCCATGTCTTCAGTGAGGCCTTTTGAAGCCACCCCATCAATAATTGCATACTTGTCCCCTATGCATACCTATTTACACATACACATTCTTTCTACCCCTTTCCTTGCTTTATTTTTCTTCTGAATGTTTGTCACCAATATATGACATGTTTTATTGGTCTATCTTCCTTAGCATCTGTGTCTTCCACTAGAATGTAAGGTCCACAGGGGAAGTGATTTTATTCTGTTTTATAAGGTGCCCAGCACAGAAAACAATGCCTGAAACACAGTAGGAACTCAAAAAATATTTGAAGAAGGGGGGAAGGAGATGGATGTAAAGGCAATGTGTTCAGTTCATGCTTCATTCTGATAAAAATGAAATCATGGATGTGAAACTCTTTTGACAGAAAGCTGGAAGTGCTTTGGTGGGTGGGAAATTTATAACTTTAGGAAATTTGAAATTCTAGGAATACAGCAGATTGGAAGTTATTTTCTTTCTCATTTCATTATTATGGCTGAATGGATGAAGCCCTCAGATAAATGAAATAATAAAAATATCTGTGATGTGAAACATTATGAGTATATGTTTAAGAAAGACCCAAGGATTGCATTGGAATGAGAAACAGAGGAACCATTGAAGATAATTACAAAATTTTAGACCTGAACAACTGGGAATATGGAAATACAGTAACCGAACTAGGAAAGAATCAATAAACATTTGTTGAATGAATGAAAAATTATTAAGAATTTTGGGGGGCAGCCCCAGTGGCCCAGGGGTTTAGTGTTGCCTTCAGCCTGGGGTGTGATCCTGGAGACCCAGGATCAAGTCCCATGTCGGGCTCCCTGCATGGAGCCTGCTTCTCCCTTGGTCTGTGTCTCTGCCTCTCTCTCTGTGTCTCTCGTGAATAAATAAATAAAATCATTTAAGAAAAAGAATTTTATGGGAGTGTTACTTGATAAAAGCATAAATGGGACTGGGGATATACCTGAACATCCAAATCAAAGGTAAGGATGAATTCTATGAGATACAAATCAAATTTAAGAGATAGCAAGAGAAAGAAGTCCATTTGTACTTTTTTTTGGAAAGGTTTCAATTTTAATTTACTCATTTGAATGAGTGCCTCCTCTTGTATGTTCTGTTCATGCTTCATTCTGATAAAATGAATAATTTTTCGGTCTTCTTCCAACGTGAGCTAGAGAGAAAATGAATGGATGACTTACATTTCTTCTCTTTCTCTAGGATGGACTCCTGACTGTAGATGATTCTTGTTTTCCTTTGCAGAGCGGAAACGGCTAAAGAAGACAGATGTCCCACTACTGCATAGGCTCCTGCAGGGACCTTCCAAAGAGAATGCTCGCATTTTCCTCATGGATAAAGATGCAGAAGAAATTAGCAGTGATGTATGGATATTGTTACCCTGAATCTGTCTTTGCTTCCTCTTGACTTAGCACCTTTCACAGAATCTGCTTTCTTTTTTGTTTCATTTTGTGTTTTCCTTTTCCAGGTGGCTCAGTACATTAACTTTCATTTTTCTCTCCTGGAATCCATCCTTCAAAGATTAAATGAAGAAGAAAAGAAAGAGATCCAAAGAACAATAGCCAAGTAAGTCAGGAGCATGCATGCTGGGCACCCATTCCTTTAAGAGGTCCAGTGCACTAAAATGTGTTCAATTTTTAATAACTCTTTTTCTCCTTCTCATTTTCAGATTCCGTACAGAAAAGGCTATTATACTGAAATGTCTTCAAAGTAAACGGGCAGTAAAAACTGAAACAACGGTTTAGCAGTACAGCCTGCAATTGCTGAAACACTTCAACAAAATCAGAGGGATATTGCTATTTGATGAGTGCATACATTCCATAGCCGAGTTCATACAAATACATATGAACTTGAATTTGTAGGCAATTTAATGTTGAGGAAGCCTGTCTTTGAAGTGATGAGGTTAACTAGGGTTCATAGCTGCACTGAAAGGGGCTTGAATTTAGTTTCAGTAACTGGAACAAGCTCGGATACTGTGTATTCCAAATACTTTAAAACACTCAAAGAACTCGAATCTAAATGGTGTCTTCAGATGTCAAGTACCCTAAACTTCTTTTAGCTTGAACTGTCAGGAGAACTAAAACACCATCAACTGGTTATCAGACGTGATTCAGAAGTAAAAGCAGCCAGCTCTGCAAATAAAGAGGCATATTCTTACCCTACCAAGGAACTGCATGGTAAGAGTGTTTCACAGCTCCCTGAAAGCTCTAGCATCTTTGAGAAATCCAGGACTGTCTCTTTATAGTCCATGACTTTGGGCCATTTGTAACATCAGAGCTAGTGGTCCTTTGGGTTGGAAAAGATTATGGACTCTTAAGAAATCCGAACTGGCAATTTTCTCAACCTGAACCTCCTTTCCCCCCACTCTTTCTACTCATGACTTCCAAAGTATTCTTGAGCATTTTTTTTTTAAAGTCAGTTGAATTAATTTTATTTTTCCAAACAAGTCTACCACGGACACCTCATATATTTAATCAGCTGGGACAAGATTTGGCCCACAGTAACCGTTTGTTGCCGAATGAAAACAAAGGATAATGCAAAACTTGTAGCTGATGGTAGGCAAGGAATCTGGAGCTCTGCTCTCTTTATCCAAGACAACTCATTCCACGGTATGAGTTACTTGAAAGTCTGCTAAAACCAATTGGAAAACAAACAAAAAATAAAACCACTGAGAATGTCACAGGTATCATCTCTGATTTTATTGGAGTTTTATGCAACACTGTTCCATTCTCTAAGCTACTTTCATTTGTATTCCTCAAAAGCGTTGTATTAAATTGTTTGGATACGTTGCATGTACTAAGGGATAAGGGTTGTATGTAATAAGCCCAAGTTGGAAGACTAATTATCAAAATAAAAATGCAAAATATTTTTAAGACCAAGGTATTACTTCCTAGTGTCACTGAAACCAAAACCTAAACTGGATGAAAGTAAAAGTGCGTTATGATCGGTAAGTCCCAGGAAAGGAAATCTTTTGACGAAAATAGAGGCTTGCTTCATTATCTCTCCAGCTATCAGTTAATAAGAAAATGGTCTCATCTTGCCAAAATTGGGCAAATGAAATAGTTAAAATTCAGTGTGCTTACAAAAAAATTTAAGTAGTGTCAGGTACCTGCCATAAATGACAGATTAATCATTAATACAAAGTCTACAAGATGTGTAAGAAAAATACCAAGATGTGGATAGGAAAAAAAAAAAAAAAAGAAACCACATAAAAATTAAAATCACAGGAGAGGAAATTCCAATAGCTACCAAGTGCGGGAGGGGGACTTGTATCTTACCGGTGATCAACCTCACTATTTTGTGTCCAATAAGGAGACAGAAACACAGTAATTTAAGCAGAGGTTTAATATAAAGAATTAAGCTGTGATGATAGGTGAATAGTAAGAAAGAGAGTGCTAAAGGGTACACCAAGGCTGGGGAAGAGTACCCCAAAAAGGGCAAGTTTGGAATCAGAGGTTTGAAGTTCCCTGGAGAGGCTGTGGGTACAGCCCATGGGTGGTGGAGCAGTTTGCTGGTTGCCAGCACCACAGTCGTAGGTCGAACGAGAATACCCTTTGGGGGAAGTGGGCAAGTGTGCAGAGGGCCTTGGGGATTCTCTGAAGGCCCCGGGCCCAGATCACAGAGTGTCTGTGTCCGGGGGTCTGCCGGAAGTCTGGGGGCACAAGGAAAGCATAGAGGGTACTGCTGCAGGTGCACCTGGACTAGGGGCTCAAGGGACCCTTTGCAGGAACCCAGGACAACTCTGTGCATGAACTGGGCAAAGGGTCTTCGAAGCTGTGTGGCGCAGAGTCCGGGCAAGTGGCTTCCCAGATGGCCATCCCGGGGTGGGGTTGGGGCAGGGCTCTCTGTAAGCAAGCCCTGAATTGAGAAGCTGGAGTGGGGAGCAGTGATTTGGCACCAGGGCACAGACCTGTACAGCCTGTAGCTCCAGGCTATGTCACCGCAAGTGGAGAAGGGGTTGAGGGAACAAATGGGCAAGAGAGCTGCACCCTACAGGCAATCAGCCCTGGAGAAAGCACCCTGGGCAGAGCAGTGGAGGGAAGCCCAGGCCCAGAAGTCTTGGCCATCCGCCCGGAATCAGACCAGACTTTCTCCTACAATGTTCCTTCACCGCCCTCTGCTGACGAAGCATGACATCATGCAAAATGCCAAGGAAAAAACCTTTAAAGGTTCCACAACCATTTTTACAGAACCAACAGTGAATTTGGAGCCAAGAGTCAATAAAATACCTGAGATGTCAATAAAATAAAATAATAAAATAAAATAAAATAAAATAAAATAAAATAAAATAATAAAATAATAATAAAATAAAATGAAAATGCACTTTTTGGTCTATTAGCAAAGATTAAGAAGTGATATTAAATACTCAACAAATTACAATAAGATGGTCACTCAGACTACTGGTAGAAATAGGAATGGATATTAACTTTTCTTGAAAGCAATTCAGTAGTAAGTTCATCCTATAATTTAACTTACAGGATCTTATATTGAAATAATAAGCCATACAAAGACATTATGAAAGATATTTATTATATTGCTGTTGTGGTAAAAGAAAGTAAATAGCTTAAATGATCAAAAATAGGAAAAAATAATTAAAGAAGGAAAAGAACATTTACTCATAGAAATGGTATGCAGCCACCAGAATTATGTTTCCAAATGAACTTTAAATATAGAAGAAAATTCTTATATATCTAAGTAAGAATATACATACAAAAATTCAAAATATCTTTTAGCCGTAAAATATGTGTGTGTGTGTATACACTAATATTTGTGTCGACACACAAACCAGAAAACATTAAATGTGCTTATATATGGGCTATAGAATTATGGGTAAATCATTTCTTATTTTCCCATGCTTATTAAATATTCTATAATAAACACATGTTACTTTTAAATTAGGAAATGGAAAAGTTATGATCAGAGAGTTACCAATGGGGGACCTGGATGGCTCAGTTGGTTAAGGGTCTGACTCTGTTTCGGCTCAGGTCATGATCTCAGGGTCATAAGATTGAGCCCCACAGTGGGCTCTGCACTCAGTGCAGAGTCAGCTTGAGATTCTTTTCCCTTCCCTCTCCCTTTCCCTCTGCTCTTCCCCATGCTCATGCTTTCTCTGTCTGTAAAAGAAATAAAATCTTTTAAAAATATGAAAGTTACCAACAAAAAGTAGCAAGAACATGCAAGCACAGAGTTCCAGTAGATGCAGAAATATCAAATTTTTAAATAAGACATTGACTTCACTTCCATGGTAGTTTTAAAATATATTCATAAAGACATTGGGCCTAGAAGTCACCTTGCACAGGGCCTAGACCTAGTGACTCAATCCTAATGAATAGAAGAAAGCAGAAGTGACGGTGTGTGATTCTGCGGCTAGGTCATATAACACTGTGGCATCCTCCTTGCTTACTCTCTTGGATCACGGGCTCTGGGGGAAGCCAACTGCCATGAGGGGGGCAGCACTGGAGAAAGGCCTGCGTGATGGGAGCAGAGACCTTTGCCAAAGTCAGCAACAACTGAGGTCTCCCGTCTGAAGCCAGATGAGTGGGCCGTGTACTGGCCCCCATTAAACCTTCAGATAACAGCCCTAACAGTTTGATTACAACCTCGTGAGAGACCCTGAGCCAGAAAATCTAGCTAACCCACTCCTGGGTTCCTGATCCTCAGAAAACATATGAGAAAAGAAATGTTTCTTGTAGTATGCTGCTAAATTTTAGGGTAATTTGTTACATAGCAATAGGTAACAGACAAAAATCTGTTCAGAGGCATCTTTGCATAATATAAAAATATTAACTTTTGTCATAAAACTCTTTATCCTTGTTCTAGGTGGCTCAAATATTTCACTACCAGTTACATATTAGTGCGAATTCAATCCCAGATCATGTTATACTTATTAATGGTAGAGGACTTTTTGCATTCATCTTTGTATACTTCACTGTGCCTAATATTGTCTTGTGTATAGGATGTGCTTGATATAAATCAGTTGAATAAAAGACTTAGTGACTTAGTGAATCAGTGAGTAAAAGAATGAGTGAATGAGTTACATGAAATATTTTTTTCTAAAAACCTCCTGTATATAAACCTCCTTTTCACAAATCTGACTCAGTAGCTAAAGAAATATAGAATCTTTACTATATGGTTTCCCTGAATTTGGTGGTATATTTTATTATCTCTTGGCTATCTGAAATATGTAAATATATTATCTCTTGGCTATCTGAAATATATAAATACATTATCTCTTGGCTATATGAAACAGTAAGGCAGTGTTGCTATGGAATTTTGTTTAGGGCTGTTCACAGTGGTTTCAGGAAATGAAGGAGAAAGAAGTCCATTTTCAAGGCAGTTGATGAGGTGGAAAAGATGGCAGGTGTAACTGCCACTGTTATGTTGGTCTATATCTACGTGTGAAAGGAAAGAAAGGAATAAGAGGCAATTAGAACAAAACCCTCAATGGCATCCATTGGTCTTTTAAATAATAATAGCTAACACCTATTAGGCTGAGCCATCTGAAATTGTCAATTTAACCTACAAAAGCAGCAATTTCATATTACTCACACTAATAATACTTGCCATTTGCCAAGTATGTTTTAAGGTTTATATATATTAGATGATTTAGTGTTTATTATAGTCCCACGAATAAATTACCCTTTCAACCCAATTTTATAGATGAAGAAGAGAGCAAGCCATGGAGAGGTTAGGAGATTTGCTAAAGTCTTTAGCAGAAGAGCTAGGTAAGATTTGAATTATGCTCCAGAGTTCTCTCTCTTAACTGCTATAATCTAGGATCTCACCCTAAACTATATTCCCTCAATCTGGCATTCCTTATGTGTCCTCATTTGTAAAATGGGAATAGAAGTACTTACTTCAGTGGACAGTTGTAGAAGCTATAGGACTAATACTTTACACATAAAAGGTATCTTAGCTGCACTCCACTTATTTTGACATGTTCTTATACATTAGCAAATTAGATTCCAAAAGACATTTGTTAAGTTTCTATTGTATTTCATACACTGCTAGGTGCTACAGAGCATAATATGAACATACTAAAATCAGATAACTAATGAATTTATACAAGAGACAAACACATAAGGAATTATAACACTGGGCAGATTTCAAACTTCTGGTGTCACAAGAGCAGAGCTGACTGGTGATGTGATGCACAGGAGTCTAAGATCATAGAGACCAGGGAAAGTCACGGAAGAAGTGGCCCTGGTCAAAGACTAGAAACTGGGCAGGGTTTGAACAGATAGAGATGTGGTGGTGTGTGAGGTGTTTTAGGGGATGGTGAGTGATTTGGTTTGGCTAGTTTTAAGACAAAAATTAAATAGTTGGGGGCAACAAGATCTCAACAAGGATAAGGATACGATGGTGAGTCGGGGCAGAACTCAAATCGAGACCATCCATCTCCAGCAACTGGGCTCTTCACTAGTGCATTAGGGCTACTTTGTCATGTCAAAGAACATCATTATCTGAAAACTCAATGCCAGAGAAATCCTCCTGAAGCACTCATTGCAAATTGTGGTGATATTCTTTTCACAGTGTTGAGAAGACTTTCTGTGAATAGTTAACCAAATATCTAGGTTGTCTCCAGTTAACCATTGACTCTGCAGCTAAAGCCTCAGCCTTGGAAGAATTCCTCACATGTTCATTCAATTTCACATTCTCTGCTGTCCATTGATTCTTTCTCTCACATCTCTTTTCCCTAATATATATTTGTAAACTCCTTTTTGTATGTGTGCTCTCTTCTTAAATTTTTAAATTCACCTCCAACCTCCTCAACCCATTTTTCCCATCCCTCCACCTTTTATCTTTACCCTATATATGTGATGCTGACAATGGAACCCAGGAGCCCTTAAATTTATTAACTTGAGCTTTGAATTCTAGTTCCAAATCACCTGTAAATACTAGGGCAAGCTACTTAACCTCTTTGCGCTCATTGTGTTGGTCTGTAGAATGAGAAGGTTAATAATAGTATCTGCCTCATTAGATTATTATGAGTTATGAGGATCAAATAAGTTTTTACAGGGAAAAACTTACAATAATATCTGGCACACAGCGCCATGCTAATTGCTATTACTGCAGCCAGTGACAATAACAAGCCAGAAGTTAAGTCTAGTTACATGTCTTAGGACATTGGCTGTTACAAAAGCAGACTTACCTAGCATGTAGGAGACAATGCACGGCCAATAGGACCTATTCCTCACCTCAGTCATGACCTTTTGGAGCTTTTCTATTAACACAAAGACTCTTGGCAAACAGAATGTTAAATATTTTCTTGATTTCATAATGTGTTCAATGCCATAGGGATGAGGCAAAGTCCTGATTCGTTCAAGACTAACTGATATGAAAGAAAGAGAGAGAGAAAAAGAAGAAGAGACATATGTTTTCACCAAGCTGCACCAGAAGGTAAACTTTATGAAGATAGGGATTTTGTTCTGATCTGTTTGGTCACAAGCTCCTAGAACAGTGCCTTGTACACAGCAGATACCCACTAAAAATCTATTGGATGAATAAATGTTGTAAGTGGTTCCAAATACCTTCCCAGTTCCATACTTCTTAAAAAAAAAGTCAAAGCAGTTATAAAGGTAACTTATTATAAAGCACATACAATTCAGTTAATCAATAATCATTTTCTGCAGTGCTATCGACAGAAGCTTCAAAGCTGCACTGGGGTCTTTTTCATTCTAGAAACCCAGAAGCCAGCTCCCAGCCAGATGTGGCAGCCCATTGCATCTACCTGAGGTTTTGAAAGGTCCCTTGATTTCCTATTTCTGGTGCTGCTTTTGAGAAGCTGAGAGCTTATGAGAGAAAGTAAGCTGGTTGTATGCGGATTACAATACAGAGATTTCTCTGCTAAGTAGAAAAGGATTTAGTGAAGCCTAGGCTAGTATCCTGAGTAATATTGTGAGTAGCTGAAAAATGATGCTGTTGATTTGTAGTTTCATTACTCATGAAAAACAAAAGGCAGATCTCAGCGAAGACTCTATATTGACATTTTTCTGGGATCATTTGCCTCCCAAGAGAGACTGGCACTTTTCAATCAGTTTGGATCCCTGGGGGGGGAAAAAGCAAATAAGTACATCTGTAAGAAAGAGAAAAACAAAACAAAACACCTGAACATCTATGATCCCCAAATAGAAAATCTTTAAGACTTACCTGTTGTATGCCTGAAAGTGGCTTTAACATGCCCGTGGATTAAGGTCTTAGGATTTCTCATGGCCTAGTCTTTCACCTTAAGGATTTAACTAACTGCAATACCTCTTCTACTCCCAGGACCTCAGATTTAGAATTTTAAAAAGTTGATTTTCCTCACAAAAATATGGGACTCTTTTGCTACAGGGTAAAAACAATCTATATCAGTTTCTCTTTGTATTTTAAAACTTCCCAAGGCTAATCCCACACTAAATCATTGTATAATCAAGTGCAAGAACTCAAGAGGAACAAAACCACTAACATTGATCAGAGTGTCTCTACTGCCTTCATATATATTGGTATTGGCCTCTATGTTAAGCCCATCAGTTTCCCCCAGTTTTTACCATATAGTCTTTATTCACGTAAAAGTCATTTGTGGAAGCCCACAGAGATCAATGAAAGTTATTTCATCTTTAGTGAAGTGGGAATGGGAGCCCCAGAACTCCACCGCTAAGATTAGCACATACACATACACATGCACACACACACCCCAGGTGATAGATGACTTGCACTCCTAAGAGCTCCTAGCACCCTGTGGGACATGGTTAGAAGTCTATTAATTTAGTCCTTCTTCCAACCCTCAAACAGTACCACATCTAAATAATCTGGAGACTGGAATCTTTTTAAGTTTGCTTTTAAAAATAGCTGTGAACTTTAAGGTATACTTGTTTTTTGGTCACCCATGACTTTTAAAAATCCATCTTCATGGAAAGTTTTCCAATAAGCTTAACCTCAAGACCCTCACACTTAATCTTGTTCATTGGCTCTGAACCTAACAATAGTGTAAGTCATATTTCTCCACATCCGTCCTTCCTGACTTTATTTATTCCATAATTCCTCAGTAAATTTCTAATTTGTAATGATAACAAATGTGAGGGCAAGGGGAAGTTTCTGGTAAAGGTAGGGTAGAAGAAAGGCATCTGAGGAACAACTATAATAATGAGAAATGTCCTGCATGAAATAAGGGATGGTAACTCTATATCTTGAGGCAAAGCCCAAGCAAGACTTTGAATAGAAAACATGAACTCACATGATGAGAGTACAGAAAAGAAAGAGGAAACATTTTCCTTACACTGACCCCAAATTAGTCACTCTGATTTCTTATAATCCTGGACATGTTGATAGACTGTTGCCATGTCACCCATCCTAAGATTTTGGAATAAATATTACCGATTTCTCCATATCCCTTTGACATGCTTTTCAATACTTTTTTCATTCTAGATACTCTCTGGACACAACAATTCACCACTGTCCTTATAAAATGTATTGTCTCTCATCTCTTCCAAAATCCCAGTGCAATAATGGTAAAATTGTTATATAAAAAAAGAAGAAAGCCTTATTGATACTAAAAAGAAAAAAAATCAATGTAACAGATATTGATGAACTTCTAGAAAAAGAAAAAAGAGAAAGTCATCAGTATGACATTGACCAATATTTCAAAGTACAAAAATAGGAGCTCAGAATAATAAAATGGTGATATGTCACAGCAGTAAAAGAGCAGAAAGTCACTGATTTCTTAGTTGCTTATGCTTCTTGTCTGCTGCCCAGCCTGCTTTTCAAACATCCTAAAGATTCCGGCAGCCACCACTATCCTTTCAATAAACTAATCTTTACTGAGCCAGAATTTGACCCCATGATTTACACCTGAAGAATCCCTATTCAGCAAAAGCGCTGTGCAAATATATAAACAAAATAATACTTTAAAATGCAAGGTCTCAGAAACTTTATCTCCCAAGTGCCCATTCTGAAATAACACAAACATACATGTGCACATATATGTTAAGAATGTAGCCCATGGGCAGCCCGGGTGGCTCAGAGGTTTAGTGCCGCCTTCAGCCCAGGATCCCATCCTGGCCCGGGATTGAGTCCCGAGTCGGGCTCCCTGCATGGAGCCTGCTTCTCCCTCCTCCTGTGTCTCTGCCTCTCTCTCTGTGTCTCTCATAAATAAATAAATAAATAAATAAATAAATAAATAAATAAATAAATAAAATCTTTAAAAAAAAGAAAAAGAATGTAGCCCAGCACAGGATACAAAATCAATGTCCATAATCAGTGGCATTTCTGTACATTAACAATGAGACTGAAGAAAGAGAAATTAAGGAGTCAATCCCATTTACAATTGCATCCAAAAGCATAAGGTACCTAGGAATAAACCTAACCAAAGAGGTAAAGGATCTATACCCTAAAAACTACAGAACACTTCTGAAAGAAATGGAGGAAGACACAAAGAGATGGAAAAATATTCCATGCTCATGGATTGGCAGAATTAATATTGTGAAAATGTCAATGTTACCCAGGGCAATTTACACGTTGATACATCCATGACGGCAGGGGAAACAAAAGCAAAAATTAATTATTGGGACTTCATCAAGATAAAAAGCTTCTGCACAGCAAAAGAAACAGTTAACAAACCTAAAAGACAACCTACAGAATGGGAGGAGATATTTGCAAATGACATATCAGATAAAGGGCTAGTTTCCAAGATCTATAAAGAACTCATTAAACTCAACAGCAAAGAAACAAACAATCCAATCATGAAATGGGCAAAAGACATGAAGAGAAATCTCACAGAGGAAGACACAGACATGGCCAACACGCACATGAGCAAATGCTCTGCATCACTTGCCATCAGGGAAATATAAATCAAAACCACAGTGAGATCCCACCTCACACCAGTGAGAATGGGGAAAATTAACAAGGCAGGAAACAACAAATGTTGGAGAGGATGCGGAGAAAAGGGAACCCTCTTACACTGTTGGTGGGAATGTGAACTGGTGCAGCCACTCTGGAAAAATGTGTGGAGGTTCCTCAAAGGGTTAAAAATAGACCTGCCCTAGGACCCAGCAATTGCACTGTTGGGGATTTACCCCAAAGATACAGATGCAGTGAAACGCCGGGACACCTGCATCCCGATGTTTCTAGCAGCAATGGCCGCAATAGCCAAACTGTGGAAGGAGCCTTGGTGTCCATTGAAAGACGAATGGATAAAGAAGATGTGGTCTATGTATACAATGGAATATTCCTCAGCCATTAGAAATGACAAATACCCACCATTTGCTTCAACGTGGATGGAACTGGAGGGTGTTATGCTGAGTGAAGTAAGTTAATTGGAGAAGGACAAACATTATATGGTCTCATTCATTTGGGTAATATAAAAATAGTGAAAGGGAATAAAGGGGAAAGGAGAGAAAATGAGTGAAAATATCAGAAAGGGAGACAGAACATGAGAGACTCCTAACTCTGGGAAACGAACAAGGGGTAGTGGAAGGGGAGGTGGGCAGGGGGTTGGGGTGACTGGGTGATGGGCACTGAGGGGGGCACTTGGTGGGATGAGCACGGGGTATTATGCTCTATGTTGGCAAATTGAACCCCAATAAAAAAAGAATGTAGCCCAGCAAAACATAAAATACTCCAAGAAAAAAACATAGTATTTTAGAAATAATTCAATTTACCCAGTATCACATTAAAATGAGATCCCATGTGGACAGCCATGAATCAGTCCTAGAAATAACTAGATCCAATTGGAAGATTAAGCCAGAGGACTTTTTGAAATTTACTTTTAAGATAACAGAATATTCTATTACAAAAACTGCATTATTAAGAGCCTGAAACAGTTTAGTGGTGTGATGAAAGGAGATGCTTTATTTGCCAACACAGGAAAAGAAAGACAATTGGTAACTCTCAAAAACCGAAGGATATACTAGAAAATTATAGTCCAAATGTCCCAAACTAAATAAAAGTGGCATGATTTTCTGTAGCTTAGTAGGTAAGAAAGAGATTTTAATGGTAAGTCATTCCGTTGGTCAATCCATTTGTGGTATTGATGTAAATAATATTGCAAATAAACACACAATTAAATAGACTATTTAATGGTTTCCAGTTTTTAGCATCAACTTACGAACAAAGCATAAAAACCTTATATTTAATAAGCAGATAAATAAACTCAGACAATGTAGAAGTAATGGTATATACAGCTTTAAAAAGAAAAGCTGGCAAGGAAGTCAAAGGAAGTTTAGACATATTAACTATGTTTTGGAAAATCAATAGATGTTGACTGGAATTAAAGGGCCAAGAAATATAACATATAACTAATAAGAGAACTAAAAATGCTCTGAAACAGATTAAGACAGCATTCACAGATAGGGTTCTTGAAGTTAGTGTAAGTGCACTATATTCATTATGTGATGTTAATATTTTAAGAAACTATTAAAGTGATGCTGGTGGTGCCTGGGTGGCTCAGTCAGTTACGTGTCAACCTTTGGCTCAGGTCATGATCCCGGGGGCCTGAGATCCAGCCCCGTGTCAGGCTCCCCGCTCAGTGGGGCATCTGTTTCTCCCTCTCCCTCTGCCTCTCTGCCCTGCTCATACTCTCTCTCTCATTCTTGCTCCTTCAAATCAATAAATAAAATATTTTTTAAATAAAAAATAAATAAAACAATGATGGTAATCACTAGGAGAACTAAAAGTGAAAACTTAAAATTGGTTACCTTTTGGGAATGGGAAACGTACCCTGCTGTTCTGCTTGAGCTTTTACCATATTCATGTATTACTTCTATAATTTTCAAAGCTTGTGTAATGTGTTATAAGAAACTGAACATAGTAACTAAGAATGACCTGATTTACATAGGTTGGGGTTACCACGTTGCTTAATCTGATCTTTGTCTTTTTCTTTGGAAACACATCCAAGATTGCAGTAGCTCTGGGTCAGTAGACCCATCAAGTTGTTAAGTTCAGGCTATTTAACCAGCAGATCTTTTCACATGAACCTGTGTTAAATCATGTCTAAAAGTAGAACCTTGCTTTTTTTTTTCCATTGCTAAATTTCATGTATTATTTTCAAAGCATTGTTTCAACCTGCACACATTTCTGCTAATTCATGTTTAATTTCTTCTGTATTATATTCTATTGGCTGATAGAGAAATATCACAGGCTATAATTATCGTTCCCACTGACCTGGCAAAGAGAATTTCTCCTCGGACCTGAATTTTCTCCTTGAACCTGCTGATGTCTACAGTTCGTGTTATTATTTCATGAAATGTGAGATGCTTCTTCTTTGGATGATCCGAATTCACCCTGTATAGCTGAGTTTCTTCTTTTTTTTCTCCTTTTATATATTTCGGTTTTACTCTTGCCAGCATTCCAACATTGACTTTAGTTCACCCTTTTTCTCCTTAGAATTTGGCTTGCTTCTCAAAATATGTTTTCCATCTTGTCTAAAATGCTTTATCCTCCCAATAGCCAAAACAGGAAAGGCAGTCTTCAAACCTGCCCACTTTCTTTCTTTTTTTTTTTTTTTTTTTGCCCACTTTCTCTTTTAATAGGCAGAACAGGTTCACGTAACTGACTATTATAATCTCAGAAACAAAAACAAAGAAAATGCCTGTAGGTCCCTGGAGCAGTTAGTCTTTTATAGCTAACTTGGAACATGCCCAGACTGCCAATTGACTGAGTCTTTTCACTTCTGGGGTCTTGGTTGCATGGGGGTTCCTGGGGTATCTAGGTATTCCTTTGCACTATAGTCAAACCTAGATTCCTTTCATAAACAGAAGCACAAAGACAAGAATTCTTGACGATAAGATTCTAAAATAGTTTGATCATCTATTCCCACATTTTTTGCTACACTATAAGATTATTTTTTAAATATTCTAGTCTTATCTTTATATTCAATACCTTCAAATTCTTTCCCTTTCTTTCATAAATGTTATTTTCCAATTGTTTCATTATTTCTGCTGCCATCTTTGGTACCAGCTTCACACTGAGAGTTGGGCCTATGAAAATATGAGGAGGGAATTGGGGAAGAGTTTATGATTAGCCGCTTGCACCTTAGCAATGTGATTCTTAAAGTGGCCCTCAAACCAGCCAGCATCAGCAGCACCTAGGAACTTGTTAGAAGTGCAAATTATCAGACCCCACCCCAGAATTACTGATTCAAGTGGTGAAATTGTAGGTGGGAAATTCTGAATTTGTTTTAATAAGCTCTGGAATTGATTCTGATGCACACTATAATTTCAGAAACACTGCCTTAGAATAAGCATACAAGGGAAAACTTGACCAAACTTTAGAGATAATGTATAATTACAGATAATAAGCATTTTTATTATCTGTAATTAATTCTGGCAAATTTTAATTAACATGATACATTCTTCAGAGAGCTGCTTCTTCTTCTTTTTAAGATTTTACTTATTTATTCATGAGAGACACACAGAGAAAGGCAGAGACACAGGCAGAGGGAGAAGGCTCCCTGCCGGGAGCCTGATGCAGGACTCCATCCCAGGACCCCAGGATCAAGACCAGAGCCAAAGGCAGACGCTCAACCACTGAGCCACCCACAATGCCCCTCCAGAGACATTCTATTTTCTCCTTTAATTTGGGGGAGAAATCCTAAAAGAAAACAGAGAAGGAAGGGGAAGGAAGGGGAAGATAGTTGGGCTTTTCAACCACTAAGTTGAAGATTGCTGTTAGGTAAAAAGCATGGGAAAAAAGGACACAGAAATCTTCCTGTCACGCTGTTCACCAATAATATTTTGAGCAAGTAGTATTCTTATTCAGGAGCAAGATATAAGCACAGGCCCTTCTTCAAAGTGTTGATCTATGTGGCTACGGGGTTGTTACCCAGGTGGAGACATGTTTTCTGAATGCTTTACAAAAAAGCAAGAAGGCTTTAAAATAAATAACTAGACTCTAGCATAAGTGATTACTTTGATTGTGTATCAGCTAGTCTGGGAATCAGTAAAATTTTTCTGTAAGCAGCCTGAGAGTCATTTGGGGCTTTGCAGTTCAATACAGTCCCTGTCACAGCCATTCAGTTTGGCAATTACTTAATTCAGCTGTTGTGGACAGAAAGGCGGCAGTAGACAATATGCAAATAAATGGGCATGACTGTATGTCAATGCAACCTTATTTATATAAACAGGAAGTAGAGTCCAGTAGCCTGAGGGCTGCAGTTTGCCTAACCTTGACTAGACTACAGGTGTATGATTTTTAACATAAACACATGTAAAGTTTAGCTAAATAGGTAAAAAAGAGCCATGAAGGTAATTAAGGCATTCATGAAAATTATTTCCTGTGAAAACATTTCCCTGGGCCACTACTAGACTTAACCCTGGTCCAAACCATCCCCAGCCACTTTCCTCTATAAAGGCTGCTTTATTATTTTTTTTCTTAACTACATTTTTGCATTCCTCTACTCAGATACTATAATCTACTATATCTGAGTTTCTGCTCTTTAGGTCATGTCTCTGGGAGAGCAGTTCGTCCTGGGGTCCCTCTGTGAATTTACATGAATTTTCTGTGCCAAGTCCTATCATGATATTCTTAGGAATTGAAGTCCTACAACTTAAAATGAAATCACTTACTTGTCAGCTATATGCAATTAAATTAATTACAGAAAACAATCTGTGGGTAGTCAGTGTGGTGGGTGAGCATAGATAGATACTCTTCATTGCTCTTTCCTCTCTATGTTCTTCAATCCCCGTTCTTTTTTTTTTTTTTTTTTCAGCCCTGTTCTAATGATCTTTTGGCCACTGAGGAAATAAGACCCTTTTCACTGGTCCCTTCATTAAGCCCCACTACATTCGATGACTATTCCTAATTGTGACCCCATACATTTCTAGAACAAAACTACCGTTTTCCCAAAGGTTTTTAAACTGTTATTTCTTTAAAATTTCATTACATTTCCAAGGACACCATTTCTCTACAATTACCAAAGTCTTCGGTTCATCCTTCCTCCTTGCACCCCAATCCTGTACATCTCCACTCCATCTGGTGTTATGACTCTGGTATTCATCTCTATCTGTGTCAAACCCTGCTATTTTCCTCAACTAAACACAAATATTAACATATCTGAAACCCAAATATAATTGATTCCACCAAGCCATCCAGACTATGATTTTCTTCTCATTCACTCACAATGGGAATGGAGAACGTATTGGTTTTTTAATTTCAGTATATCCTAAGTACCCTGAGAGAACAGAGAAGGAAACAGAGATACCATACCTCTTCTCGGAAACACATTTCACTTGTCTCTGCTTGGCAGCACTTCTCCACCAGGTGGGCAAAATCTGCAATAATTGATTGGAACTGCATCTCTGTCGCGTATGGTTTCTGCTTCACGAGATTGCTGAGGAGCCTGAATCAGAAAGGAATGGCAGAAACACAAATAGTCCCTGAGTCTAGAAGGCCACCTTGCACACCTGCCTTACTGATTTAAAGCTGGACACCACCCATGCCTCCTGGTTGCTCCCACTCTGCAGCTGGGAAGCCCTGAAAATGCCATGATGTGTCCCCAGATTTCACACTGCCCATCTCCATCTCCGTGTTTTATCCAACATACTTTAATTCCAGCACATCTCTTTTACATAATTCATATATTAAATTTAATTATTTTATACAATTATTACTAGGGTAAATATTCTTGTTTTCTATTTTTATTGCATTGGATGATAGATAAATTATACAGTAAATTAAATAGATTTTCTTTAATAATTTGTTATGAACATTTATTCTGAACAACTGACTTCCAAATAAATATTACAAGTATAACACACCTGGAAGTTGAGGGTCCTACAGGCGTTATTAATGATAGGTCAATAAACTAACTTGAAACTATAATGGCTTGAGCATCATCATCTCTGATTTCTTTCACCGAAGAGTTTCCCCCAGAACTGTAGTTTCAACCACTTTGAATATTCAAAAATGTGACCTGGTTTCTGTCTCTCTAATTAATAATATAGTATTCCTGGGGATCCCCGGGTGGCTCAGCAGTTTAGCGCCTGCCTTTGGCCCAGGGCATGATCCTGGAGTCCCAGGATCGAGTCCCACATTGGGCTCCCTGCATGGGGCCTGCTTCTCCCTCTGCCTGTGTCTCTGCCTCTCTATGTGTCTCTCATGAATAAATAAATAAAATCTTAAAAAAAATAGTATTCCAAATCTTCCAGTGTTATCTTCTCTCTCTCTCTTTACTGTTTAGACCAAGACAGATTTAACCAATACATTAATCAGCATTTTACTGTTCAACCAAAAACCTTTGCATATTCTTCATTTTCAAGTCACATTGATAATACCCAGTGGCCTTATTTCCACCTTGAATGGGTGTAAAATAAAATATGTCAAGGCTCTAAGTAGTTACTTCTTTTTTTTTTTTTTAAGATTTTATTTATTTATTCATGAGAGACACACAGAGAGAGAGAAAGGCAGAGGGAGAAGCAGGCTCCATGCAGGGAGCCCGATGTGGGACTCAATCCTGGGACCCCAGGATCACACCCTGAGCCCAAGGCAGGTGCTAAACCGCTGAGCCATCCAGGGATCCCCTAAGTAGTCTTCTATGACAATTTAAACCAGAGGTCCAGTAAAATTACAGACAGTAAATATTTTAGGCTTTGCCCGCAGAGAAGCAAAATGAAGGATATTATAGAAATATAATGTTATAAATGTATTATATCTCGAGACAGAACACTCCAAACCTCTGCTTGTCTGGGGTGGGCTGCCCCTGTGGCAGGCGCAGTTTGTGTCCAGTTGCCATCGGCAAGCGAAGATAGAGAAGAGGGACCAGCCACTGAGGGAGAAGGTATGCCCTGGGGTCAGTGTCACTCTCCGCAGCAGACACGCCCTCCTCTGCTCCTGGCTGTCTCAATGTGGGCAGCTGGCCCGAGCCACTTTCTGAGTCATTTGACTTCTGGACTAAGATGACACCACCTTTTGCTGCCCATAAATGGCCAACAGCAAAGTCCTCAACATATAGGTGGCATCAGCTCAGGCACGTGGCCGCAGAGATCATGGTCACCCGTAGGGAAGGCAGGCATGGGAGCGACCTGGAGTCATGGGTGAAGCACACTGGGCCCTCTGAAGCTCTGGAGCCTTG
This sequence comes from Vulpes vulpes, assembly GCF_048418805.1. Lineage (NCBI taxonomy): Eukaryota > Metazoa > Chordata > Mammalia > Carnivora > Canidae > Vulpes > Vulpes vulpes. The sequence continues at coordinate 62,095,635 of NC_132781.1, forward strand.
CCCAATGAGGCAGCGCCTCAGAACCTAAAAAACAGCCACACCCCGTTGTCTACAGCATGGTGATCCCGCTAAACAACAAAACAAAACGTCCAACTTCACATGGTAGCCCACTGGACATGCCTCTTTGAACTTGCCATTTCAACTCTACCCTCTCCCACCACCCGCAATGCTCACACCCCTACGCTGCCTTGAGGATAGACAAAGCTAAACAACAGAATGACTAAAAATATTAGGAAAGCACAAGCTAATGATTTCTTTTCAGAAACTGCCTCAAAAAGAGGGCTGGTTTGAAGAACACATAATTGCTGCCCCTTGGCTGCCAGACAGAGCTGAAAGAAGCAAAGAGATTTTAACTGCCTCCATGTTTGCCTCTAATTTTATGTCCTAGGAATATAGGAGAGAAAATCAGATATGGGAACAAAGACTCATGTGCAAAAATGCTCATTGTCACAATGTATAATGGGCAGAGATTGAAAACAATTTTCACGCCCAATAATTAGGAATGGCTAAATTCATTATGGTACCCAGATGGTGGAATATTACATTGCCATTAAATGTGATTTTGAAGAAAAATTGGTGACCAAAATGTATACATTATAATTTTTAAAAGCTATATTAAAAAATAATGGCAAAAGCCAACATCATTTGAGTGTACTGATATTTACTGTGATCCAGGCAATGTGCTGAGAATTTATAAATATTATGCCATGTAATACTGTCTTTTACCTTTTTAATAAGGCTCTATGTCATCTCCATTTTACATTAGTAATGGTGATTTCAGACCTCCTGGGAATATTATAGTTCTGGGCGTATATAGCAAACCAGTGAGGTCAGTCTTCCTCCTAGAATGCCTGAGGATTGGGAACCACTCTGGAGGACTCCTCCTGATACAGAAATCAGCCTCACGGACTTCCATCTGATAAGAAAGGTCAGCGGAAGACAAGAATGACTCCTTGGTTCCCCAACTGAGCCTTCATTAGACTCATTTCTGAGTTATATAGGATCAGGATGACTTAGAAAAATTGCCGAAAGAGAACTTTCACTTGAGTCCTGCCAACCATGGAGACACACACAAACTGCACTGCCCTAATACCCCCTGAAAGTGTATGATCTTGGGGTCAGGGGAAAGGGACTATTTCCTTTTTAGGACAAAACATAATGCAGCCTTGTCATTTCAAGGGATCCAGTCTGCAGCTGAGCAGGAGAGAACAGCACCTGGAGGGCATGAGTGTTCCCAGCGGCCCAGGAGTGGTGCCAGGGAAAGCAGCTTGGGGAATTACAGAGGGTGAAGGGAGTTTCATAAGCTCTCCCCTAAGGACTCTAGGGATAATTGCTGGAACTGAAATTTTTGCATAAGCAGGTAGTCACAAGACCGTGCAAAAATAGTATTATTAAATATTAGAACCATTGACTAACAGACAAAGGGCAACTGTGGGAGTGTGCACTGGTATACATATGTGACATGGCATCGTATACATGTGGACAGGTATGTGACATTGTGCTTGTATACACATGTGACATCATATACGTATGTGACAACTACACCGATGTTTATAATGGGCACCTCTGCAGTGTTGGAGTAAAAGGGTCATGATTTTCTTCTCTCTTCTTTATATTCTCAATTTTCTGCAATGATCATGCATTACTTTAATGATAACATAAATTGATGTTTTAAAAGGAAATAGAATAGTATAAGGATTACTTTTTCTTTTCAACTGTTCTGTACATATTTAATCTTCTGATTAGACATAAACTTGATCCCACTTGAAAAAAAATGCTGCACTTGTTTTTAAGTGTCTCTATGTAATTTAAGTCTGTATGGTTATATATATCATCAAACCAGTCCCTACTATATTTGAATAATAATTATCTGTCTTTAAGAGACTAATTAGTAAAAGTGAGAAACACAGGCTATTTCCCATTGGAATTTGGCAAATTTTATCTTAGAAAATATTTTCCTACAAAAACAATATGACTCCTGATGCTGAAATTCACTGTCCAATCCATGAAAGCATAGGATTGCTTAAGTCCCAGGCAATAGAAACTGTCATGGGTAACCTACCCTGTGGGAATACCCTGTTTCCAAACATGCGTTTGGGGCTTTTTATGGTCTGGCTTCGGGGATTCAGCACTGAAAGGGCAGGAGCTGACATGGGAAGGGGACAGAGTTTACTACCACAAAATTTGGACTTTTCTTTCCTTCTAATGTCATAAAAAGGGCACAAATTTTGAAGTCAAACTTACTTTGGTTCAATGAGTTAGTGTGAGGGTGGAGAAGGTACTTAACCTCTCTGACCTTTATCTATGAAAAGAAAATGTGAACACCTACATTGCAAGGTATTTGTAAGGACCAAAAATAAGATATTAAAAGATTGAGAGTATAGTAATTGGCATTCTTAAGGCAACAAATAATGGCAAAGATAACAGTAATGATGAATAGTTAATAATGACACAACTTGGGACACCTGGGTGGTCAGCAGTTGAGCGCCTGCCTTTGGCCCAGGACGTGATCCTGAGGTCCAGGGATGGAGTCCCTCATGGGGCTCCCTGCATGGAGCCTGCTTCTCCCTCTGCCTGTGTCTCTGCCTCTCTCTCTCTCTCGTTCTCTCTCCTCTCTCTCATGAATAAATAAATATTAAAAATAAAATAATGACACAAGTTGCTTCCATTTCAAATTGTCAGTTGCTTCCAACCACAGTCTCCTTCTTCTCTGTCTCCCACAATAAATAGTACCTTGTCACAGCTTTTCTCCTACTTATTTATTTACTCATTCAGTCAATAATTGATGAGCATCTTTACAATTTCCCTAAGGATTTGAGCTGTAGATTCAACAGTAATAGAGAAACCTAATGGGAGAGGCAGGAAAGCTCCCCTGTCTATAGTCTCCTCTTTTCTCACTTATAAGTGGGGTCCAAATGCCTTCATGGCTTGGCCTCTCCCAAACCCTCTAGGCCCACCCCAAAAGTGTCTCTCCCTTCACTCACTTATACCTCAGTCACACTGAATCACTCTGCTCTCCTTTTCCCCCTGCTGGGTGGGCTGGTGGCCAAATGCACTTCCCCAGAGGGACCAGGAGGGGGAAGACAAGCAAGACTGCTGGGTTTCCAGAACATCAGTGAGCAGCTGCTTATTTAAACCAGGAGACCCCAATTGTACTGGAATAGGCAAGTGAAAATAGGCACTTCCCATTATGAGAAAACAGATGATCTGGAAGCGAGATTCAGAGCTGGGGTATCAGGATGCCATGTTATCTCTCCTTGGAACTCCAGATATAAAGACAGTCATTTCTGCAACTGGGGTCTCTGCCACTTAGAAGCTTGACTTCCTCCCCAAAAAACTGTCAAACACTTGTGATCTGCTTGCAGGTGATTTACCTCCCCTGCCCACTTCCTCCTTCCACCACCCTGATCTCTCTGCCTACCAACCTGACTGCTGTTATTTAAAAATAGTTCTCTTAATTCTATTTTATAGCTTAAAAATTTTAATTTACCTTTTTAAAACTTAAATCCCATTTTCAATTCAAAACCATCAACTTGTTTTCAGTTTTTCATTTCTATGATATTAATCTTTTATTTTCATTACATTTACCCACCTTTCGTTTAAAGTACATTCTAGTCATTCTAGTCTTTATTCTAGTCTAAAGTACATAAAGAGAGAGAAAAGTCTTCACATTTCCACTCAATATTTTTTATTGGATTTTTAATCATTTTGCTTTGCACTTCCCGTTTCCTTTTGATTGTCTCTGTCTTTTTACATGATCTCAACTTCTACCTTCTTTTCTAACTTGCTGAAGTTTTCTTTTTCTTCCAGAAGCCCCTTCACTGTTTTCTTTCTTTGCTTGTCTTTGCGTTTATGCTGTGAAAGTCAGCCCGAATTACAAATGGATGAAAGTGGTAGAGACCCCTGGCCACTATCCCAGGAAGTAACAGGGATTTTTTTTTTTTCCAGTTTGGCCCTTGACTCCCAATATGGATTCTCCCAGAATATTCCAGAAATGTCTACATTAACTGTCTCTATGCTACTGCTTTCTCCATACAGAGAATATAGTGAATTCACTAGGACAAGGATAATTCCTAATATTTCATGCTTTTTATTTTCAGCCCTTAGCTAGGGGCTCAGTGTTTTTGTTTGTTTGTTTGTTTGTTTGTTTGTTTGTTTGTTTGTTTTGAGAGGGAGAGAGAGAGAGCCAATGCATGTGAACAGGAGGGGAGGGGCAGGAGAGGGAGAGAGAATCTTAAGCAGGCTCCACACTCAGCACAGAGCCCTACTGAGGGCTTGATCTCACAAGCCTGAGATCATGACCTGAGTTGAAATCAAGAGATGGACACTTAACCTACTGAGACCCCAAGTGCCCCAAGAACTCAGTGTTTTAAAAATTATAACCAATATTATAAGCCCTTGATTAGGGCACACTAGAAGCTATATGTTGATAGTTAAAGCGTATGTGCCTTGAGCCAGGTAGCTTGGGTGAAAATTCTACCTCAACGACCTATTTACCTGTTGTGTGATCTAATACCAAGTCTTCTTGCCTTCTGAGCCTTGGTTTCCTTACAATTAAAATGGCATATAATGTTATCTACCTCATAAATTTGTGGTATTTGGTGAGTTGCCATATATAGAGCAGTACCTACCTATGCCTGGAGAACTTCCTCAAGAGAAAGCAAACCTGCACAACAGAAGTGACAGAGACCTCATTTTCCTATGTTCTCACATTAAGCCTGAGCTAACGAAAGAATGGCTAGCTAAATGTTAACAATGGTCTTTGGGTGTTTATTGGGAAGTGTCAAAATCTAGTTTGTGGTTGGCTCACCTTGGGACTGCAGAAAGGATTCCAAGGGTCAGTTGGCTTAAGAATTGCAAGTGCTATGATAAAACAGAGCAAGCAACAGCCTGTGCTTGCTGCCCACGAGTAAATGGATGTTCCAGAGGCAACAAAAACTTTGCCTCATTTGGAAAGATGATATTGTTGGATGAGTAATATTTAGATCCTGCAAGTGGATATTGTAGAGTAAATAAATTAATTAGAAATATAGTAGGCTACCAATTCTAACGATCCTGGGGGAGAAGGAACAATGAGGACTAGAGCTCACTTGCTTTCTCCTAAGGACAGGCTCAGGGGCACTATAAGGAATCACCCCACCATTGGGGGTTGGAGTGCTTTCAATGCATGCTGCTGATTCAGGGAAAACCAAATTTAACCCTTTGGCTTTTCCTAGAACAGTCACCTTTGGTCAACTCCAAATGGGGCCTCTAACATCATATTCACCAGAAGCAGAATTCATTCCAGGGGAAAATGCCTGGACCACGGGAGTATCTTGGCTCCAAGCTCAGGAGCAGAATAGGGATAAAAAGATGGGTGATTTGATGCCACTAAGAAAGGCGGTCCTTAGGTCTGCAGCAGCAAACAAGTAGTCTCTTTTCTAAGACCTGACAATAAGTGTTCCGTTCACTCCATCTATGCAGGAGTGGAGAGAATTGGGAAAAAGGCCAACCATCTGTGAGATCTTAATCACCTCATGCTCTCAGTGGCAAAGGGCAAATCAGCTGCCTACAGTTGGGTGTGCTGATTTGCTACTTCTAAAGCCAAGCCCCTGATGCCTCAGTCACCTCAGCCCCAGTCAGTCTGAAATCTGAGCCTCTCAGGTCATCTGTCATCATACTGACATTTGTACATTCCTAATCTGACCCATCTACTGCTCTCCTGATCCTCTGTCTCTTTTGTAACTAGAGCCTTTCTCAAGAAAACGTCCCTATATCCACAGCTTCTCTTCTGAAGCTTCTCTTCCTCCGTCTTGCTCTACATGAAAACATGAGGCTCCCCAGAGGACACAGCTTCCTCCAGGACCTTCCAAGAGGAGCTCTTTTTGCTTGAACTCCACTTACCTTAGTATCTAAGTCTCCTACTGCTTCCAGCTTCTCTTCTCTGCATCCTCTTTTATTTTTTTTTATTTTTTATTTTTTTAAAGATTTTATTTATTTATTCATAGACACACAGAGAGAGAGGCAGAGACACAGGCAGAGGGAGAAGCAGGCTCCATGCAGGGAGCCCAATGTGGGACTCGATTCCGGGTCTCCAGGATCACACCCCAGGATGCAGGCGGCGCCAAACTGCTGTGCCACCGGGGCTGCCCTCTGCATCCTCTTTTAAAAAGCCATAGCTCCTTTGAGTACATATTATCAAACTCTAACATTTTTCATCCCTACTTATTCCTGCCACATGGAGAGAGTCTTATTCTCCCTCAATTCTGATGACTTCAGACCCAGTTAATTACCTCTCTTTCCACCATTTATAATTTTCTGTAGTTTTGACAACTGCTTTAATGATCCACATGTGGCAGATTGATTATAAAAAATAGACCCATTATCCATCTTTCTCTGTATTCATGACCTTTACAATGTGACTTTCCAACTCTTCCTATCAAGAAATGAAGTCTTTTCCTATACCCCTTTAATCTGGGCTGGCCCTATCCTACCTTACATGCACGGTCTCAAACATGGGCCTCAAGAGACCTCCACACATCCACCTTCTCCCAGCTATCGTGAAGAAGCCTGGGTTAGCCTGCTGGGGGAAAAAAGATGGTGTGCAGCAGAGACAAAGCATCCTAGACAAGGCCATCTTAGGCCAACCAGCTCCCAGCTGACTTAGCAGCTGACTCTTGAGCAAGCCCAGCTGAGAATGGTTGAGGCTGGCCCAGGTCAACAGACTCTCCAGTCAATCTACACACTCCATTACTGACTTCATCCAGAAGCCCTTTTCACATAGATTGCATATTGGGAAACTGCTTAAATGTCTGGACATTGTATTCTACTGGCAACATTTCTGACCACTAGGCTTCAGTATTGGTAACAGCAACCAAATCAGAATAACACTTTGCAAAATAATAACATATTCATAAAATTGTCTAATTTATAAATGTTTTCATATGCATTATATGTGTATATGTAATATACACACACACTTACAAATGTTCCAAATTTCCCATTTTAGGAAAAATACATTAGTATACTTCTCTGTCAATATTTTCTGATCAATAGACTTCAATAAATGTTCTAATTGAGGAAACAACCCACGATAGCCATATTGCAAAACTGCAGAATATTCTCAATTCTAGTTGACCTTCAATGTAACAATTAACTGATCCATTCATTACATAATACTTATATCTGGGCCCAGTTTACAGTTTTCTATACAGGCTCCCTTGTTGGCAGAACAAATTAATGAACAAATTAAACAAAGATCCTTACTTTTGTTTTTCAGTTTGGAATTCCTCCTCCTGAGCTTTGCACAAGTTCTCTTTAAGGCTGATGACTTGGTCACAGGATAAAGGAGGAGAAATGTAAGTTCCATCAACTTGCAGATCATCAAAGCATGGCTTCCTGAAGGCATATGAGTCATCACAGCAGTGGCCCACACCAGCATTGATAGGCTCTGCCTCATGTCTTCTGCATAAAGCTCCAAGAGTTAGTTTTGCCTTTCTCAGAAGAGAATTAAAATAAGAGCCATAAGGTTTGGTAATTTTTTTTTTTTCTTTTTTTTTTACTCCACAGAGAATAAGATTCCTAAGCATTCTCAAATTCTGGTTTCTACTAATTTGGCCTAGATTTCACTGTTTGAGAAAAAGTAGGAGTGTCAGATGCAGTCTGGTTCCCAGACTTGTCCCCGCTCTTCCTCTCAATAAGCTGAGTTCACTTGGACTCCACCTCTACGTTCCTTCCCAGTTCAGCTTATAGACCAGTGTTGACTTAAGGTAGGAGTTTCTTATGCTTTTTAAATTAAAATCAAGCCTCAAGTCAACAGTACTATTAATTTGACTCAAATGTAAAATTGATGAGTGGAGTTCAAACTAAAAAGCTCAAATCCAATTTGTTTCTATTTCTTTAATGAATACCTGTAACCACGTAACCACCACACAACTTGGCATATGGTAGGTGCTTGATGAGTATTTATTGAATGAATGAATGAATGAATGAATGAATGAATGATGTAAGAAATTCTTGGATCCTATTTATCTCTTTCATTTCCTTGTCTTCTTCTAGAACTGTCGTCTTGCCTTGCTCCTTGTGTGTCTGATTCTTATCCTGATGCTGTCTGCAAGCCTGCCTATATGCCTTTCCAAGTATGACTACCCAAATTCCTGATCATTTATATATTTGGGGATGAAATAATTGAGACCAGTTAGCATCAACATTTCATGTATGAGTTTGTCCTTTTTAAATGTACCAAAGAGATCACTTAAAAATAAGGTTTTAGGGGCAGCCTGGGTGGCTCAGAGGTTTACCACCACCTTCAGCCCAGGGCGTGATCCTGGAGACCTGAGATCGAGTCCCACGTCGGGCTCTCTGCATGTAGCCTGCTTCTCCCTCTGCCTGTGTCTCTGTCTCCCTCTCTGTGTCTCTCATGAATAAATAAATAAAATTTTGAAAGAAAAATAAGGTTTTAGGAACACATAAGTGTAATTGAAAGAGTTCCCCAAGGAAGGCATGACTAGATTTTAAAAATTTATAATAAAATAAAAGGGAGAGAGAGCTAGGTGATTAAATTTTTTAAAAATCTGCAATCAAAATATTTTATTTTATCAGAAGAAAGACAAATTTAGCAGAAAGATGTTCTATCAAGAACATAAGGCAGAGAAATCTGTCACCAAACAAGAATTCAGTAGTGTTAAAAGAATACCACTTGAGAGAGATCTGGAAACTACATCTTGGAGAAATGAGCATACAGGGGTCTGGAGGGATGTTCTCCGTTGTGAGGAAGACATAATTTCTCATTCTTCAGGATAGCCTCGAAGAAATATCCCTTAAGACTATCCGTTCCCTTCTTCTAATTCCATTTGCACAACTAACCATATTCTAATTCAACTTCCTAAGTATTTTGATTCAGGAAGAAGTGTCCTCTAGTTATTAGGCCCAATTATTGTGCCATTGGAAAGACATTTCTCATTGTAAATGGACACACTGGTGTTATTCTAATAAATTTAACACTTGTGAGTTTGATGTGAGATAATAGAATATATAAATATTTGATTTTTCAATTAGCAATAATCGCGCCTCGGATAAACCTCATTGGCTACGATACTGCCACTGCACAAAGCTAAATACTTGATTTTTGACCTCAGTCAGCAAGCCATGATCAGAAGCTTGGATTTTCAGCACCACCCTCCCATTCTTAAGAGAGGGGAGAGGGGCTGGCAATGGAGTTAATAATTGATTATGTATACATAAGGAAGCTTTTATAAAATCCCAACAGTTTGGGTGTTGGAGAGCTCCCAGGTAGGTGAACCCCATCCATATACTAAGAGAATGACACACCCTAACTCTGCAGGAACAGAAGCTTCTGTACTCAGGATGGTCCCAGACCTCACCTTATGTATCCCTTCATTTGGAAGTTCACCTATTTCCTTTACCATATGTTTTACTTATCTGGTAAATTTAAGCAAGTGTTCCTCTGAGTTTTATGAACTGCTCTAACAAATTAATCAGAACTGAGGATGAGGTCATGGGAATCTTAGATTTATAGCTGACTAGTCAGAATCATAGGGAGCAACCTGAACTTGCAGTTGTTATCTGAAGTGGGATGGGAGCAGTCTTATAGGACTGAGCCCTTAACCTGTGGGATCTGACACTATCATCAGGTAGATAGTGTCAGAATGAGTTAAACTGTAGGACAGCCAGCTGGTGTCACAGAGATTTGCTCGTTGTGTGGAAAAACATCTAGTGTCAGAAATGTTCTGAGTGTGGTAGTTATTTAAAGGAGAAATATGAGAAGTCTGTTTTTGTTTTTTTCTATACATTTGATTAGGATGACTGAGTCTAAAATCAGCATTATCTTTGAAGTTTTTGACAAAGTCATTTTTGTTGGCTTGAAAATCCAAGAATTAGACCCTGGGGTATGATCCAAGCAAAGACTCATTGAGTCTGACACCACCACCATTAAGGAAGTAACCATCTTACCTCTGCTGCTAATCAAGACAGTTGGCATGAGCTGGCCTAAAAGAAATTCTTCTGGGGACAAGAATATTAAGCTCTATTGAGAGATCATAGATGCATCCAAAAACATGAGATTGATTACTGGAGATTAGGACTTCAAGAACAGGCAAACATGAAGTCATGGACGTACTTACCAAGTCCTCCATGCAGGCAAATTGTTGCTCATCTCTAAGTGGGCAACATTTGGTGGCAGCAGCTGCCATATTCTTCGTGAACATAACCAACTCTTGCGCAGATAGTTGTGGGGCCTTCTTAGTATAAAGGATTATGAGCCTGAAAGAATAATTTTCTCTTACTCCTGGCAATGACTATGTGCCTAAAATGAAGAATTCTAGAGTTTCCTCATTATTTGACAATCTCTAGCTTAGGTTGAACAAAGCATTAAACAGGGTTTAAATCGTTTTAGTCCTTATTCTAATGGCCCAATTACTTATTCAGTATACCTGGAATCCTCTTCACACATCACACATTACTATGATCCTTTTGAGAAGAAGTACTTATCACAGACACTATGAGAGCTAATTTGTATGGCTACAAAATCAGACTTAGTAAATAGCTTCAGAAATAAATGTATACACGGCCATTAAACCTCGTGTTGGTTGTCTATAATGTGTAGGAATAGGGGGACAGCAACAATCAGCAAATAGGCTCTACTTTCATGGGGCTCACACCCTAATGGGTGAGATAGCAGGTACACTCAATGTAGTGACTGTAGGCACTGACGGTACACAGAGAATGGCATCTAGTCTGATCCCAGGGAGGTCAGGCAGGCTTCCTGGAGGAAATGGCATGTGAGCTAAGATCTAACAATAACATAAAGTGAGTCAGGTGAAGGGGAGTGAAAGTGGGAATGTTATTGTGTTTTGGCTTTGTGGGTTTTTTTTTTTTTTTTTTTTTTTTTTTGCGGAGGGGGTAGTGACGGGGGACTGGAGACAGGCAAAGGAAGAAATCTTAGTTACAGATTCAGATTTGCATTGTTCTTAAAATACTTGTAGTTGCCATTTAAAAAAAATGAATGAAAATGGGCAAGATGTGATGTGATGTGAGGGAAAAAGCAGTTGAAGGCCATTCCAGAAATCCAGGTGAGAGATAGTGATAGCCTGCACTAGGAAAGTGTTCTGGAAATAGAGGGATATGAGACAGATTTTAAGGAGAAAGACTCTACTGACCTGGTTTGAAGACAACAAACAAGCAGAATCAATCATTACATTTATATTATAGTGGAGTTGGGGAAAGAATTTAGCTGTAACATCCAATGAACAGGAAACCTAATCCAGTGGTTCTCAGAGTGTAACTAATGGACTAGCAGTATCAGCAGCCTTGGGGACTTACTAGAAATGCAAATTCTCAGGCCCTATCCCAGACTTACTGAAAAAGAAACTCTGGGGACAGGGCTGTGTTTTAACAAGTCCTCCAGGTAATTCTGATGTACTCTAAATTTTGAGAACCATAGACCTAATCCTTAAACTAGACAGTAGTGACTGAACACAATATAGAAGTAATAAGCCAAATATTCTATGAAAAAATAGTTTTTTGTGGACCCATTATTCTGGACATTAATTTTATTTATGTATTTATTTGTTATTTTAAAATATCACTTAATTCCTGCACAATTTTTGTAGTAGTTTAAATACACTAGGTTTTGTAACAATAACAAAAACCTCAACCTTGTTGCATGGCTTCAGACCACAAAGGTTTATTTCTTACTCAAGCCACGTGTCTGGTGCAATTTGGCATGGTGGTTCTGCTTATCTGGATCATTGTGGAACCAAAGCAGATAGATCAGCTACCATCTCAAATGTATCTGGCTATTGTGTAAGAAGAAAAGGAGAAAATAGGAAAGTATGCATTGGTTGTTAAAGCTTCTGCTCCCAAAATTTTAGCATTTTATTAGCCAAATCAAGTCATGTTGTGAGAAATATGTGTTTTTTTAATGGACACCATATTTTGCAGATCTTTCAATCAGGAGGTTGAGTTTATTTCTCTACCTCTTGGCTCAGTTTGGCCATATGACTTACTTTGGCTGATGGGACAATAGCAGATGTAATGTAAGTAGAGTCTTAATTTTAAGCTCAATTTATGGGACACTATTCAAATTGATTTTTTTCTCAACACTCTTCTTCTAAATAGACTATTACAGGGATCCCTGGGTGGCTCAGTGGTTTAGCGCTTGCCTTTGGCCTGGGGCGTGATCCTGGGGTCCCGGGATCAAGTCCCACATCAGGCTCCCTGCATGAAGCCTGCTTCTGCCTCTGCCTGTGTCTCTGCTTCTCTCTCTCTCTCTGTATCTCTCATGAATAAATAAATAAAATCTTTTAAAAAAAATAGACTATTACAGTAAGACTCTAAAGATGACTAAAAACTAGTTTTTGGTTTTTAGCATATTAATCTTTGAAAGACAACAGACTTACCAGTCTCTCTGCACACAAGGGATTCATGTATTCTCTCTGGCAAATAGTTATGGTGTCTATTCATCTCTACCCTCCATGGTGAAAATACTAAATTTACTATATGACATGACTTGAAACTGACAAAGCAACCCTAAAACTGCAGGTGAAACCCCAAAATAAATGTCCCGTTGGGAGGGAGAAGACCCCAAAGAGAGTGCAGGAAGGCAGCCAGGGCCTGCTTGGTTCCCTAACCTCTGGATATTGACCAGAATCCAGAAACTGGCCTAGAAAGCCACATAAAAACACTTGAGACTATGTGGACATTTGTATCATCAAGACAAAGATAGCTAGGCTAATTTTGGACTCATTTAATTTTTTCTTTGGCCTCTGAGATTTTAAGGTTGGATGTAGACTCAGCAACTCTCAGCATCAGGAGTTAAAAACTCACAAGTATAAATCTGGACAATATCTTGAAAGCATACCTGTCATGGAAGTAAGCGTCCCCTAATTTCTCATGTAAATCACAATCGTTTTTTACACGCTCATGGCTTTCACGAATCACTCTTTGGAACATCTCTTTCTGGAAAATAAAGACATTCAGTGTTTATCACTGTAACAGCGTATCTTGAGGTGAGATTGCAAAACCGTCTTCTGTAAAAGTTCGATGTAACTGTTTTCCTAAACCCAAGGCTTTATTTACTTAGTGATCTCGCAAGTCTTGAAAAACATGTTTTTGTAAAACAGGAATGGCCATGTACTTTGTGGAGAAAAGAAGCACCACAAGAGTGATATTTAGTTTCTGGTGATATAAACTCACGTGTGGGTTGAAATGGTGTATTTTACAAGCATAATGCACATCATTCATCAAGCCAAAAAGAGATCCTTAAAAGTAGTTTACAGGCCTAGTTTGGCCAGAGTGTGTGGTTATAATACAGCCTTTTTACATAAATAGCATAGATACAAAGATACAGATATAGGCATAGAAATACATATTAAAAAGTCACAGTTTAATAAAAACATGTAACAGCCTCCTATTTAGTAAAACACTTCACAAATACACATTGAAGCAAATCAAATGGAATTCTCAGAACTAACTGCTGGTTCAAAGAGTGCTTCAACCACACACATAAAATTCCAATGGGAAAATACAAGTGACCTTTCAGGCTTAGCTCTTCACTGAGAGGATCAGTTATCATGACTTAAAAGACCCAGTCTATCTGATCTTACTAACCAGTGTTTGTTACAGCGAAAATGTTAGCAGATTTGCAAACTGTTTGCCTGAACTTTACCCTTAGCCTTGTCCTTACTGCCTGTGTGATGTTGGGCAAGTCTTTCAAGCCTTCTAAAACTCTATACTCTCATCTATAAAATGCAGTTAATAATTCTGGCCTTTCCCATGTAACTGGGCTGGTGTTAGGATAAAATGGGACACTGGTTGTAAAGTTACTTTGTGAACTCTAAACATCCATGTTCCTGAAGGTGCTATTATCATAACGACTATTGTGGAGGTCTACTGGGGCTGCCAAGAGTGCTCACTTACAGGGAAATAAATTACCTTCATTGATTCTTCTCCCTGGGAACAGAAAGGTGGTAGATGAACCCGCTTGAGCGCAGACAGGATAAGAGATGCCTTCAATCCTCTACCACCACCCCACCCTCTGTGAATATGTAAGCCATTGCTTAGAATAACAATAGCCAGAACCACCTGGCTCCTGGTAATCCAAGGATAAGTGATCTTCTGGTCAGATAGGTAAGGTCACCTGCTTTTCTTTATGTCACATGCATCACAGAGCTGCTGCCTGTGAACAATATGATTTCTGGCCTGAAACAGGGACAGTTTCTAGGACTGCTTAATGGAAATAGTCAACCTTTCCCTACCCTAATATCCTGTGCTTTTTTGTTTCCTGCTACAGTGCCAAGCAGACACCCATTAAAAGAGAAGATCGCACAGAGAAGGTTTCATGAATCACAGAATCTATAAGACAATGACTCATGTACAGAGTTGTATGATGATGTGGCCTTTGGTTTAGATGGAAATCATACTTCCTGTGCAGTGTTGGCACTTAGCAAGAATACGCACAATTATTTTACAAAATATGGCACTACTAATAGCACTGGAATTTTTCCTATGTTGGTAATGGCTAATGAGCAACAAGTTAAAAAATAAAAAGGAATTTACCCCATGGCTATAGCATTCCAGAGGATTTTCTAATTTACAGCATTTTGCCAGTAAATTCTGATATACTGTATCCACTCTTAAAATCACCGGAACTGCCAATTCTGAATGTCTTCTTGAATATTCATAAAGAAACCTGTACCCATATAAACCATATTAGAAACAGTAAAATTCAAAATCCATGAGTTTTCTTTCAAAAGCCAATCATTATTATGACATTTATCCAATATTTTAACTGATTTTAGGCATTTGGAAACCTTGGGAGGATGGCAGGGAGGTTTTATTGACTACATTTTGAGGTAAGGAAATGGAATCAATAAACCTACATGATTTTTCCAAAGTCAGACAGGAGTGGTGTCCGATTCAGAACTTGAAATTAAAACAATCTGATTAGGGGATAGTTCCTGGCTCAGGGTCACTACTTACTTTTATGAGAAATTAATATCCAGTGTTTGGATGAGAGTACATCATCTTCAATCATCTTTGAGGCAAGATTATAAAAGTTTTAGATATTCTTTGATAGAAAGTACTAGCTAGGTATTAAATAGCCATCTTCCCCTCTTTTCTAGATAAGCTTTCAAGTTTGAGTAGTCCAAGCATAATCTACACATTCTTCTGGGTTACAAGAAATTTGGATCCTAGAATATTTACAAAGGAATCACAGAATCATAAGAGACATCTTGGAAGGGATCTTATCCAACCACCTGAGTTAGTAGTTGGAACACAAGAGCCTAAGGAAATTAAGTGGCTTGACCTACATTCCAAAGTTTATGCACAACAAAGCTAGACTTGGAACTCTAGTCTCCTAACTCATGGCTGAATGTGATTTCCACTAGGAAGTTGTACCTATCGACTTCTCTGGTACCAAACGCAAGTTTAGGAATGAGTGCGTTCAGGCAGTGCCATTTACTTTTATAAGCCATATCAAATGTATTTTCAGAAATATAGTTAAAATCATCCTACAAAGAGCTTTGAGGAAAATTCAGATTCTTATGCTTAGTTGGAGTTTAATTGCTCCAAATAATGCTTCACAAAATGACTTAGGAAATACTTCAATCACACAGCAATATTGTTTTAATATTACATACCCAAATCAGTTTGTCTTGCACAAATTAATATGCATTTCTGAATGGACACTGGAGATGTTAATATTCCATCTCTCTAGTCTTTTAAATGCCCCACCATGGCTTTGGTAGTAGTTATTAAATTAATTAGAATAGAAGAGCTCTCCAGGCACACCAATCTGAAGCCCTTACCTAAGGGTGAGTACCTTAGGGCAAAGTTTGCAAACGCTTGACCCATACTGTGTTTTTAAAAATTCCTGTATTTGTTGTCAACATTTAAAGATCAAGCAACTTCCAGCTTCTTTCAAAATACAGTAGACCTAACCACTCAAAGCCTTCATTCATATATGCTAATGAGTGGCTGGAACTGTATAGGTAGCTGCCACGTTAGACTCCATCAAGCATCTCCTCTTGATCACAGTTCCCATGTAGTCACTCATTTACATCATGGGCTAGCCTCTGATCATTCAAGTCTTCAATCTTTCCCATAAAAATCCATAAATATAATATTCCCTTACTAAGACTTTACAAAAATCTGTATTACTCTTGTAAGAAGTCATCTTGCTTGTCTGAAAATTGTTTGCATACAAATCGATCTTCTGTAAATCTGCTGAGGGGCAAGGATGGAAGATCAGGTTTATCATCATTTTCTGAGTTGATAATGCATTCCCCTTGGAACGGCACAGGCAGAGCACAGCATGGAGCAATTTTACTGGATGGAATCGACTGTGAAGAACAGGTATAGTTCATAAGCTGGCTCTATAAAACATAAAAAGGAGCAGTTATTCTTGATGACTTCATTCTGAACTTATTTATCTTTATTGTTATTACTAGAAAGCCAGAGAAAAACTTGGCATCATGTGTTGCTTTATCCTTGGCAAACTGAGAGACCAAAAGGTCATTTATAGTGACTTGTTCTAAAAAAGAAGGTTTCTCTATTTGACCTTACTTAAGTGTCAACAAGCTCTTTAAACATCTCTTAAACAAAATAAATAAATAAATAAATAAATAAATAAATAAATAAATAAAAACATCTCTTAAACAACTTAGGGGAGACAGATGATATTATTGTTTCCATGGTTAGCTCCACAAAATACAAATGAAGGTTTTATTGTCTTGCTATTGTTGCTATTGTTTTAGGATTCCAGCTTAGAATACGTTTTGTCCCTATAATTTACCACATATATTGCTATAATATTACTATTAAGCTTACATATTTAACTTATTTATTTAAATAATAATACACAAATAATTATGTACATGTGTGTATGAATAAGTTAATCTCTAAACTTAAACTCACAATATAATTAGAGTCAAATAAGTAAACAACAATCATAATGCAATATAATGGAAGTTGTAAGAGAAGCACATATGTGACACTCTGGAAGGAAAAAGATTGGCAATCCAGACTGGATGGAGGTCAGAGTGTAGATATTAAACAATTTGAGTCCTGAAAGACAAATAAAAGTTGCTTGGAAACTAATGAAGAGGAATAATATTCCAAAATTGTTCATCTTTATACATAAAAAATCCTGGAAGTGAGAGAATATGATGTATTTGGGGAAATAATATATAAGATATTTGGGGGTTATTGAGAAAATGTAGTTGAGAAATGATGGGGCTTACTCTGGAAAACAGTTTGGAGCTTCCTCAGAAAGTTAAAAATAGAACTACCTTATGATCCAGAAACTGTACCACTAGATATTTATTTAAATACAAAAATACTAATTCAACGGGACACATGCACCCCTATGTTCACAGCAGCAGTATTTACCATAGCCAAATTATTGAAGCAGCCCAAGTGTCCATTGACTGATGACTGGATAAAGAAGGTGTGGTATATAAATACAATGGAATAATACTCAGCCATCAAAAGAATGAAATCTTGCCATTTGCAAGACAGGGATGGAGTGAGAGTGTATTATGCTAAGGGAAATCAATCAGAAAAAGACAACATATGATTTCACTCACCAGTGGAATTTAAAAAATGAAACAGATGAATATAGGCTGGAAAAAGGGCAAACCATGAAACAAACTCTTAATGATAGAGAACAAACTGAGGGTTGCTAGAAGGCAGATGGGCAGGGGATGGGGTAGATGGGTGATGGGCATGAAGGAGGCACTTATGATGAGCACTGGGTGTTGTATGTAAGTGATAAACCACTGAATTCTACTCTTGAAGCCAAGGGCCAGCCATCTTGGACTATATGTGTAAAATAAGAAAGAAAAAGGCCAAGAACAGACTACTGGCAATACAAATTTTTAAAGGGTAGTAGAAGAGGGGGAAGAAAAGAAACAAGAGCTTTAAATGATCCACTGGACCAGATGGATTTCACAGATATTTACAGAACTTTACATCCAAATGCAACTGAATACAAATTCTTCTCAAGTGCACATGGAACTTTCTCCAGAATAGACCACATACTGGGTCACAAATCATGTCTTAACTGATACCAAAAGATTGGGATTGTCCCCTGCATATTTTCAGACCACAATGCTTTGAAACTTGAACTCAATCTCAAGAAGAAATTTGGAAGAAATTCAAACCCATAGAGGTTAAAGACCATCCTGCTAAAAGATGAAAGGGTCAATCAGGAAATTAGAGAAGAATTAAAAAGATTCATGAAAACTAATGAGAATGAAGATACAAATGTTAAAAACCTTTGGGATACAGCAAAAGCAGTCCTGAGAGGGAAATACATTGCAATACAAGCATCCCTCAAAAAACTGGAAAAAACTCAAACACAAAAGCTAACCTTGCTCCTAAAGGAGCTGGAGAGAGAACAGCAAATAGATCCTACACCCAGCAGAAGAAGAGAGTTAATAAAGATTCAAGCAGAACTCAATGAAATAGAGACCAGAAGAACTGTGGAACAGATTAACAAAACGAGGAGTTGGTTCTTTGAAAGAACTAATAAGATAGATAAACCATTAGCTGGCTTTGTTAAAAACAAAAGAGAAAAGACTCAAATTAATAAAATCATGAATGAAAAGGGGGAAATCACCAATACCAAGGAAATACAAACGATTTTATTCTTTTTTTATTTTTATTTTTTTACAAATGATTTTAAAAACATATATGAGCAGCTATACGCCAATAAATTAGGCAATCTAGAAGAAATGGACACATTTCTGGAAAACCATAAGCTACCAAAACTGGAACAGGAAGAAATAGAAAACCTGAACAGGCCGATAACCAGGGAGGAAATTGAAACAGTCATCAAAAAATTCCCAAGACACAAGAGTCCAGGGCCAGATGGCTTCCCAGGGGAATTCTATCAAACGTTTAAAGAAGCAATAATACCTATTCTACTAAAGCTGTTCGGAAAGATAGAAAGAGATGGAGTACTTCCAAACTTGTTCTATGAGGCCAGCATCAGCTTAATTCCAAAACCAGACAAAGACCCCACCAAAAAGAAAAATTATAGACCAGTATCCCTGATGAACACAGATGCAAAAACTCTCAACAAGATACTAGCCAATAGGATCCAACAGTACATTAAGAAGATTATTCACTGGGGATCCCTGGGTGCACAACGGTTTGGCACCTGCCTTTGGCGCGATCCTGGAGACCCGGGATTGAATCCCACATCGGGCTCCCAGTGCATGGAGCCTGCTTCTCCCTCTGCCTGTGTCTCTGCCTCTCTCTCTCTCTCTCTCTGTGACTATAATACATAAATAATAAAAAAAAAATTAAAAAAAATTTTTTTAAAAAAAGAAGATTATTCACCATGACCAAGTGGGATTTATCCCCGGGATGCAAGGCTGGTTCAACACTCATAAGCAATCAATGTGATTGATCATATCAACAAGAGAAAAATCAACAGCCATATTATCCTCTCATTAAATGCAGAGAAAGCATTTCACAAAATACAGCATCCATTCCTGATCAAAACTCTTCAGGGTGTAGGGATAGAGGGAACATTCCTCAGCATCTTAAAAGCCACCTACAAAAAGCCCACATCAAATATCATTCTAATGGGGAAACACTGGGAGCTTTTCTCCTAAGATCAGGAACAGGGATGTCCACTCTCACCCCTGCTATTCAACATAGTACTGGAAGTCCTAGCCTCAGCAATCAGGCAACAAAAGACATTAAAGGCAAAGAAGTCAAACTCTCCCTCTTTGCAAATGAAATGATATTGTACATTGAAAATGCAAAAGACTCCACCATAAGATTGCTAGAACTCATACAGCAATTCTGCAGTGTGGCAGGATACAAAATCAATGCCCAGAAATCAATGGCATTTCTATACACTAACAATGAGACTGAAGAAAGAGAAATTAAGGACTCAGTTCCAATTAAAATTGCACTCAAAAGCATAAGATGCCTAGGAATAAACCTAACCAAAGAGGTAAAGGATCTATACCCTAAAAACTACAGAACACTTCTGAAAGAAATGGAGGAAGACACAAAGAGATGGAAAAATATTCTATGCTCATGGATTGGAAGAATTAATATTGTGAAAATGTCAAGACTAGCCAAGGAAATTTACACATTTAATGCAATCCCTATCAAAATACCATGGACTTCCTTCAGAGAGTTAGAACAAATCATTTTAAGATTTGTGTGGAATCAGAAAAGACCCCAAATAGCCAGGGGAATATTGAAAAAGAAAACCAGAGCTGGGGGCATCACAATGCCAGATTTCAGGTTGTACTACAAAGCTGTGGTCATCAAGACAGTGTGGTACTGGCACAAAAACAGACACATAGATCAACGGAACAGAATAGAGAACCCAGAAATGGGCCCTCAACTATATGGTCAACTAACATTTGAAAAAGCAGGAAAGACTATCCACTGGAAAAAAGACAGTCTCTTCAATAAATGGTGCTGGGAAAATTGGACATCCACATGCAGAAGAATAAAATTAGACCATTCTCTTATACTATACACAAAGATAAACTCAAAATGGATGAAAGATCTAAATGTGAGACAAGATTCCATCAAAATCCTAGAGGAGAACACAGGCAACACCCTTTTAGAACTTGGCCACAGCAACTTCTTGCAAGATACATCCATGAAGGCAAGGGAAACAAAAGCAAAAATTAATTATTGGGACTTCATCAAGATAAAAAGCTTCTGCACAGCAAAAGAAATAGTCCACAAAACTAAAAGACAACCTACAGAATGGGAGAAGATATTTGCAAATGACATATCAGATAAAGGGCTAGTGTCCAAGATCTATAAAGAACTTATTAAACTCAACAGCAAAGAAACAAACAATCCAATCATGAAATGGGCAAAACACATGAACAGAAATCTCACAGAGGAAGACATGGACATGGCCAACACGCACATGAGAAAATGCTCTGCATCACTGGCCATCAGGGAAATACAAATCAAAACCACAATGAGATACCACCTCACACCAGTGAGAATGGTGAAAATTAACAAGACAGGAAACCACAAATGTTGGAGAGGATGTGGAGAAAAGGGAACCCTCTTGCACTGTTGGTGGGAATGTGAACTGGTGCAGCCACTCTGGAAAACTGTGTGGAAGTTCCTCAAAGGGTTAAAAATAGACCTGCCCTACGACCCAGCAATTGCACTGCTGGGGATTTACCCCAAAGATTCAGAGGCAGTGAAAAACCGAGACACCTGCACTCCAACATTTATAGCAGCAATGTCCACAATAGCCAAACTGTGGAAGGAGCCTCGGTGTCCATCGAAAGATGAATGGATGAAGACAATGTGGTCTATGTATACAATGGAATATTCCTCAGCCATTAGAAATGACAAATACCCACCATTTGCTTCAACATGGATGGAACTGGAGGGTATTATGCTGAGTGAAATAAGTCAATTGGAGAAGGACAAACATTATATGTTCTCATTCATTTGGGGAATATAAAAAATAGTGAAAGGGAATAAAGGGGAAAGGAGAGAAAATGAGTGAAAATATCAGAAAGGGAGACAGAACATGAGAGACTCCTAACTTTGGGAAATGAACAAGGGGTAGTGGAAAGGGAGGTGGGTGGGGGGATGGGGTGACTGGGTGACGGGCACTGAGGGGGGCACTTGGCGATGAGCACTGGGTGATATGCTATATGTTGGCAAATTGAACTCCAATAAAAAAAAAGGGGGGGAAGAAAATTGATGAAAGAAACTGTAAGAATACAGTCTTTCTCCACCTATCATCTTCTGCAATCATCACTGGAAAAATAAACCAGTACAGTGATTGACAGCTTTGGGTCTGAAGTCAGACTTCTTGATTTCTAGTCTTGACTGCTATCTTCCAACTGAGTGACCTAGGCAAGTCTTTTCTCCTTCAATTTCCTCATCTATAACATGGGGTTAAAATAATACTTGCTAAGATTGTGGGAATTAAATGGATTAATAATTATTAGGAAGAAAAAAAAGAGCCTGGCACAGGTTAAGTAGTAAAAAAGTGTTTTCTGAGTAAGAGTGAAGTGCTTAGAATTAGCAGTTGGCACAAAGAAATTGTTTTTTAAAAGTTTGTACTATAGCAATTATTATACAACCCCAAAATGTTGGTCCAATAGTTCTTTGAAGTCAAAGAACGAGAGAGAACTCTGCAATGTAAAATTTAATTATGTTTACTGAGTGATTTAATAGAGTTAACATTAAAAATTAACATCTACAATACAGATTAGATTACTTGCTGTTTGAATTGATGTGATGTTGTGAAGCATCATGTAATGTTATAAGCAGTGATAAGTATAGAAAACTTTCTAGGACATACAGTTCAAAGGTAATAACCCATGTATCATTCCTAAAAGCATTGGGAGAAATACTCTAATAAAAAGACAATTAAATCAATATGAAAAATAAACAGTAGAAAAGGTGCACTTATCATGATGAGCATCGGGTAATGCACAGAATTGCTGTATCACTACACTGTATACCTGGAACTAATATGACACTATGTTGACTATCTTGGAATTAACATTTTTAAAATGAATAAATAAATAAACAAACTGGAAAATAGTGTATCAAAGAAATGATGTTCAACTGAAATCATTCTCATTAACAATGTTATTGAAAAAGAATGAGTACAGAAAAAGTAAGAAGTCAATCCAAACAACTGAAATAAAAACAGCAACACGAACCTGAGAGAGTTAATAAAATTAAAAGCAGAAACCTAACAGAATTAGTAAATAAGTCCAAGAACTTTCCCTGGGAGAAGACCAATACATTAAGTAGGACCTTTGCAAAGCTAAATAAAGGCGAAAACGCAACTACATGGAGAAAAGAACTATAATTATATGCTTGATGTTTTTAGTTATCCAATAGTAATATTATGTAGAACCCAATACCTAAGTGAGAAGATGCTCATGAAGGAAACTTTATTTTAAAAATGTATATTATAAAACCTGACCCAAAAATGGTACAATTGATGCTCATTAGTCACAACAGTTATAAATTCACTGAATTTGTGAATACGAACTCATCAGCTCTAAGGGGAACCCAAGACTAGTTTCCTATAAGCTTCTGTCACATTTTTGTTGTCAACAGATCAAGATATAGCCTTGTTTTATGTGTGTTTCTATTTAAGTACCCCTTATTTAATATGTATTGATGATTTGTTAATGTTGAACTAATACATCTAACACATTAGTTTGTCCTTAAGGCACATCATGACTTTTTTTGTGTTTTGGAATCCCAGTCAGCACTTCAGCACTTACTATGCTTGAGGGCCATTTCAAACAGCTAAATCACACACGCACACACACACACTCTCTCTCACACACACACACACACACACAAAACCACACACAAAAAATGTGAAAAATGTGGCACTAGACTGCAGAAAGGACACTTATTTACAGTATGAGAGCTAAAACAAGAAGGCATTCCCTAGGGCTGTTGAGTCAGTAGTCGCCCCCCCCCCCCCCGCCCCCCCCCCCCCCCCCCCAGCCAGGATTATGGGCATCACACAACTCCAATTCTTCACGGCTCTGAGCACACACCGGTCAGCCTGCAGATGACCATAAAAGTGCTGAGTGTTGATTTGGGGCTTACAAATGAATTTTGACAAATAGGTGAATTCACAAGTAGTGAATAAGTAGTGAGGATCGACTGAAAAATGTCAAAATAAATCTATAGCAAAAGAAATGGAAAAGCTGTCACCCAGGTTTCTGTCTCCATGCCTGCTCCCGTTTCATGGACAAGTTCTTTCAAACCTTCACAAAGCAGGTAATTCTCAATACTATGAAGATGTTTCAGAGATTTTGAAAGGAAAAACAGTGTAATTTTTGGAAGTTAGCATAACTGAATACCAAAAGTATTGGTAGTTCTAGACTACCAAATACTGGAAGTTCTAGACCAATTTTATGTAAACAGAAATGCAAAAATTTGAAAATTATATATATGTAAAATCCAGAAATATAACAAAATTAAATTGATTTAAGCAACCTAAAGATGGTTAAAAATTAAGAAATCTTTAAATATAATTCACCAATGGATAAGTTAAATGGAAATCAAATGATCATCCTGAGAAAACAAAACATTTACTAATGTTCAGAAATCAAACTAATTAAAACAAAACAACTTCAGGATGCCTGGGTGCCTCAGTTGGTTAAGCGTGGAACTCTTGATTTTGGCTCAGGTCATGATCTCAGGGCCATGAGATCGAGCCCTTCATTGGGCTCCATGCTTAGTGTGGAGTCTGCTCTAGATTCTCTCCCCTCACACGCATTACCCACTCCCACCCCCATCCCTACCCTGTTGCTCATGCACATGCACATTCTCTCTCTCAAATACATAAATAAAATCTTTTTAAAAACCCAAACCTCTAAAATAAGAGTGAAAAATCTCTTAACATGTAAACAATACCTTCGTCAAGCCAGTAACTTTAAACCTGTTTCCTCAAAGTCTGGACCAAGACAGGAATACTAGAACCATTTATAGTTATCTATATTGTTTGTGAATACTAGCCAATACAATGAAATCATTGAAGATTGTTCTGGCATTCCTGACATGATGTAGATCTATAAATGGAGTTACTTCTTTTAAAAAAAAAAAATACTGTTTATTTTCCCTGGGTGGCTCAGCGGTTTAGCGCCTGCCTTTTTGGCCCAAGGGGCGATCCTGGAGTCCAGGGATCGAGTCCCGCGTCGGGCTCCCGGCATGGAGCCTGTTTCTCCCTCCTCCTGTGTCTCTGCCTCTTTCTCTCTCTCTCACTATGTCTATCATAAATAAATAAATAAATCTTTTAAAAAAATAAATACATAAATAAATGGAGTTACTGGTTGGGCATAGGTATTATTTATGTTTTAAAGGATATTAGAGATTTTGTTTTATTTTGCTTTAACTATGATTGCGTCTGTCAGGCCTCCACTTTCTTTTAACTCTACTCCCAAGTTCACCCAACCTTCATGCAAATAACATTCTAATTGCCTGTCCTGAAAATCCAGGACTCCTTCTAAGTAGGCAAGGTAGTGTTTCTTCCAGCACTAGTTGGGATTACTGCCATACAGAAAGTAACTCAAGAACAACATTATATTGTCTATCTCCAAGATGAAAGTAGCAGTGGCTCCTGTCACCTTTCCCAGCAGTAGGGCTGAATGTGGCACTGATTTGACAACCACAATGATACCAAAGAATACCTGTGGTCTGACCCTGGCTCCATTCCATTCCATTTACAAAGTAAATAGTTGAGGCTGTAGAATCCAAGGGATTCTACTGAGTGTCTATGCAATGGCTTTCTATTTTAATTTCCACTGTTACTCACATCCTTTAATCTTTCATGGAATGGGACTAAAATAGTAAAAGGTGGGGGCTCCTGTCCATAAGAGTCATAGATATCCCCATGAAATTAGGATTCTAGTTTCTCTTTGTTCCTGGGTTTTATTTATCATGATGAAAATTAATCAATGTTCTAATTTGCAGAAAGAATAAGAACAGGACTTGTAATCTGTGATTACTAAAGCCTCATTGAATTTTTGACAGTTACAATTTTTCCTTCTCTGGCTTTACACTTGGATGAGGGGCGGGCGAATTCTAGGGTGTCTGTGCCCTCAAACCCCAGACCGACCTCTTTGTCTTCATGCTTCTTTTATCCTCCAGGCTGATATGGCCTGGGCTCTCAGTTGCAATTCTTGGGATTCAAAGATGAATGAAATACAAACCCTATTTCAAAGGAAATTAAAGTTCAGCTCTAAAAATTAAAGAGTAACAGAATAAAGTGAAGAAGGACAGGATAAGTAAGGAGGAAGGAAGTGGGGGAGGAAGAGATGGAGGAGTAGAAGGAGAAAAGTAGGGAAGGAAGGAAGAAAAAAAATCATTGCCTGACTTGGGATGAGAGAAGAGGGGAGACACTACTGTCAATTCTACTGGTAATATTGAGAAGTGCTCATTACTTCATTTTAGATTCATTACATATCATGGTCACCTTTTTTTTAAGAGTTGTAAGGTTTGTTGTTATTGTTTAGAATTTTAGAGTTTTTAGAATTGTAAGTTTTTTAAAGCCTGAAGTGAATTTTAAGAAAGGAGAGGCTCTCACCCTGCCAAGTACACATGCGACTACATCTCCTTCACAACATGTCTGATGCAGATTTTTAATATACACAGCCAGTCTGGCAATTTCAGAAAAGTTAGTTTTCGGTTGTTTTTTAGTCAGCAGAACCAATTCCCTGAAAAGAAAAATAAGTACATTTTAAACCATATTTTGAGTTCAATCCTTTCTAAAATTAGTTCTAGTTCATTGAGTAACCAAAATAATAGAAACACATTTGCAAATGTAGGATGAAGAGAGTATATTTTAAATATATACTTTTAAATGCCCTCTATTTCTTCAATGATAGCACTCAGAGCCACACAAAGATCTAAATCATAAAACAAACACCATTCAATTCATAATCATGCAAAATATAGTCATTTTCATCATTGAAGTTATCACTTAAAGAAGCTGAGTTGCTTAGATGGATAACTTGGAAATTTATCTGACCTGAATCTCCAAGTAAAATTCTTCATCATAAAGACAATGATTACAAGAGTCTTGGGTCTCCCTTGCCTCTCCCTATTGACAACTGAGCAACATCCCCAAAATGTCTCTGGCAAAAGGAAAAATGAGACTGCCTTGTAAGGAGAACTAAGCTCCTGTGCAGCCCAATGCTGTCCCAGATTGGGTAAGGAGGTGATATAAGGGAATACATCTCTTCACAGGTAAACTTGGACAGAAATACAATCTGGACCAGGAAATAGGCACACTGAATAAAACAAAGTCTCCTCACCCCACACTCTTCCATCAAAACACCTACAAAACACCACTAAATGTTTCTGTTCTGCATTCCACTGGAGCCAAAAATCTTTCCTATCTTCTCAGAGGAAAGAAAATATTTCGTCTTCCAGCCTTTATCATGTGGAACAATTAAGTGCCTGCATCTTCATGTACAGAATCTTTTGTGCACTAAAGGCATAGGCTAAGGGATCTGACCAGATGGAAGAAACTGAGGCAGGAGATAGTGGGTAGAGAGAAGGATTGGGCGGTCTCAAGCCCAGCTCTCTGTGTCCTATCAAATGGGCAAATAGCATATGTGTAGAGAAAGGAAATAAGTTTGCATTGAGAGACATTATTAAATAAAAGAAAAATAATTTTTCACATGAGTTTGATCAAATGGGGTAATCCAAAAGCAATAAAATTCATGTATCTCAATCAGTAACTTACACTGCTTTTGCTACTTTATGGTTGAATTTAGTTCCAATTTCACATAAATGGTGATGCCTCCAAGATATTTCTCTAATGTATTTTCTGATGGGTTCTAGCTGTAATTAGAAAAACAACTCATCACAGAAATGTGGTAGTAATAGAAAAAGCCACTTGTGTAATCAGTAAACAAGAAAGGAAAGTACAAAAACAAAAAAAAAAAGTACAAGTTGTTTATCTCCTCAAAATTAGAAAGTCCTTATTGCCTTATTTAAAAGAGATCAAATGTGGTTGGTTGGTTGGTTTTATAAAATAGTATCTTACTTCCCAGAAATCACTTGTTCTAGAACCTCAAACATTTGGAATGAAAAGAAGACATGAAATTAAGCAAACAAAAGTCCAGAGAGCCAAAGGAATACATTTCAATTAGGTCTTATACTTGTATCTTGTTTTTATTCAAGTTCCTAGCTCTGTCATCTTAGACATGTCTCCTACTGCTTATCTAAAATATATGCTCCAGTTTCACAATATACATTAATGAAGTCCCCCTCCCCCACAAATATGTTCATAGTTTTTAACCCAGGATTTTTACTTTTGAAACTATTGCAAATAAATTCTTCTACATAAATAAAAACATAATTATGCAAAAAGAAGAGCATGCATATTTTGTTATGATGGTAAAATTTGGGAAACAAATAAAATGTGTCTCAACATAGTGATGGTAAAGTAAATAATGGCACATTAATTTTGACAAAATTTACACTTCTACTAAAAAGAAAGTTTGTTTAAGTCTTCAGTATGATCACAACGTACAAAACAAAATCTGTGGATAGAGAAATGAACAAAAGGAAAAATCTAAAATTGGTATCTCTATGTGTTGGAAATGTTAGCAATATTTTTAAATTTCCAGAACAGCTCTATATTTTCACTTAAACATTATAATGACCAGTTGGCTAACTGTACCTTAGAGTACTATTTTTAAGAACAAATTAAAAAAATATATACAAAAGTAATTTTCAAACCATAAAACTGGCACAATAATCATAATTTAATAATTATTATTAAATATAACTAATTATATTTTAAATCAATTATAAATATAATTATTACTTTAATCCTGATTTTGTTGTATTCTACCCATTTAAAATCTAGTACAAATAAGATTGTCTACTTCTCCAAGAGTCTGTGAAGACTTAATTCATAAACCATATTCTCTGATCATAGACTTAATTTTTACACACTTGGTTATGTCATTTTCTCTGAGAAGCCAGAACCATTAGGAATAGACATTCTGGTATCAGCAATACTGTAAAGATCATAAAGTAGGATAGAGGAGGGAAGAACTCTAAGGTAACTTCATAGGTGCATGTTATACATGAAGGAAACTTCTCCACTGAGAAGGATTAAAATTAAGAAAACTTTGTAACTTAAAAGAGTAAGCACAAGTTACTTAAAAAAAAAAAAAAACTCAACCTCCACAAAAACGTTCTTTCTTAAAAATGTGAAGTAATAAGACATAAGTCTGCATGATCATTTGTTTTTCTGTTTTTAATTAATGTAAACCAAAAAGCAAAAAAACTGTCCTGCTTAGGAATTCAAAATTGACTTCTGAAGCAGTCACTAGGGAACAAACAGAGAGGAAGATAATAAATTTATATAATATTTATATATAAAATATATAATATAATATAAATTAAAGCTGTATATTATAATGATATCATTAATATTATCTTTAATGATAATAGCTATAATTATTGAGTACTTAGCATATGACAGAAACTCTTTAGATATATTATTTAATTTCTTACAGAAAGCAGACAAAGAGGAGCTCAATATGAAAAATAGGTTTAGAGAAATAGAGAAATAGGGGTTTTGAAGAATATGAAATAAATTTACACTGAGAAGATAAAAAAAAAACAGTAAGAACAAAGTGGTCCTGTATTTAATCTTGAGAATTCATCAAAATGATTATCAAACTACTACTCATTTCAGTACAACCTTTGGAAAATCCATCTGGTGCCCTCTCTAGTAAAGATGGTCATTTTATGTTAATATTTAAATCCTGAAACGAGCATGCATGAAAAGTACTTTTATCATAGAACTAATCACTGATTTATATCCATTCAATGAAAGAGAAAGGCTACATGGTTAAAATTAAGTGTGGTAGATTGTATTTTCCAAAGATTGCTGTAGGGATATCTTCTATTCCTTGCTCTTCTTACAATGAGACTTTGACAGTCTTCCCAATCAAAAGGTACAGTATATATACTGTCCCCTTCAAACTGGTAAGGTTTTATGGTGTTTCAACTAATAGTGTATGACAGAAGTAACTTCTGAGACTAGTTCATTAAAGGCCATTCGACTTCTGCTTTAGCCACTATTATATGCATTCTTGAAGTCTTTGGCCATATAAGCAATCCATCGGCCCTGAAGCTACCATGCTGTGAGGAATCCCAAACTAACCAAGACCACGTGGAGAGGCCCTGAGATTCTATGAGAAGAAAGAGATCTTGAACCAGCCCCTAGGTGATTCAGGCCCCCCGAGTCCTAAATTCAGCCATTGTCTGTCTGCAACCCCAAGAAAGATCATGAGCCCGAACTGCTCAGATGAACCCTTCCTGGACTCCTGACCCACAGAAATCATGAGAGATAATAAAATGATCCTTGTTTTTGAGTCAATAAATTTGGGGGTATTTTGATATGCAACAATAGTAACTTGAATATTAAATATTTATGACAAAGTAGTGTCTATGCTAATTCACACTTTTCAAATTTTAATAACAATATGAATTGCTTCAGTATCTCTTTACAATGGAGTCTTATTTCGTATGTCTGGAGAAGAGCTTCAGATTCTGCATTTCCAATGAGATGCCAGGTAATGCGTACATTGCTGGTACACAGTCCACACATTGCAGAACAAGGCTCTAAATAACAGTTGACATATGAATATTTTACCTTCATCTGGAAGCATTCAGTTTTATTTTCTTCTTGGCAACATGACTGAATAGCTGTTTCATAGCAAGCAGACATTGTCAGAATAGTGGGTCCATACAAGAATGGATACTTTCTAGACATTTCATAAATGTACCTGTAATTTGGCAAATACAAAGTTGTGTAATTTAGAATCCAAGAACATGTGCCAACACAGTTTCTTCATTTAGTTTTGTTGACCTGAAACTTCTAGAATTTCATGATGAAAGAGATAAGATAGCACTATACTATGTAAAGACATCATCACATGTCCACGTCACTCTGGACAGATCACTATGAAATTAGACATTCACAGAATGCCCGGAAAGTGACCAACTGTGACTTCCAGGCTGGTGGGGAAAGAAAAAGTAATTAAAATTTGTCATTTTTATATAAATGGAAGAAGTGGAAGATAGAAAGTTCAGTAGTCCAAGATGAATTGTAAATGCAGGATTGTACATCTGGTGCCGGAGGATTAAATTTAGAAGCTATTAGTGGGGTGAGGGGAGTCTCTCAAGATCATCCAGAAGTTCTTTCTAGACTAGGAAATGCCAGTCCTCCAAGATGTGTCCCTCAGTATTTTGGTTTGTTACTAAGCCCCCATCTTTATTTCCCTCTCTAGTTCATTTATTCCTCACACACAGAGCCTGGGCATCAGGTCTGCCTTTCACTTATAATACATGTCTCCTCCTATTTTTGCAAAGTCTGCTTAAAGACCCCACAGACACAAATGCAAAAATACTGAACAAGAGGACATTATAGGCATGCAGGGTGCCTGGGTGGCTCAGTCAATTAGGCATCTGTCTTTCACTCGGGTCCTGATATTATGGTCCTGGGGTCTAGCCCCTATATCATGCTCCCTGTTCAGCACAGAGTCTGCCTGGCCTTCTCTCTCTCACTCTCCCTTTCCTTCTGTCCCTCCCTCTAAACGCTCATACTGTCTCTCTAATTAAAAAACAAAAACAAA
The DNA here is from genome assembly GCF_048418805.1 of Vulpes vulpes. Classification (NCBI taxonomy): domain Eukaryota; kingdom Metazoa; phylum Chordata; class Mammalia; order Carnivora; family Canidae; genus Vulpes; species Vulpes vulpes. The sequence continues at coordinate 62,126,801 of NC_132781.1, forward strand.
AACCCAGATGACATTACAGGCAAAAACTGGCTTAATGCTCACACAAATCCATTTTCTTTTTCCATGTGCACAGGGAGACTCCTTTTCCAGACTCCCTTGCAGTTAGGTCAAGAACATGTAACTGAATTCTGGAGGATGAAATGTGAATGAACGTGCTCCACAATGCTTTGAGGTGTGGCTGGTAATGTCTCAGCACAGTTCCCTGCTCTCTCTCTCTCTCTTTTTTTCCTTGCTCTCTTTTTTTCTATTTCGATGACCTTGGAAACACATGCTCCAGATAATATAGAGCTGGAAACACTTGAATTCCTGGGTTACCCGTGGGAGGAGAACTGTCAGCAGCTGAGCCAAGATAGAGAGAGATGAGATGTCAAGTGTCAGGATAGCCAATTAAAACAAAATGAGGGATCCCTGGGTGGCGCAGCGGTTTGGCGCCTGCCTTTGGCCCAGGGCGCGATCCTGGAGACCCGAGATCAAATCCCACGTCGGGCTCCCGGTGCATGGAGCCTGCCTCTCCCTCTGCCTGTGTCTCTGCCTCTCTCTCTATCTCTCTGTGACTATCATAAATAAATAAAAAATATTTAAAAATAAATAAATAAATAAAACAAAATGAAAGTAACACTCAAGACTCATACTGATTATTATAATACTATTCCTAATGCAAGTTTTTTAAGATGTAGTGTCTGTAGAGTTGGCCTATATCACCAGAAAAATGGTGACACCAGAAAATCAGGTTTTCAACATTGAAAGGATAATGGAGGAAGTGATAGAATAGGAACTTGGTTCTTGTTTTAACTTCCATCCACCACCAGTTCCTTGGATAATACATAAATCTATATTCCTGCTCCTTTGGGATCTAACTCCAAGTCCTTTTGGGAACCTAGGGAAGAATACAGCTGCAGAAGCCAATGAAGTCAAATGAAAAATTGCTACCATTGCCCTCCCTGAAATGATTGAAAAAGCAATGATATCTCATGGCAAATATCCAAGGAAATGCTTAACATATTTTATAGAAATCCCTTAGTGCTGCAGGGTCTAGAAAACAATAACCGAAGGAGGTGGCTAGAGTTTCTGGGGTCAGGGACTATATCCATATGTGACTTCATCAGAAGAGTATTTGTTACTGCTCTCTGCCCAGATATGAATCCTGGGGCCCTAAAAAAGACAAGATTTGCAAGAGACCTGAAGCACTAACCAAACGTCAACAGACACCTTATCTAACAACTGGTGTGTAGCAATTCTGTGGTAACATTTCCTTTCGGTTAAAGGTAGAAAATCATTTTTTGTGTGTGGGTGGATGACCGAGGCGGTTGCCAGTAGAGTTGTTTACCAAATATTTCCAGCTCCCCTCCTTTCAGGCAAATGGTAGGATTGCACATTTCTGCCTCCTGTGAGATGAGGTATGACAATGTGACTTGCTGGTTAATGATGTGTGAGTAAAAATGATGAGTGCTATTTCTAAACAAGCTTAAGAAGCAATACATGATTTACTATTATCCCCTTCCTTTGCCATAGTAATCAAAGAAGTAAGTGTTGAGATGGTATCTTTGTCAACCTAAGTCCCTAAGAGACTATGATAGGCAGACTGCCTACCAATTTTCATTGGACAGATAGCATGAGGGAAAAAAAATTCTTTTTTTTTGTTATACTGAGCTGCTGAAAATTAGAGATTATTTGCTACCACACTAAAGTTAGCTTACCCTGTAAAAGTATTATTACTTTGCTTTTTAAAAACCTATAAAGAAAAAAGTCATCCACAAACTATGGAGGTAGAAAAATAGGCCAAATAATAGAACCAAACATCATTCATTAACAAAACTTAGAAAAAAATAGGTCTGTGATCCCCCCTCCCCCCACCCCCCAAAAAAATCCTCTTCAGTCTCACTAAGAGGCCCCAAAGCCCTGGAAGTTTAGTCAATGGGCTTCTATCAGCAGAGTCTCTCAAGCCCAACTTATAGAAACAGGACGACAGAACTGGTATTATCAACATACAGCTGCCTCCTAACATAAGGAATCGTATTCCTTGAGAACTGAAGCCTTGTGTTTCTCTTGTCAATACCAAATTTCACCAAAGCCATTCAATACCTCTGCTCTTTATTGTCTATGCTGAATTAAGAGTTCATTTTTGTACTACGGTAACTTAGTTCCCTTGGAAGATATTCAATATGAGCCAATTCTAATTTTAAATCTCCAAAGTTTAACTCAATATAAGGAAAAGCTTTCTACTAATTAGAGACATTAAAAAAAATGGAATGTCCCTATGGTAAGATATCATAGGGTCACACTTAATTAGAAGTGGGTTTCTACAGTCAGATATTCAATAGAAGCTTATAATAAATTAAAACTCTTATTGAAAATTCCTTAGATAATCCAAAGATACAGTAACGATGGTTTTGTGTATCTGTATACTATGCCATCTTTTAAATCTGAAATAGCTGACTTTTCCTCCCAGCTCTGATATATGGTTACTGTTTCCTTGGTTGAGAATTAAATGAAGTTGTTGCCTTATAATTATGAGACAAGTAATTAGAAAATTATTTTTCCTCTGAATATTTATAGTTGTCTGCATATTAAGATTAGCATTTAAAATAACTCCTTATATTGACTTCATTGTAAATATTCAAGAAGAGATTAGATTCACTGTCTGAGTATAAGTTAGATTTTGTAATCTCTGAATGTTCAACCCAAACCTGATTTTATAATTCTTAGAATGGAAGCATCATAGTAAATAGGTAGCTGGGTCCTATTTTGGTTCCCATTCAGTTGCCCCTATGCCAGACAGGTCGTAACCTGCCCAACCCCCAGTCTCTTAGTCCTTTCTTTTTCTTTTTTCTTTTTTGGTAAGATTTATTTATTTGAGAGAGAAAGAGAGAGACAGAGAGGGGGAGGGAGGGAGAGAATGAGCTCTCTCTCTCTCTTTCTCTCTCAAGCAGGGGGGAAGGGCAGAGTCTTAAGCACACCCCATCCTGACTGCAGAGCTGTATGCAGGGCTTATTCTCGAGATCCTGAGAACATGATCCTAGCTGAAATAAAAAGTTGAATGCTTAATCGACTGAGACACCTAGGGACCTAGTCCTTTCTACCTAAGGATCCAGGTCCAATTAATTTCTTCTTCAAGACTCAGTAATTCTGTACCCATATAAGTGAATTAAAGTAGTTTATGTAATTCGACATCAAGTCACTCTGCTCATTTATCTCTGATCAAAAGTTTCATGTCTAAAATCTGAAATCAAATCATTACCAAGCTCCTTGCCCTCTAGAACAAGCATCAGATCTTTGCCTTATTCCCATTATCTGAGCCTGTCTTGATAAGATAGCTAGAATTGCATTCCTTGAGAACTGAAGTCTTGTGTTTCTCTTGTCATTTCTACCTCTCTAGGCATTGGTCACCTACCTCTAAACCCAGGCACTTGCTCATACCCCACTCTTAACAGATAGACCTCTTTGCTCATTAGGAAAACAAAATAAGACCTTCCCTACCCATCTGCTATAATGCTATCCACTCTAGGTGGGAATTATAGAATCAGAGTTTATGAGCAGAAAACTCATCTCTGTCTAATCTGCAATTGCCACTTACTCCTAGTTCTCACCAAGCCTATCAGATACCCTCTCTGCTATGCCTTGATGGATCTTCCAAATGCCAGCCCCTTGCCAGAGCTATCACCCACTCTCTGTCCCTAGTACTCTCTGTGTATTATGCTCTGCTTACTTGCTGTACCTTTCAACATCATTTGCTACGGGTCTGACTAATTGTCCTAGTCATTTTTAAAATTATCTTTAAAAATGTTTTTGTCCTAGTCATTTGTAATGTTCTACATACAGATGTTTCTATGCCCTGTCTGGTTTCACTAAGGTTGTAACTGTCATTCTGAGGGAGAAAATATATATATTGTAGCTCAAAATTTTACTCTAATTCCAAGTAATAAAGCATTGTGTTCTCAGAGGCCCATATATATAAAAAAAGATCTGTCTTCAAAATTTGAAAACACTCTTCTTCAGAGAGAAATGGCTTACCTCTCCTTCACTGACACTTGATTCTCTTTGTCCATCTCACAGATCTGCTCAGGATTTGGAATTTGGAATGCATCACTGTCATCTGCATCATCTTTTTTGTATAATAGGAAGCACTTGAGTCTTGCTTTGTTATTTATATTGCAACAGTCAGAAAACTCCTGTCTCTCAGCCTTTCCTTGGTTATTACAAATGTGTTCCAGAAAAGTAGTCATCTGCAGGAGGAAATAATAATGTAAAGGGGAAGCAGGTGTGATCTACACTCTTAGGAAAGTTAAAGGATTATTATAAAGAAAAGTCCCCTGAGCATATGATCATACACTCTGTATTTAGTAATCTCTGGACATAGCTCTCTAGAGCAGAAGTTTTTTATGTTTTTTTTTTTTTTTTTAAGATTTTTTAAATGTGTCCTTTTTATTTTTTATTTTTTTTATTTTTTTTTATTTTTATTTATTTATGATAGTCACAGAGAGACAGAGAGAGAGAGGCAGAGACACAGGCAGAGGGAGAGGCAGGCTCCATGCACCGGGAGCCCGACGTGGGATTCGATCCCGGGTCTCCAGGATCGCGCCCTGGGCCAAAGGCAAGCGCCAAACCACTGCGCCACCCAGGGATCCCAGTTTTTTATGTTTTTAAGTCTAAATTCCCACATGTTAGACATGGGCTAAATAGAATTTATCATTCTTTAATTTCCAAAATAATTGTGATTTTGAATATGTTTTCATATAATCATTAAAAGGCATTAAACAGAAGCCAAAATTTCAGAGCCCAGCAAAATCAAAGTATTTTTTGTAACTATCCACCAAGAAAGAAAAAGATGGTAGTTTTCTTTCCTTGCTTCCTAATTGTTTTTAGTTTGGTTTCCATGGGAAGTTATTTTAAGAATTGAACTCTGAGACAGTATGTATTCAGTGTCAAATGTTCAAATGAAAATGTAATAATTCAGTTACTTTTCAAAAACCTTTGAGTGGCAGTAAATGTGTGGGATGCTACAAACTTCAAACAATACATGCCCAGATTTAGGGGATAAAGGTAAGAAAAAAAAAAGGCCATCTTTTGAAGTAGAATTAAAAAGGAATCACTATTAAAATAAGTGAGACTAGTCACTAGGAGAACTTCATTTCAAATGTATTTCTAGGGGCACCTGGGTGTGCAGTCAGTTAAGCAGCTAACTCTGGATTTCAGCTAAGGTCATGGTGTCAGGGTCATGAGATCCAGCCCCTGGTAGGGACAGACTGTATTCAGCAGGGAGTCAGCTAGAGGATTCTCAGTCTCCCCCTACCTCTGCCCCTTTCTCCACTCTCTCTCTCTAAAATAAATAAACAGATCTTTAAAAATAAAATAAAATGGGTTTCTAATAAGACTGATGATTTTTTTAAAGATTTTATTTATGTATTCATGAGTGACACAGATAGAGAGAGAGGCAGAGACAAAGGCAGGGGGAGAAGCAGGCTCCATGCAGGAAGCCTGATGTGGGACTCAATCCCAGGACTCCAGGATCACACCCTGGGCCAAAGGCAGATGCTCAACCGCTGAGCCACCCAGGTGTCCTAAGACTGATGGTTTTCTATGTCTACTAAGAGTCTAGTAAGTAGGTAGATAGGTTTTAGCCTCAAGAAGATGGATTAAAAAAAAAAAATCTTACCGACAGAAAAGAAAACTATTAATTTGTAATTTAAAATGTTTGGCATGATATAAGTGATCCAAAAAATATGTGGATTGTACAAATATGTTAGTGTTCATCAAAATTTGCTCATCACAAGATAGATATACTTTATGAGACAGTAGTAATCCCCAAGATTTTTTGCTGGCTAAAAAAAAAAGCCTATAATAATATTCACTTCTTTCTTATTTTTCATGTACTTTTAAAAACTTTTTAAAATTAGTACTTTGATTTCCCAGAGACCTTTATATGAGGATGTCAGACAACAGTATTCCAGTGGGAGAGGCAAAGCAACCAACTTAACCGAACAAATTGGCATTCTAGGTTATAATTCATTCTCTTGAGTGTTTGGGTTCTCTGAGTCTGATCCCTCAGAGATGAAATGAAAAACTGTAGATTTATAAACCTACAAAGATTATATTTTCAGTGTGATTGATATACATATTGTTTCCTTAAAATTTCATACCTAATTATTCAACATTCCACTTCATGATAACACCTTTTGGTTGGAATTTTAGTTTAAAAAAAAGGAGAGAAAGGCAAAACCTTATTTACCTACCAATTGGTGAGCGCATTCTGACCATGATTCATGTAGCTTGAGAATCTTGCACTTGTCTGTTAGATCTACCAACTCTTCAACTATGGTTTGTACTTCTTCATAAGTTAACTTCTGAAGAAACTGAGCAACCATAATGCTGGTGCTGAAACATAACACTTGTAAGAGTGTTAAAGATAAAATCAAACTCTTCCTCCGTTATTGTTAGATCAAATAACAATGCCCCTCTCCCCCTTCCGAAATAATCGTGATTTCAAATTTCAGATAAGAGAATATTGATAAGACTCACATGTCTCTTAAGTTCTCCTGCAGATAATTCTGGCTATTAATGTGGCGCAAGGCTGAGAAAAAAAAAAAAAAAAAACGAGATTTTTTTTTTTTTTTTGCATTAAGAGGATATTTTCAAAATTGAAATCTCCCTTTATAATTCTGAAATCCATATTTATTCACTTATAAACTTCCAGACCTATTTTATTTGCCATCAAAATTAAAATGAATTGCTAGAATATACCTTCACCTGTGTTTCAATTGCATTCTGTAAATAACTTATTTCTATTCAAATATATTGTGTACTTGAAATCTGTCATTTGCTTACAAATGAGTTGCATGTACTTGTGTTGACACACCTGAATTAATTAACATGATTTGGCTATTTGGCTATTTAACTCTTTGTATTAGAAGCTACTAGCGTATTCAAGGAATATTAAGAAAATTAAACATTGGGAGCAAACGTATAAATATTAGCACTTTGCCAGGCTTCATTTGGCAAAGACAGCATCTCAAGCATCTTGGATTTACTATCAACTTTATCTTTCTTATCACCTCCACTTACAAATTCTCTATTAAAAACAATATCTTCTCAGGACACCTGGGTGGCTCAGCGGTTGAGTGTCTGCCTTTGG